>NC_091839.1:19219052-19519052 GCF_037783145.1 Equus przewalskii | reverse complement strand
CAACCGCGTGCCCTCGCTGCGGCGCCTGGACCTGGGCGAGCTCAAGCGGCTGGAGTACATCTCGGAGGCGGCCTTCGAGGGCCTGGTCAACCTGCGCTACCTCAATCTGGGCA
Source organism: Equus przewalskii (assembly GCF_037783145.1). Lineage (NCBI taxonomy): Eukaryota > Metazoa > Chordata > Mammalia > Perissodactyla > Equidae > Equus > Equus przewalskii. The sequence goes on along the minus strand of NC_091839.1, from coordinate 19,518,939 downwards.
TGTGCAACCTCAAGGACATCCCCAACCTGACGGCCCTGGTGCGCCTGGAGGAGCTGGAGCTGTCGGGCAACCGGCTGGACCTGATCCGCCCGGGCTCCTTCCAGGGCCTCACCAGCCTGCGCAAGCTGTGGTTGATGCACGCCCAGGTGGCCACCATCGAACGCAACGCCTTCGACGACCTCAAGTCGCTGGAGGAGCTCAACCTGTCCCACAACAACCTGATGTCGCTGCCCCACGACCTCTTCACGCCCCTGCACCGCCTGGAGCGCGTCCACCTCAACCATAACCCCTGGCACTGCAACTGCGACGTGCTCTGGCTGAGCTGGTGGCTCAAGGAGACGGTGCCCAGTAACACCACGTGCTGCGCCCGCTGCCACGCGCCCGCCGGCCTCAAGGGGCGCTACATCGGCGAGCTGGACCAGTCACACTTCACCTGCTACGCGCCCGTCATCGTGGAGCCGCCCACGGACCTCAACGTCACCGAAGGGATGGCGGCCGAGCTCAAGTGCCGCACGGGCACCTCCATGACCTCGGTCAACTGGCTGACGCCCAACGGCACCCTCATGACCCACGGCTCCTACCGCGTGCGCATCTCCGTCCTGCACGACGGCACGCTCAACTTCACCAACGTCACCGTGCAGGACACGGGCCAGTACACGTGCATGGTGACGAACTCGGCCGGCAACACCACCGCCTCGGCCACGCTCAACGTCTCGGCCGTGGACCCCGTGGCGGCCGGCGGGGCGGGAGGCCCAGGAGGAGGCCCCGGGGGTGGCGCTGGCGGTCCAGGGGGCAGCGGTGGCTACACCTACTTCACCACGGTGACCGTGGAGACCCTGGAGACGCAGCCCGGAGAGGAGGCCCTGCAGCCGCGGGGGACGGAGAAGGAGCCCCCGGGGCCCACGACGGACGGCGTGTGGGGGGGAGGCCGGCCCGGGGATGCAGCCGGCCCCGCCTCGTCGTCCACCACGGCGCCCGCCCCGCGCTCGTCGCGGCCCACGGAGAAGGCGTTCACGGTGCCCATCACGGATGTGACGGAGAACGCCCTCAAGGACCTGGACGACGTGATGAAGACCACCAAGATCATCATCGGCTGCTTCGTGGCCATCACGTTCATGGCCGCCGTGATGCTGGTGGCCTTCTACAAGCTGCGCAAACAGCACCAGCTCCACAAGCACCACGGGCCCACGCGCACCGTGGAGATCATCAACGTGGAGGACGAGCTGCCCGCCGCCTCGGCCGTGTCCGTGGCCGCCGCCGCCGCCGTGGCCGGCGGGGGAGGGGTCGGCGGGGACAGCCACCTGGCCCTGCCCGCCCTGGAGCGCGACCACCTCAACCACCACCACTACGTGGCGGCCGCCTTCAAGGCGCACTACAGCAGCAACCCGAGCGGCGGGGGCTGCGGGGGCAAGGGCCCGCCCGGCCTCAACTCCATCCACGAACCTCTGCTCTTCAAGAGCGGCTCCAAGGAGAACGTGCAAGAGACGCAGATCTGAAGGCGCGGGGCGGGGCTGGGGGCGCGCGGTGGGCGTGGCCAGCCTGGACCCCCGCCCCGCAGCCGCGGCCCCGCCCCCTCTCCCCCGGGCGCACCGGGACCGCGGGGCTGGGGGGGGGCGGCTCCGAGCCCCATCGCGTCCGGACCCAGGGCGGCTGGCCCCAGCGAGGACAGGGTGGGGCTCCGGGCACCGAGTCTGCGCGGCCCCGGCCCCGCCCCCCCATCCCCGACGACGGGAGGGGCCGCGGGGTCCAGGAGAAGCGACTGGGAACCTCCGCTTTTCCTCCTCGCTCTCCCGATCCACCACCGTTCCCGGCCCGCCCCCCGCCTTCCAGGGGAGAGAGGAGCTTTTTGGAGGGGCGTCCTTTCCCCTCGCCCCCTAACGATCTCCCTTTTACGGTTCATTTTTTTGCAATTCGACGCCTGTCCCCCTCTCCCCGTCCCCACCCTCCGCCCTCGAAACGGAAGAGACGGACACGTCGTCAGAGCCTCCGGCCGCCCCGGCCCTATCCCCGCGCTCAGTCCACTCCGGCCCCGGCCCCGTGTGCTGGGGGGGCCGCCTCCGCCCGCCCCCGCCGTCGCCCCCAGCCCTCCCCTGCCCCACAGACTCTTTTGATACTGAAGGGAGGTTTGCGTCAACGACTACCTGCTCTGTAATTACTTTAAAAAAAAAACACGGAAAAAGTAAAAAAAAATTTTTTTTTTTTTTTGGTCATGAAAGCATGGAGGAGAGAGGAAACAGGGAATGTGGGGGGGGAACGGAAGGAGAGGAGGGGAAACTCAAGGTCACAGGTCCCATCTGCAAGGTGAGGGGGGTTGTGGCACCTCCCCGGTGGTCCCAGCCCCCATGCCCTTCACCTCAGGGACCTTTGGCAGGCCTGGGTTACCCAGGACACGTGCATCGAATGTCCCCACAGCCCTTGTGAGGCAGATACTGGGGGCCTCCCCGCCCCCTGCTTCACAGCAGAAACCCAAGGGGCCTGTTAGTTTTCTGGGCCGGCTGTGATGAGGTCCCACAGACTGGGGGGCAGGGCAACAGGCATTTGGTGGGTCACAGTTCCAGCTCCAGGAATCCCAGATCAAGGTGTGGGCAGGGCTGAGCTCCCTCTGGATTGGGTTCGGGGGTCCTCGCCGCCTCTTCCAGCTCCTGGTCCCCCCAGACCTTCCTTGTGGCAGCGTCACTGCGATCTCCACATGGCCTTCTCCCTGTGTCTTGTCACCTTGTCTTCCCTCTGAGCGTGTCTGTGTCCCAGTTCTCCCTTTTTATAAGGACACCGGGGGTATTGGATTAGGGCCCACCCTCCTCCAGCAGGCCCTCGTTGTGACTGGCTCATCTGCCAAGACCCTGTTTGCAAATTGGGTCCCATTCACAGGTCCTGGAGGTCAGGACTGTGGCCTCTCTGTTTGGAGGACACAATTCAAGCCACAACAGAGCCGAACCAGAGTGTCCTTCTCCACTGCAGACCCATTTGTGACACTGCCTGGCGACAGCGACAGCGGGTGGCACCGAAGGGGAGGGGAGGAGTGATGGGGCGGGTGTGAGGGTTCAAGGGGAGCTCTCGCTGCACCCGGGCCTGCTGGGCAGGAGGGGAGCTGCGCTGTGGTCAGGTGAACACAGAGGCAGGAGGGATGGGGCCCGGGACCTGGGAGGGGGGAGGCCACCGTAGAGCCCCCGGGGGCGGAACAGGAGCCAGCAAGGGGGAGCGAACACCGGGAGTCAGCCAGGACCGTGGGCAGCTGCTGGGGGGGGCCCAAGGAGGCCAACATGCCAGCACAGCCTCAAGAGGACTGGGGTGGCCAGTTCTGTGTAGACAGGCAGATGCCAACCAGAAGCAGGGGGTCCAGGCAGGACAAGGCGTGTGGACACGCAGGGCTGGGAGAGGGGAGCAGCCTGGGTCTCAGTCCCGTTTCTCCCCTCGCCTCTGCCCATCCTGGCCCCCATACGTGGCAGACCTGGGTGCTGTGGGACCCCCAGGCCCCATGGACTCCACGACTGAAGGTATGGTCCGTGTGCCAGGCCTGCCCCTCTTCCCTGGCTGTTTCTGCCCCACAGCATCCCCCACAGGCCCCCAGGGCTCTTAAAGCAAATTCTTCCCTTATCAGCCACTGTCGCCTCTGCTGCGACGGGACTGTCTGGCTGGGGTCTCAGGCCCTATCTCTCTGCTCTGCCTGCTCCACTGCCTGTGGACGCGGGACTCTCCCCCTCGCTCCCTCTTTCATGCTCTTTCTCTCTCGTCCTCTTTCAGCGCCCCCGATCCTGGTTGCCACGGCAACGCTGCAGCGGGTACCAGGTGGCGGCTGGGGGCAGGGCTCTGCCGCAGCCTCCGCCATTTCCGATGCCAGGCACCCGCGAGGCGCAGGGCTGGGGCTCATTTCGGGGGGCACTCGGGGCCTCCCCAGGCCTGGCAGGCAGATGGGAGGTGGGGAGAGGGGAGGGACATGTGCGGGAGCGAGAATGTTCCATGGGGGGCCCGGGGGGGTGGGGGGTGGCGCGCTGGGGGTATCGTGGCGGGGGAGGGGAGGATGAAAGGTGGGAAGTCAAGGTGAACTGAGGGGTGATCAGGTGGAGGGAGGAAGGTTCTGGAGAGGGGCTGGGGAGATGGGCCCACTGAGGCTAGGATGAGCCCAATACGCACTCCGGCTGCCTTGTGGGGAGACGGGGCATGACCAGGCCAGGCCTTCTTCGGACCTCTAGGTGGGGAGGAGGTGAGGGCCTGGCCCAGCTGGGGACAGGATGGCAGCCAGCCCAGAGGAGGTGGGGGGGGGGGGGGGGGCTGGAGGGCCAGAGAGCCAGGGAGAGGCCGAGAGACAGCGACAGAGTGGGAGCGAGATCAGAGACCGAGAAAGAGAAGGGAGAAAACACGGAGGAGGAACGTTGACGAGAAACACGGCGCCCGAGGCGCAGGGAGCGGCCTTGAGGGCGGGGATTGGAAAGGCAGGGGCAAGGGACAGACTTCGAGCCCAGCGTCCCGTCACCATCTCCTCTCCCTGGCTCCCAACCCTCTCTACCCGCCCCCCAAGCAGGATGCAGTTTCCATGGCAACCTGGCCGGCCCTGAAAGGGGGGCGGGGGACTGCAGAGGAAATTTTCCACATCAGCAGGAAAGGAGGAGGGCGCGATGCAGAGAAGGACCTGGCCGGGTATAGTGGGGACCACGCGGGGCCCCTGGAACCCCGAGTCACCGCGGCCACGGCCCCAGGATGCTGCCCCGCCCCCAGGCAGCCAACCTGCGCCCCCACCTCCGGGCGCCGCGGGAAGGGGGAAGGTTCTGGAGAGGCTCGGGGTCAAATGTCCAAAGATCAGCCGCGGTCCAGGCCTCGGGTGTGGGGGCAGCGAGCAGCCGACGGAGCTCCGACCGCGAGCGCTGCTGCCAGGGCATGGCCCTCGACGGGGCACCGCGGAGGGTGGGGGTGGTGGGCTACGGCCGCCTCGGTGAGTCCCTGCCCGTCTGGGGCCTCTTCCCAGGCCCCTTCCTGAAGCCCCCAAAAGTCCCTGTGCCCCCGACAAACACACCTTTCATCAGTGTTTATCTGGGCCCTGGCTCTGTCTCCGTGCCCCCAGGGGCATCTTCCACTTTCCATATCGGGGCTCCGTCCCCCTCTCTCTGGGTCCCTGTCCCCCTCTCCCTGGGTCCGTGTCCCCCTCTCTCTGAATCCCTGTCCCCCTCTCCCTGGGTCCGTGTCCCTCTCTCTCTGGGTCCATGTCCCCCTCTCCCTGGGTCCGTGTCCCCCTCTCTCTGGGTCCCTGTCCCCCTCTCTCTGGGTCCCTGTGCCCCTCTCTCTGGGTCCCTGTGCCCCTCTCTCTGGGTCCCTGTCCCCCTCTGTCTGGGTCCCTGTCCCCCTCTCTCTGGGTCCCTGTCCCTCTCTCTGGGTCCCTGTCCCTCTCTCTGGGTCTCTGTCCCCCTCTCTCTGGGTCCCTGTCCCCCTCTCCCTGGGTCCCTGGCCCCCTCTCCCTGGGTCCCTGGCCCCCTCTCCCTGGGTCCATGTCCCCCTCTCTCTGGGTCCCTGTCCCCCTCTCTCTGGGTCCGTGTCCCCCTCTCTCTGGGTCCGTGTCCCCCTCTCTCTGGGTCCGTGTCCCCCTCTCTCTGGGTCCCTGTCCCCCTCTCTCTGGGTCCCTGTCCCTCTCTCTCTGGGTCTCTGGCCCTCTCTCTCTGGGTCTCTGGCCCTCTCTCTCTGGGTCCCTGTCCCCCTCTCTCTGGGTCCCTGTGCCCCTCTCTCTGGGTCCCTGTCCGCCTCTCTCTGGGTCCCTGTCCCCCTCTCTCTGGGTCCCTGTCCCCCTCTCTCTGGGTCCCTGTCCCCCTCTCTGAGTCTCCTTTCGTCTCCCCAGGACAGTCCCTTGTTTCCCACCTGCTGACCAAGGGACCGGAACTGGGCCTAGAACTTGTTTTTGTCTGGAATCGCGATCCAGCACGAATGGCGGGGAGCGTGCCCCCTTCCCTGCAGCTCCAGAACCTCGCTGCCGTTGGGGAGAGGTCAGTGACCTCACCCTCAAGAGTGGGGCTGCCTGAAGCTCCTGTCTGGCCTCCCTTGGGTGCTGTGTGATTTTGGTCGAGTCCCTTACCCTCTCTGGGCCTTGGTTCACCCAAATGTGAAACGAGACAAGCCATCCAGCCTGTTTCCCCTCCCGGGCCAGGGTGAAGCCTGCCAGGCCTCTATAAACTCTGAGGGGCCTGGGGAGGGGAGACCTAATGCGGCTCCAAGGCCCTCCCCCATCTCTCCGTCTCCCAGGCACCCTGACCTTGTGGTGGAAGTGGCCCATCCCAAAATAATCCACGAATCTGGGGCACAAATCCTGCGTTATGCCAATCTCCTGGTGAGCCCCACCCCTTCCGCCATGCCCCGCCCCCCGCCCCCCAAAGTGGGACGGGTCCCCTGACCTCAGCCCCTCCCACCTGCGCCCGCCCCAGGTGGGGTCCCCCTCAGCCCTGGCTGACCCGGCCACAGAGCAGCAGCTCCTGGAGGCCTCACGCCGCTGGGACCACGCTGTGTTTGTGGCCCGGGGGGCCTTGTGGGGCACTGAGGACATCGCCAGGTTGGACGCAGCCGGGGGCCTCCAGGTGAGGGCCCGCTGGGCTCCCCGGGAACCGGAGGGGGCCTACAGAGACCCCCGGGCCCCCTGACCCCAGTCTCACTTCCAGAGCCTCCGTGTCACCATGGCCACGCACCCCGATGGCTTCCGGCTCGAGGGCGCCCTGGCTGCGGCGCACAGCACGGGGCCTCGCACGGTGCTCTACGAAGGCCCCGTGCGCGGGCTCTGCCCCTTCGCCCCCCGCAACTCCAACACCATGGCGGCCGCCGCCCTGGCCGCCCCCAGCCTGGGCTTCGACCGCGTGATCGGGGTGCTTGTGGCCGATCTCAGGTGAGCTAAGCCGAGCCGGGGCTTGGGCCGCGGCCGGGCCGGCCACACTGACCGCTCTGCCCGCCCCAGCCTCACGGACACGCACGTGGTGGACGTGGAGCTGAGCGGACCCCCGGGCCCCACGGGCCGAAGCTTTGCTGTGCACACCCACAGGGAGAACCCCGCCGAGCCAGGCGCCGTCACCGGCTCCGCCACTGTCACCGCCTTCTGGCGCAGCCTCCTGGGTGCGGCCGGGCCCCCCTCCCCGGGCCTGGGCTCCCGGGCTCTGCAGGGCGTGGGTCTCGGGCGCTGCTGCTTCTGCAGCTGTGGTTGATGACTGATCTTTATTTCTGAGTCCCCTTAGCCTTCCACTCCACGGCTCTGAATCTGCGTCTCTCTCTCTCTGTCCAGGTCTCCTCTTTCTGAGTCTCTGTGTCCCCCGTTCTCTGGGACCCTCCCTTCCCTCTGTGTCTCTGTCCCCCTCTGGGTCCCTGGCCCTCTCTGCAGGTCTTCCTCCACCCCCGGCTTGCTCTGTCCCCTCCTCCAGGTGTCTGTCTCTCTCCCTCTCTGTCTCAGCCTCTCATTCCCCGTATCCCCCGCAGGCTGCTGCCAGCTCCCCTCCAGGCCCGGGATCCATCTCTGCTGAGAAGCCTGCTCCTGCCCCAGAGGACATGCTCGGCTCATTGACCCCCTCCCCACCCTCCCGCTGCCCTGGCCTAAGTTTCCCTGGATCTCCCTCTTGTCTCAGTAAATATTGGAGGCTTTTCTCTCAGCACGGTCTGGCGTCTGCTCCCTTTTTGCCCTTCTGTGACGTCACGCTGTATCTTCATGCTAAGCATGACGCCACCGGAGGGGGCGGGCACACATGGGAGTAACACTCCCGGAAGCTATCGCGAGAGCCTACCCACTACATTTCCCAGAACCCTCTGAGCAGCAGGGGGCGTGGTAGTGCACGGAGGGTTGGGCCTCTAGACGGCACATTTCCGGGATTCGCCGCAGGGACTGACGGGAGTTGTAGTCCCGCGTTCTTGGGGCGAGAGCGGACTTCCGGGTCACGCTACCCAATCGCTCCGTGCCGAGCAAGAGCACTGGGGGGGCCCGCCGGGAGTCGTAGTCCAACACCCGCGGGCCGCCGGGAGGTGTAGTCCGTCCCGCTTGCCCAGTCACAGCGGCGCAGCCAGCCCCGCGCTTGGAGCCCGGAGCCGCCGGCCAGGGGGATGCGGGAGCCCCTGGTTCGGGGGAGCAGAGAGGCAGGCGGGGTGAGGGTCGTTGCCAGGCAACGGGCAAGCGTGGCGGTTGGGGTACGGGTCGGGAAAAGGGCTCTGTTGCTTGGTGTCTGGGGAGGGGGCCCTGTTGCCAGGTGACAGGAGGAGAGAATCCTGTTGTTTAGTGAACAGGAGAGGAGACTTTTGTTGCTAGGCGACCAGAAGAGACCCTGTTACCTAGAGACAGGGGAGGAGGATCCCTCTATTGCTAAGTAACAGAGGAGAGAGTTGTTACCTAGTGGGGAGGGGGGGGATCCTCTGTTGCTAGGTAACCAGAGAGCGAGCCTGTTACCTAGAGACACGGGAGGAGGTTTCTCTGTTGCTAGGTGACCACCATAGGGACCCTTTCGCTCAGGGATGCGGTGGGGGTGGTCCTCTGTTGCTAGGTGAGCAGAAGAGAGAGCATTTTTCCTGGGAGTAGGGGGTGGAGGTACCCTCTTGCCAGGAGAGGACCCGGGAAGCAGGGTCAGGGGCCCAGTGTCCCCTCACCACCAATGGCGGTGCCCCCAGGGCCTGCTGGCAGGTTGGGCCTCCAGATCGCGGGCCCCCTGAGTACTTTCTCCCCACGCCCCCTAAGCAGGAGCTGAGGACGGCATGTCCCAGGCCCCAGGAGCACAGCCGAGCCCGCCCTCCGTGTACCACGAACGGCAGCGCCTGGAGCTGTGCGCCGTCCACGCCCTCAACAACGTCCTGCAGCAGCAGCTCTTCACCCAGGAGGCTGCCGACGAGATCTGCAAGAGGTGACCGTCCGCCGCCCTCACCACCGGAGAAGCGGGGCCCGCAGAGGCCCAGCCACCGGCCTGCGTCTCCCAGCGAGGCCAGGGCCGAGCCGGGGGGCTCAGAGAGGGAGCCGTGGCCTCCCGCACCTATCTGTCCCCACGCCTCAGCCCCGGCTCAGGCCCCACCCTCTCTTATCTGGGCCCTCCTTGTCCCCACTCCCCTCCAGCCTCCCAGCTTCCAGTTTTTCTCCTCCAGTCCATGCTACACACGCCCCACAGTGCCGCTGCCCCTCTGCTGCTCACCGTCCTCTCGTGGCTCCCCGGACCCCCTGGGAGATGTCCCGAGCCCCACAGCCTGAGAACCAAGGCGTGGCTTGCTCTGGTCCCCACCTGCCTCTGCAGCTTCATATCTTGCCGCTCCCCTCAAACCAAACTGCTCTCCGGCCCCTGAATGAGCCACCCCATCATGCCTCTGGGCCTTTGCACAGGCCATTCTTTCTGCCTGGCATGGCTTCCTCCTCTTGGCAGCCCAGAAGGTTCCTCCTCTCTATTCAAGATGTCATACATCACTTTATTCTCTCTCTGCCCCATCCCCGCCTCTGTCGCCACAGCCCCGGCCCCAGCTCGGGCCCCATCATCACCTAGACGCTCCCTCGGTCGCCAGTCTCTCCTCCAGTAAGTCCTGCAATGCCCCCACACCTAGAGGCGACCCTGTCTCCCCCTCTCTTCTCACAGCCCTCCCGTGGCCCCCCAGCATCCTCAGGCAGAGTCCCAACCCCTGAGGCTGATTATTATAGAACTTATTTATCTCGTGTTATTCAAAACAGGGACTGGTCAACTCCTTCACGACAAGGCCGTGCTGGAGCCCCAGAGATGAGTCCGCTAGGAGCCCGGCTTTGAGGGAGGCCAGGGAAACAGACACACAGCAAAATAACACACGAACTTTCCCCTCTCCGACCCCTCCCCCCGCCCTGCCCACCAAAGGCCCAGAGAGAGAACAGAGGTGCCGTTGTTCAGAGGAGGCAGGGCCCAGAGAGACGAGTGGTGACGGGGTGGGCCTCCCGGGCCGGGGCACAGACAGCTGGAGGAAGGGCTGGGAGGCAGGAGCACAGGAGATGTGGTTGGGGACAGGTGGCTGGGAAGGGGTGGGGCAGGAGTGAGGCTAGGAGGCCCGCAGGGGCCAGACCGGGGGGGCCTCGAAGGCCAGGCTGAGGGGCTGGGACTCTATCGTGGGGGGATGGGGAGGGCTGGGGCAGGGGCAGCACTGGGGGTAGAAGGAGCCCCCAGCCCTGTGGGAGGTGGACTGGAGGGGGAGACTGGAGGCTGGTGGGGGTCCAGGGGGAGGAGGACATGGCCTGAGCAGGGAGACGGGGTTGGAGGACGGGCAGAGAGTCGGGGGGCATGGGGAATACGACTTGGGGCTGAAGAGTCGTGGGGGCTGAAGAAAGTCAAGAGTCCAAAGGTTGGGTGACCCACAGACCCTGGGACTCTCCTGCTTTGTGGGGATAGTGAGGCCTTTCCGGGGGCCCCCCACTCAGGCTCCTACCACTCCCCAACCAGGTTGTCCCCAGACTCCCGGCTGAACCCCCATCGCAGCCTCCTGGGCACTGGCAACTATGACGTCAACGTGATCATGGCCGCCCTGCAGGGGCTGGGCCTGGCCGCCGTGTGGTGGGACAGAAGGAGGTGGGACCCACAGCACCAGGTCCTGTGTGCTGAGCTTGGCACAGGGGGTGTGATGTGATGGTAGTCAGTGTGGGACAAAGCAGGACAGGGGATGAATGGCTAGAGGGCGGGAGGAAGGGGTAGATGGATGAAGGTTTGTGTGGCTGGATGATGGCTGCCTGGCAGACAGATGGGTTGGGAGATGGTAGAAGGAGGAGCAGGATGACTAGATGGTCAATGGGATGAGTCAGTGGATGGATGATGGGTGGACTAATGGTAACTGGGTAACTAAGTGGATGGTGAGCGGGGGTTGGATGTGTTAAGTAGGTGGTGATTGGGCAATGGGATGGATGAATAGATGGGTGGTTGAGTGAATAGAAAATGGATAGTTGGTAGGCAGTGGATAGCAAACAGGTGGTTGGGTGGGTGGATGGATCAATGTATAGATGGATGGATGAATGGATGGAAGGATGGAGGGATGGGTAGGTGGATGGATGGATGGAAGAATGGGTGGGTGGGTGGATGGATGGATGGATGGAAGAATGGATGGATGGGAAGGTGGGTGGATGGATCAATGCGTAGCTGGATGGATGGGTGGGTGGGTGGATGCATGGATGGGTGGGTGGATAGATGGGTGGGTGGGTGGATGGATCAATGCATGGATGGATGGATGGAAGAATGGGTGGGTGGATGGGTGGGTGGGTGGATGGAGGGATGGGTGGAAGGATGGATGGATGGGTGGGTGGGTAGGTGGGTGGATGGGTGGGTGGGTGGATGGAGGGATGGGTGGAAGGATGGATGGATGGGTGGGTGGGTAGGTGGGTGGATGGATGGATGGATGGAAGAATGGGTGGGTGGGTGGGTGGATGGGTGGGTGGATGGATGGATGGAAGGATGAACGGATGGATCGATGGGTGGGTGGATGGATCAATGCATAGCTGGATGGATGGATGGATGGGTGGATGGAAGGATGGGTGGATGCATGGATGGGTGGGTGGGTGGATGGATGGATGGATGGATGGAAGGATAGGTGGGTGGGTGGATGGGTGGACGGATGGATAAATAGTAGATGAGCAGTTGCCTGGCTGTTGGGTAAGTTGTTGGGCTGGTGGCTGGCTGGCTGGTGGTTGATTGTGTCAGTGGGTGGATAATGTTTGGTGAATGGTAGCTGGGCAGTTGGATGGTGGATGGTTGTTAGATGGCTGGGAAGTTTGGATGGGTGGGCGGGTGGGCAGGTGATCTATGAAGGATGGATAACAGATAGATGGAGAACGTCAAAGGTAGATGTGTGAAGAGTGGATGGGGAGTTGAGTGGATGGTGTAGAAGGTGTTGGGTGGATGGTGGCTGGGGGCTTGGGTGGGTGGGTGGTGGTGGGATGAACAGTAGATGGGAGGTTGGATGGAGGGTGGTGGACTAGGGGTCTCGATAGGTAGGAGGGTGGTGGCTGGATGGGTAAGTGAGTGCGTCATGGGTGGATAATGGACAGATGTGTGGTGGGTGGGTGACGAGTGAGTTGGGTCGGTGGCTGACTGGGGGCAGCTTTGGCTGGGTGATCAGGTGAGAGGATGGGCTGTTGGGGACAGTCCTTGGCTGGGCTCAGGCAGCCACCGCCACCACGCCAGCCTGGGCCCCAGCTGTTCAGTAACCTTGGGCCAGTGGGTGCCACTGAGGGCTGGCCTGACCACATGTCCCCGCCCACCCGCACAGGTCCCTGTCCCAGCTGGCCCTCCCCCAGGTGCTGGGGCTGATCCTGAACCTGCCCTCGCCCGTGTCGCTGGGGCTGCTGTCCCTGCCGCTGCGCCGGCGGCACTGGGTGGCCCTGCGCCAGGTGGACGGCGTCTACTACAACCTGGACTCCAAGCTGCGGGCGCCCGAGGCCCTGGGGGACGAAGACGGCGTCAGGTGAGGGGGAGGCAACCCCGGGGCTGGGGCTCGGCACCAGACCCCCTCCCCTGGAGCCCCCTGGGCCTCAGTTTCCCCATTTCTCCACCCAGGACCTTCCTGGCAGCCGCATTGGCTCAGGGCCTGTGTGAGGTGCTGCTGGTGGTGACCAAGGAGGTGGAGGAGAAGGGGGGCTGGCTGCGGACAGACTGACCCCGCGGAGGAGGGAACCACAGCTGCCCGCCCGACCGGCGCGCTCCCTGTGCCTCCACGTCCGCCGCCTGAGCGCGCGCTGGAGAAGGGCCGGCCGCACCTCATGGACCCCTCCGCGGCCTGACCCCCGTCCCTGCACCCCTGCTCCCCAACCACTGCTGCCTCAGTAAACATGCTGATCTGCGCCTGGCCGGCCCGCGTCTGCTGGGCCCCTTCCTCCAGTGACTCCCGTTCATCAGAGAGGCCGGTCCCCTGCGAGCCCATGCCGCTCTCTAGGCCACCTCATGCCAGTCTCTCATCTCTCCGGGCCTCCGTCTCCTCATCGGGGACACAGCAGAAAACAGCACAATCCCTGCCCTCGCGGGGCAGCGGGCTGGGGACCAGGAGCCAATGACTCAGTGCCGTCTAGAGTGCTGTGCGGGGTGTGTGCCAAGGAGCCAGCAGGCGCTGATTTCTTGACTCAAAGCTCTACTCAGCGATTGCAGTAATGGCCCCAAAGATGTCCACGTCCTCATCCGTGGAACCGGCGAGTATGTCCCACCACGTGGCAAAGAGGAATGAAGGTTGCAAAAACACTGACCTTAAAAGAGGGACATTATCCTGCCTTCTCCCCGTGGCCCAGTGTAGTCACGAGGGTTCTTAAAAGTGGAGAGGGAGGGGCCAGCCCTGGTGGCCTAGTGGTTAAGTGCAGCGTGCTCTGCTTCAGCAGCCTGGGCCCAGTTCCCAGGCACAGACCTACACCACTCTGTTAGCGGCCATGCTGTGCTGGCGGCCTACCCTCTAAAAAATAGAGGAAGATTGGCACCATGTTAGCTCAGGGCCAATCTTCCTCAGGAAAAAAAAATGTGGAGAAGAGGAGGAGAGTCAGAGGAAGGAAGCAGGGTCAGAGGGACACTACACAGCCAGCTTTGAGGATGAGAAGGGGCCGCGAGCTGGAAGTGCAGGGGGCCTCCAGGAACTGGAACAGGCAACCACGTTTTCCCCCGGGGCCTCCAGAAGGAGCCTGCCTGCCCACCCCTTGACTTAGCGCAGCGAGCCTCATCTTGGACTTCTGACCTCCAGAGCGTCAAATAAATGTGTGTTGTTTTAAGCCACTCAGTTTGTTCGAGCAGCCATGGGAAACTAATATGGTGGTGTTAGAACTCATTTAGGGCAAGGGTCTCCCTGAGAAGGTGTAGTTTGAACAAAGCCTTGAGGAAGGGGAAGGAGGGAGCCGTAGGGAGGTCTGGTGGGAAAGCATTCCAGGCAGAGAGAACAGCCAGTGCAAAGGCCCTGAGGCAGGAGTGTGCCTGGTGTGCTGGAGGAGCAGCGAGGAGGCCACTGGTGTGGCTGGAGCCAAGAGAGGGCGGGAGGGGAGGGTAGAGAGGTGACAAAGGGGGAAGATGGGGCCTGTCATAGTGGGGGACTGAGCAGAGGAAGGACAGGTCTCCACTAGGGGTCTCCCCTCAGCATTCTGACTCGAGCAGGGCCCCCTCCTGTTCCGTGTCCCTCCCTGCAGCATCCTTGTCCTGTCAGCCTTTCCATGTCCCTAAGCCCCATTGCTGGGTCCCGCCTGTGCAGCTCTCAGGCTGGGAGGAACACACAAGAGGACATGAAGACCCCGGGTCCCAGGGGTGGGGGCTTTAACGGGGGTCCCATGGGGCACTGTGGGGGCCTCAGGAAGGTGAGGGGACTGGGGGGTGGTGGTTCTAGAATTGGGAGCAGCTCTGAGTGGGACCTGGACGGTGGAAGAGCGGCTGCCCTGAGGGCTTCCCTGAGGAGGTGATGAGAGATGGGGGGTTGCTGAGGGTGCGGAGGGGCTGGACCTGGTCCAGGGCGGTGGGGGGGTGCTGCGGCAGGGGGCAGGTCAGGCCTGGGTGCAGAAAGACCCCTCTGGGGCCGTGTAGGGGCAGACGGGCGAGGACGAGGCCTGAGCCATGACCTGGGGACAGAGAGGAGGTGGCAGAGTCAGGACAGCTTTGGGCTGGCAGGCCCTGGGGGCGAGAGAAGGGGGAGTGAAGAAGGCGCCCAGGGGTCTTGCCTGGGACCCAGAGGACAGGGGGCCACCCCCCTAGATGGGGCCCTGGGAGGAGGAGTGGGTTTGGGGGATGTGACAGGCTGAGTGACACCGGGGGAGGGGGCCCAGGGTCATGGCGTCAGGGCTCACGGGCCTGTCTGGGGAGGCGGACGTGTGTGAGCCCAGGGAGGGAGGCAGGTGGGGAGGGGCCGGGGCAACAGGGGGCCCCCATGAGGTGCCGGGAGGAAATGGGGGCGCAGAGGCACAGGGAGCGGGCGACGGGCCCAGGCCGGGCTCCCCGGACACGCGGCTCCTCCAGGGACGCGCGCCGAACCGGACGCCGCAGGACGCGCTTGTGGAAGGCCAACCCGTGACAGTGACGGTGACATGGGGACTTGGGCTTGGTGGGTCCTGGTTCCCGAGAGGTCACAGGGCAACTGGTAAACTGAAAAGTCACACAGTACAGGAGGGCAAAGCGCTGGGGTCCCCAGGACCCCACGTCCGGGGCGGCCCCGCGCGCCCCGCCCTCCGCCCAGGCCCCGCCCTCCGCCTCCGGCTCCGCCTCCCCGGCCGCTCCCTCTGTGTCCCTCGCGTGGTCCCTCCTTCTGGATGTTTCTCTGTCTCTCTGTCTGTCTCTGGGTCTGTTGCCCCTCACCCCCCGGCCCTGGCTCCTCCTGGGCCCCCTGGGCCCCCCGCCCTCTGTGCCTGTCGCCTGTCCCGTCCCGTCCCAGACAGGCTGGCGGGACTCCCTGAGTGTTTCTATTCTGGGGCCTGAGTGACCTCCCCAGGTGCCTCCCCAGCTGTGGCCTAATATGGTCCGAGCGAGGAGCCCGCAGGGGAGGGTGGGACCCGGGGGGGGCGCGGGGAAGGCGTCCAGGCGGCCTCCCTCACCCCAGCTCGCGGCCCCCCTCCTGCTCTGCGCAGGTGAGAGCCCGGGCAGGCCCGGTGTGTGCATTGATTGAGCACTTACTGTTTGCCCCTTACTCGGTGCCCCGGGCACCCTCACTGGCCCTCCCCTGCGGGGGCCCCCACTTCTCACGGGAACAACGCCTGTCCCCAGGCCCGGGGCGCCCAGCCAGGCTGGTCCCAGAGCTTCGGGTGCTAGGGGGGGCTCCCTGGGGTCCCGGCTGCCCCGTTGGGGGCGCCCCGTGCAGCCCCGCAGGGGCCTCTCTGGCTGCCCGGTCGCAGGAAGGGGGGCCGCGGTCACGAGGCAGGTGCAGGGGTGTGACAGCTGTCCCCGCGGCCCGCGGTGCTGACAGCTGAGGCCCGATTTAGCTCGCGGGCCGGGGGCTGACCAGATAAGGCGGTGGGGGAAGCGGTCCCGCCCTCCAGGGGCAGCCCTTAAATCGCCCGGCCCGGCCCGAGGGGCGGCCGCCTCGGACGCCAGGTGAGAGGGGCCGCCTCCTCCCTCGACCTCCCCGCCGTCCCGCCCGCAGCGGCTCCCGGTCTCCGGCTCTCTCTGTCGCGCGCTCCTCTCTCCATCCGTCTGTCCGGCTCTTCCCGTCTCGTCCCCTCTGCCCTCCACCTCTCCCCTCCCGGTTCTGAATCTCCGCCTCGGCGCGTCTTCCTTCTGCCTCTTGCCCCGTCCCCTCTCATCTCCTTCTCCTCTGACTTTCCATGTCTCTCCTGTCTCTGTTTGTCTCTTCCTCTCTGTGTCTCTCCCAGTCTCTCTCTTTCCACTTCTTTGTCTCTCCCTGACTTTCTCGCTCTGTCTCTCTGTCTTCCCATTTCTCTCTCCATCTCTCTCTCCCCCTGCCCCCCACTCCTCTCTCTCTCTTCTCCCCTGTTTCTCTCTCCCCACCTATTTCTCTCTCCATCTCTCCCTGTCTCTCTGCCTCTCCCTGACTCTCTCTCTCTGTCTCTTTCTTTCTGTGTCTCTCCCTGTCTGTCTCTCTCTGACTTTCTCTCTGTCTTCCCATCTCTCTCTCCATCTCTGGCCTTCCTCGCACTCCTCTCTCCACCGCCCGGACTTCCCTCTTGGCCTTTCCATCTCTCTGCCTCTCCCTAACTCTCTCTCTGTGTCTGTCCACGTCTGTCTCTTTCCATTTCTTTGTCTCTCCCTGACTTTCTCTCTGTCTTCCCATCTGTCTCTCCCCACCTATTTCTCTCTCCATCTCTCCCTGTCTCTCTGCCTCTCCCTGACTCTCTCTGTGTCTCTTTATTTCTGTGTCTCTCCTTTTCTCTGTCTGTCTCAGTCTTCCCATCTCTCTCTGCATCTCCATCTCTCCCCAGACTCCTCTCTCTCCCTTCTCCCATCTCTCTCTCTCTCTCCCCACTCCCCTCTCCGTCTCTCCCTGTCTCTCTGCCTCTCCTTGACTCTCTCTGTGTCTCTTTCTTCCTGTGTCTGTCTCTCCGTGACTTTCTCTCTCCGTCTGCCCCTGTCTCTCTGCCTCTGCCTCTCCCCCTCCCCGTCTTTCTCCCTCTCTCTCCAGCCCCGACGGAGGCCCGGCCTCTGCTGCAGTTTCCGCTGAATAAAGCTGTTCTGTCCTCTGCCTCCTTCTTCCTTCCTCACTCCTCTGCCTCTGAGCTCCAGCTCCCGCCCTGAGCCCGGTGGGGGGAGTGGGGGGGGGTGGAACCTGGGCTGGGGTTGGGGTCACGGCTCCTCCCTCCTGGAGACAGCAGGAAACAGAGGCCCAGAGACAGACAGACAGACGGACGGAGAGACAGAGGGACAGGGGAGAAAGACAGATGGAGGCAGAGGGAGACCCCGAGACAGGGGGCCATGGACTCAGAGATGGGAGAGACGGTGGGACAACGGGACACAGAGACACAGAGAGACTCAGAGACCGAGAGACAGGGCCCAGGCAGCGCCTCACCCCCAGACACAGCAGACAGGGCTGGGCAGCCCCTGCCGCCAGGCCTGCCAGGCCCGGACAATGGGCCCCTGTCCGGTTGGACGGGGCAGCTGGGCGTGGGCTGGGCCCCGCCTCCCCCCTCGGACACCTGCCTCCCTCCCCAGGGCTCCATGGCTCCCAGCCTGCTTTCCACTCAGCCGGGAAAAGCGGCAGGCATTTACGGAGCACCTGCTGTATGTACCTGAAATGCCTCCTTGCCTCTCCTGGCAGCCTCTGGTCTCCCTGTCTCTTCCTCTGCGCCCTCTGCTTGTTCTTCCTGCGCTTCGGGCTCCCTTCCTCAGAGGAAATGGGCATTTATTAAGTTCCAAGTGTTTCCCACGCAAATTCCATACACTGCCTCTGCACCTTATATACTCTTGTTGCTCTCCTGTCCCTTCCTCCCTGGTTCCTTTCACTTCTTCCTCACCTGCCTGATCTCTCCTGGGAAGGAAATGGGCATTTATTAAGTACCTACTGTGTGCCAGGGAATTTACAAACTCGGCTCCTCTCTTGTCACACTCTTTTCTCCCCCAATTCCTTTCTTTCCTCTCTATTCATTTCCTCTCCTTTCTGACTTTCTGCTCCCTGGGCGGGGTGGGGGCGGGGGAGGGGGGGGAGGGAATAGTCACATATTGAGCAGCTACTGTGTGCCGGCAGTTTACACACCTCTCCCTTCCTCACACTCTCTTCCTCCTCTGTCCCCCTGGGCCCTCTTCTCTCTTCCAAGGCAAGGAACACACATTTATTGAGCACCTATGGTATGCCAAGTAATTGCTTGTGCTGTCTCAACTCTTCTCTCGACCTCAGGCCCATCTCCACGGACCTATGGTCTCTGCTGTCTCCTGCTTCTTTCTGCTCTCTGCCAGGGAAGGAAATGGCATTTATTGAGCACCTATTGTGTACCAGACAATTTTCTTACACTCCCCTTCCCCTCGATTCTATCTGTTCCTTCATCTCTGACTTCTCCTCCTCCTTTCTGCTCATCTGCTCTTTCTTGGGGAAGAAAACAAGCAATTATGGAGCACAATTAACATCCCCTCTCATCTCCTCTTGCCTCTTTCTCCCTGCCTCTCTTGCTCTACCAGCTTCTCCTTTCCCGTGTTCTCAGGGGAAGAGTACAAGCATTTCTTAAGCGCCTCCTGTGTGCCCCCAGGATTCGCCTGCACTGCCTCCTCCGTGCGTCCTCCTTGCCCGATCTTCTTGAGGTGACCTCCTCCCTCTGCTCTGCCAGCCCCATCGCCTCCTCCGCCAACATGCCTGAGCTCTCGCCTGTGTCTGCGCCTTCCTTTTCCTCTTGTTCTCTCTGCTCCAAGGAAGACAACGTGCATCTGTTGAGTGCCTCCTATGTGCCCACTCTCTCTCCCTCATTTCCTCTCTTCTCCCTGACTCCTTCTCCCCTCCAGCTTCTCCCCCTCCTCTGTGCCCTACCAGCTCACTCCTGGGGGAGGGAATAGACACATACTGAGCGCCTGCTGTGTGCTCCTTCATATCTGCCCTCTGTCTGTCACTGCCTCACAGGTTCTGTTCCCCTTCCCTCTTCCTCTCTGCTTGCTTCCCTCCTCCTGGCTGCTTTCTCTGTGCTCGCTGCCAGGAAGGGGAATGGGCACTTATTAAGCACCTACTGTGTACCCACTGCTTTCCATATGTTGTCTCCCTCCGCCACAGCTTCTTCTCTTCCTTCTTTCTGCTGGCGCTATCCCCTCCTGCCTCCTTTCCTGTCTGTCTTCCTTCTCGGTGGGAGAAGACGCAACACTTAACAAGCACCTACTGTCTGCCTGGCAATTTCCGCCCATGGCCCTCCCTCCTCAGGCCGTCTCTCCTGCCCTGTTTTTCCTCTGTGGTGGTTTCTTCGCCTTCTTTCTGACTTGCCTCCTCTCTCCTGAAGAAGGGAATGGGCATTAATTGAGCACCGACTGTGTGCCAGACTCTTCAGAAGCACAGCCTCCGCTCCTCACGCTCTCTCCTTCCCCTTTTCCTTCCTCTCTGCCCCTCTCCTCTTCCTCCCTGCTCTCCGCCAGGAAAGGGAAGGGGCACTAATTGAGCACCAGCTGTGTGCCGGGGAATTTACACGCACTGGCCCCTCTCCTTAGACCCTCTGTTCTCCTGACCCCTTCCACTCCACCAGCTTCCTTTTTCTGCATTCCCAGCAGGGGAAGCTCTGAATTTTCCAGACAGAAGGGGTTTAGGTGTGCTCGAGGAGTCTGCGGGGACCGGTCCGCTTCACCTCAGGGTGACAGTGACAACCGATCTGGGCTCCAATTTGATTTCTTTATTGGTAAAAAAAAAAAAAAGTGGGTCCTAATGGCCACTCCCTGGTGTGGGGGACGGAGATGGGGACTGGATGAGACCGCGAGGGAAAGTAGGACAGAAAGTGCTAGAAGGGAACCTGGGAGGCAGCACGTGCCCACCAGAGGGGGCACTGAGTCTTCTTCTGGGCACTGAGTCATGAATTATGACCTCTCCCCGCTGCTTGGGGAAGCAGATGGAGAAACTGAGGCTCAGGCGGGCAGAGTCTCCCTCCCTCAGTGAGCCTCTGCCCGCTCCGGCTCTGCATCCCCGTCTCTGTCTCTGTCTCTCCTCCCTCCCATTCTCCGAGTCTCATTCTCTCTCTGTCTCTCCACTTTCTCCGTCTGCGCGCATCTGTCTCTGACACGCTCACTTCGCTCCTTGCACGGACGCGCTCACGCCACGTCCTCCTTCCCTCGGCTCTCACTTCTCCGTCTGTCTGTCTTCTCATACTCTTTTCCTGCTCCCCCCACCCCGTCTGTCTGTCTCTACCGTCCGTCTGTCCCTCCAGCCGTCCGTTTCTCCGCACGCCCCCACGCAGGCTTTTCCTTTCCCGCTGACCCTCGTGGTCTGTCCTCTCTATTTCACACGCTGCCCCCGCCCCCCATCTCTCTTCCTAAACGAAGAAGTTCCTGGCCGTCGCCTCCACCTTCTCCCACCCGACCCGCCCTCTCGGAAGCTTTTCTCCTGCCTTTCCCCACCCCCGCACCCCCCCCCCGCCCCCGCCCCCCACGACCCGAGACTTCGTCCCCGTCCCCCTTTCCGGCTCCCGCCACGGCCTCCTGCCTCCCAGGAGGTGGTGCCGGGGACGCAGGCGACGGTGGGGGCGCTGGCGCTTCCTGCTTGGTCCGCGGGGTGGGGGCGGGGCGCTCAGGGACGCGGGGGGCGGGGGGGGGGATCCTCGCGCCCCGGCTCCTCTCTCTGCTCCTGTCTGCTTCCCTCCAGCGTCTCTCCCTGAGGTCTGCCTCGCACTCCAGCCTCCCCTTATCCTCCTGCTCGTGTTCTGGGGCCGCGTCTTTCCCTCCTGCTCCTCACGTCTCCATCCTCCTCTCCCCTCTGTCTCTCTGTCTCTGTCTCTCTCGCGGTTCCTCTGTGCCATTTCCTCCCCTTTCCATCCTCACTCTCGCTCGCGTTTTCCTGTACCTTCACTGAGTTTTTTCTCCTCACTCTTTCCTCCTCCGTCTTCTCTCCCAGCGCCCTTGAACCCGACCTTGGCCCCGTCGTCCTTCCCGCCCCTCCGCCCAGCCCCTCGGTGGCTCCTTCTTTCCTGGACGCCTGCAGCCTCCCCCAGCGGCCCGCGCGCCCCCGCTCTCCGCCCGGTCTCTCCATCCCTCCCGCCCCCGGCTCTCCCGCACCTGCTCTGCGGCGGCTCCTCCCCCTCCGGCCTTCCCCCCTCCCCGCCCCCATCCTGGTCCCGTCCCCCGTCTTCCTCCCGACTCAACAGCTGGGGAGGCCCTGGGACAACGGACAGCCGACAGGGCAGGGGCGGGGTCCCCTCGTGCTGGCGATATTTGATCCTGACTCGGAACCCACGGCCCTGGGGCTTCTGTCTCACAGTTTAGAAAACTCCTTTCATGTCCCGCCTGGTCCTGGACCAGCGGCCCCGGGTCCCTGCAGCTGCACACTCACGTCCATCTGTCTGCAGCTCATTGTTAGGGGGACATGGGGACACTGCCCCCAACTGGGAAGGGCGTGTTGTCACCAAGGAGAGGGCAGATGTGACCTTCCTTACTCTCTGTCTTCCTCTCTCCCTCCTGTACGTGTCTCTCTCTCTCTCTCTCTGCCTCTGTCTGTCTCTCTGCCTGTCTCTGTCTCTCTGCCTATCTCTCTCTTTCTGTCTCTGTCTCTGCCTGTCTCTCTCTCTCTGCCTGTCTTTCTGTCTCTGTCTGTCTCTCTCTGTGTCTCTCTGCCTCTCTTTCTCTCTGTCCCTCTCTCTATTTCTGTCTCTCTCCGGCTCTCTCTCTTCACTCTCTGTGTGTGTGTCTCTGTCTCTTTTTCTTTCTCTCTCTCTCCTTTCCCCATCCCCATTCCTCTCCTTTCCCCTTTATTCACCTGGCTCCTTTCTCTGTCACACCTGTCATCTCAGTTGTCACTCTTTCCTCCCTTGGTCACACACATGCCCACAGGGTGGCTGCTGGCCGATGAGGGGCAGGCGTGGGCCCGGCTGGGCGTGAGTGAGACCCTCCCTGGCACCTCCTGGTCCTGCTCCACTTCGCCCCTCCTCCTGCCTCTTTCAGCTGCTCACCCCAGCCGTCTCCTCCTTCCCGCACACCCCCCACTGCCCACTGTCCTCTCCATCCCGCCTCTGTGTGCGCTTGTGCACGTGCTCTGGCCCTGACAGGGTCTCTTCTCCCACTTCTGTTTCTATGCCTCTCTCCCCCTCCCTCCATCCTTTTCCCTTCTCCTCTCTTCCTCTCTCCACATCCTTGTCTTCCACACCCACCCTCCCTCACTACACGCAGGTGCATACACACACACTCTTCTCTCCATCCTTTTTCCTTCCTCCCTCGGGTCTCTATCCTTCTTGGTTCCTCTCCTCTCTCCCTCTCCCATCCCCCTTCCCTCAGCCTCCCCGTCCTCTCTCCTCTCCATCCTCCATGTCCACTTTCTCTCCTCCAGCGCTCGCTGCCTCCCTTTCTCTCGTCTCCCTCCACACTCCTCTCTTCTTTTTTCTTTCCCACTCTATTTTCTGTGTTGTTTTCTCATCTCTCTCTTTTCTCTCCCCTCCTTCCCTCCTGCTTCTCTCCTCCCCTCTGGCCTGAACCCTTCCCCTCCTCACACTCTCTTCTGTGTCTTCTCTCCTCCGTGCTCCCTCCTTCTCCCCCTCCTGGTCTCATCTCTCCTCGGTCCCATTTCTCTCCCTTCTTTCTCCTCCTCCTCTCGGACTCTCTCCTCTACATCGTCCTCCTCTCCCAGTGTCTCTCCCAACCAGCCTTTCCTTCTCTCTCCTCTCCTCCCTGCTCCTCTTCCTCCTTTCCCCTGAGGGGCCCCTTCTCCTCGCCCTCTATTTTTCCTGCACTTTCTCTTCCCTCCTCTCCCCCTTTCTCCCCTCTCGCTCCATCTCTGTTCTCTCCTTTCTCTCCTGAGTCTCCTTTTCTTCTGTTTTCCTACTCTCACCATCTTCTCTTCCTTCTCTCTCCCTCCCGTTTCTCCCATCTCCCCCCTCCCCTCTCACTCTCTCTCCCTTGCTCCTCTCCCTCCTCTGAGTCTGTCACCTCTTCTCTCTCTCCCCCCTCCCCAGTCTCCTTCCCTCTGCACCTTGTCTCGTCTCTGTCTTGGGAGACGCCTGCCATGCCCAGCCCCCTGCATCCTTGCCCCAGTTCTTTGCCCCTGTCTCCTGCCCTTCCTCAGGGCGCTGAGGTTTCCAAGTTCAGAGCAGACAGCGGACTCCCCCCAGGGATCTGCGCAGGCTCTGTGGCAGGAGGCGGGACAGCCTGGAGTGGGGCTGCCAAGCCGGACACCCCGGGTGGAAGGACCTTTGTGACACCCATTTTCTCTCTTTCCTGTCTGTCCTGCACTCTGGACACTGGCTGGAGGAATCAGCCCTGCCCCAGGCCCAGGAAGGAGGGAACGAGGCCCATGCTCAGAGACAAGGAGCGAGTTGCCCAAAGACACACAGCATGTAAGTGGCAGGGACAGGACTGGGTGGGCCCCCTGTGGTTGGCCAGGAATTGGCTCCTTCTGGACTCTGCTGATCCCTGGACGCCTGTCTGCGCTTGGTGACAAGGGGCTGCCTCCTTGCTGCCCCACTTCTGTTTCTCTGCTTCTTCCATCCACCATCTTCTCTTCCTCAGGCAGCACGGAGCCATCAGCACTGGGAGGACCTCAGCCGAGTCCCATTTCCTAAACACCAGCACCTGCTAGGACAGAGGCGTCACGGGCACCCCGGCCTTCCCAAAGGACCACCCGAAGGATGCAGGGCACTTGTCTCCATCAAGAGGGACCACACGAGTCTGCATGAGGCCTGACCTCCTCCGGATTGGTCCGAAAGGCAGTCGCAGACCAGGAGGAAGCTTCTATCGCCACCTAGTGGCCAAGGCCGGAACCGCACCCCAGCCATATTAGACACGTTGGGTCCCAACAAAAATATGGGGGGAGGGTGAGAACTTGCAAAATTCTGTAAAAATAAAAATGCTGACTCCTAATCAATACATAAACCTCATACTCAGCAGCCTTCTTGGTATGCAGTCTAAACCTCCAGACCTCACCTGTCTTCAAGCCATTCTATGGAAGGATTCGCTCCTGCTTTGCCATAAATGCATGCGACTGTGATGGGAGCCACAGGAGGTGGCATTTGGTTTACACAGCTGGCTAGGGAGCCTATTTCTCTGACCTGGACCCAAGTGAGCTTGTCTCCTTTATAATGGCATTGCTATGCCTTGCCGAATGGAAGGTGGGTGCAAAGATGAATGATTGACAGCTAAGAGCCCCAGTGACTGATTCCTGGTCCTCGCTATGGAGTCTCTCTAATGGGTTAAATAAAGGAGCCTATAGGATTGTTTCTAGAAGCCACATGCTATAATGCACAATTTGGGGTAGTAAGAGTCTTTAAAAGACTAAAATTAGCCTTATGCTGGTCATACGACTCCGTGCTAAGGACATCTAAATGCTGATATGAAACCCGAGGCTGGGAAACAGGGAGTTTCCTCAATGCCAGGGAGCAGGTGACATTTTGTGGGGCAAAGAAGGACATCCAAGGGGTGAGGGATGGGGGTGGGGGACAATCCCTTCCCTGACACTGGCCTTGCAGGTGCTCTCCCATCTTAGACCAGAGGTCAGGGTGCTGGGCTGGGGGCGCAGGAGGGAGAGACTGAGGGCTGAGCTCAGTGGCGACAGAGGGGAAGGATACAGCAGACAGAGGAGGGATGGGGCCGTGGGGATGGGCGGGTGAGAAGCGTGCCTGTGGTCTGGCCTGGTGGTATCTAACTGACTCACTCATTAAGGCTGGGGAGTGATCATTAACGAGGCTGAAGAGGAGGAGCGGATCAGAAACTAAGAGGCGTCATGAGGGTGCTGGGGAGCCATGGAGGGCCGGGAGCAGGGGAGGAGTGGGGACAGCTCTGGTGTAGAAAGCCCCCATGAGGGAGATGGACCGGAGGGGGCCCACGGGAGGCCAGGAGGAGGCTGGGCTGATGGTCCAGGTGGGAGAGGACACAGCCAGGGCTGGGACCATGGGGGCAGAGGAGGGACAAGGCAGGGAACAGTGGGGCAGGCAGAGCAGCACTGGGTCTGTGAGGCTGGGGAGGTGGTGGCACCACTCACGGGCCCAAGGATTCCTGGAGAAGCTCCAGCTGGGGCAGACGGGTGCCTCCGACTCCTCAGTGGTCCCTGAGCACGTCCTGCAGGAGCCGCGGGTCTGGAGACCAGCGGGGGCTCTGAGCGGGAGATGGGCTGGGGAATCGTCAGTGAAGCGAGGCTGCTTGGCCCCTCCAGGGTGGCTGAGACTGTCTCCCGGCGAGTCCCCATCTGGCGGTGTGTCCTGCAGACGCCTGCGCATGTGTGTGAAACGACGCAGGAATACAGGGATTTTCACAGCTCCGAAGGACCATCGACAGGGGACCAACGAAATCAACCCCAGCAGCCATGTCTGGGAACGAGGACGCGCTTTATATCGAAGATGGAAACCTCTCCAACTTACATCAGATGAGGGGAAAACGCTACAGCAACACACTTTTGCAAAACAATGTACATGCACATTTGCTTGTTTACACGGAGAGCATCTCCAGAGCAGGGCTGCCCGCCAAAGGGGAGGGGCGCCGGGCCGGCGAGAGCGGAAGGCTCTGTGCTCGGATCCCGCTGGACCTTTGGAGTTTCGCACTAAATCCCCAGATATCCCGGTCAAGAAAGTGTAACAGCGAAGGAGTCCTCCAGGGCCGGCAGGAACCGGAAGGGAAGTTTAACAAGGACAGAGCCACGTGGAGCCTGAACCGGCGCAGACACTGACTAGGACATGCCACGGAACGACGGCCGGCTGCACAGCGATCGAAAAAGTCTTAGAGGAAGAGAGCGGAATCAGATAAAGAGCTCGAGTCTCAAGATGTAAAAAAGGACAAAAGGGTCTGACTAATGAGTGGGGGAGAACACATCTGCAAATCAGACACGGGGTTAAGACCTCGAGCCAGGAAGGCTGCCCTGAGTGCATCGGGAGCAGCTCGGGGGCAACCTAGGAAGAGACAACGAACTCACGGGGAGTGCAGACAGAGAGGACACACATGGCGCCCACTGTCTCCTGCTGATGGAGGAAAAGATCTTAAGTTAGAACAACTCTCTGACACCGTTTTTTGTATTAAAGCTACAAAAAAAGCTGGTAAAACAATAACCCCCAATGCGGGCAGGTATGTAACACAACGGACACACTGGAGAACAGTGAGGAAATGCAAATCGGTGACGACCCTTTGGGACTTCTAGGCCATTTGTCCCAGGCAGAGGGGTGTGGCTGGCCCCCAGGCTGGCTCCGGGCCTGGCAGGGCCGCAGAGGGAAGAGGTGGGGCGGGAGTCCAAGGGCATCAGAAAACGGGGTGCACTGAGGTGTCAGAACGTCAGAGGCATCACAAGAGGAATTCCAAACCGTCAGCGCTGTCACTGAGCAGAGAACAAGGACGGTTCTCAGAAAACACCATCGGTGCGACCCCGCTTCCCTTGTTCTTGAGTCTGAGCGGCCTGTGGGCGGGGCCGTGGGGAGACGTGGTCTGGGGTCTTCTGGGGTCTGCCGCGTGGAGGGCGGGTCAACAACACGGCTCAGCTTCACAAACGCCGCGCGCCTCTGCCCGGCCATCCCCATCCTGGGCTTTTGTCTCGGTCACATGACATCTGCAGTCATGGGACCAGCACCGCCCGGCGGTGGCAGGTGGGTGAATGGCGTCAGTGCATCTTTCTGGAGGATGAAGGACGAGGCCGCCCTCTGAGTGGTGGCAAGGAAAGACCCCAGAGACACTGTGCAGGGGCAAAGCGGCATGGGGGGAGAGCATAGAGCTCAGAACTTTTGTGTCACAAAGCGGGGACATACACGTGCCCCTGTTGCTTGTGCAGGCAGACACGCTCTGGGGGCATGTAACCGGGTATCAGGGACTGCCGGGGGCGGCCCCCCCCCACGCACCCCCTTATGCTGTTCTGACCGTCGGGCCACGTGACACGCTACCGACTCATAAAAAGGTTTCTAATCCGCCACAGCAATTCCACCCTTAGTCACGCGTCCCCAGGAAATAAATTCACACCAACGAGCCTGGATGACAGCACTGGCTGGAAGGCTGTTTACAGCCACATCCGGCAGGAAGCGAGCTGAAGGGGGAGCCTTCAGGGAACAGTTTAATCGACTGCCACCCAACGCGGCAAGCGGCACACAGCCGTGACGGCGACGACGGCCAGTTTTGCCTGTTTCCGAATAACACGTCAAGTGAACGGGGGCCACCTGGACACCGTGACCACCTCGCAGCCCGATCCGCAGGTGCACTTGGCTCCTGGAAGTTGTCGCTTCTCAAAACATTTACACGTTTCCATACACTGTCAATGTCTTTAAATAGACAGGAGGGGACAAATGGCAAAGGCCTGGCCGTCATCTCCCAACGCCGCGTCCGGGGAAGACATTCCAGGCGGGGAAGGGATGCAGTTTACGTCATCGGGCCCTTGACTCCACTAAACATTAGTTCGTCTTGACTTGAAGCGTCACTACTTCGAGCCCAGCAGCCTGTGGAGGGCCCGGTGTCCCTGAAGTCACACAGGCCGAGGGCACCAGGCAGACGGAGGGCAGGGCGGGCCCAGGGCAGGGCCTTGGGGCAAGGGGCCGGGCACCCACAGCCAGCCCAGCCTGCTCCATGCCCTCAAGGGCAGATGGAGAGATGGGAGGCGGGGCCGATCCAGAGTCAGGCCCGATCCAGTGTCAGAGGAGCGAGGGTGAGCATCTACCCGGGGGCTCGGGCAGGGCGGGAAGAGGGCGCACAAAGGCACGGAGGCTGGAGAGAGCTCGGCACGTTCCCAAACTAGGGGACTTGGGGGGTGGGGGCCGGACACGAGGTCAGAGCTGCTCAGGAGCTGGCGCTCCATCCTGGGGGCACAGGGAAGCTTTGGGGGCTACAGCGGGGCCCCAGGGAAGGGGGGGCAACAGGGTCCCCCAGCGACAGGACAACCAAGGCCCCGAGGGAAGGGACTCCTGGGGACGGAGAGGCGGGAGGCTGGCAGAGCCTTCTGGGGATGACCAAGGACACGGGCACTCTGGGCAGGAAGGGGGTCCCCTGGGCAAAGAGGACGGGGCACTGACTGGCCCTGGGCCCCTCACCGGCCACTGCCCCCACCGCCACCACCACCTCCACCCCCGCCCTGGCCCCCGGCGTCCGGCGCTCCTGACATCATGAGGAACAGGACGACAGGAATGATGTACATCCACTGTGGGCCGCACGGGAGGATGGAGGACAGACAGACACAGAGAGACAGAGAGAAGGAGGTGAGCACGAGCAGTGTCGCCCAGGGTGGGGAAGGTGGGGCGGCGTGAGGGGAGGCGGCGTGAGGGGAGGGGGCCCGGGTCCCCTACGTCACTACGGGTGTGGGGAGGGTTGGTGGGGGGCAGGGAGGGTGGAGGCGGGAGGGGGCTGGGTCCTCACTCAGGCCTCCTGTGGCGGCGGTGCGGGCCCCGGGGCAGCAGGACGCAGGGCTGTGAGCAACACGGCCCCCCCCAGGATGAGGTGCCACTGAGGAGGGAGGGGCGCAGGTCAGGGCCAGCGGTGGCCGTGGGGGCCTGCGGCCATCGGGGAGGGCAGAGGTGGTGCAGGCGAGCTCTCGGCCTCTTTGGGCCTCAGTTTCCCCACAGCTCGCCTGTTAGGCTGTCCTGACATCAGGAGATGCTGGCAAATGAGCCCAGGCCGCACAGGCACGGAGCTCAGCATGAGAATGCGTGGCACGCTCCTGCCGGTGGCCTCGAGGCCCCAGCGGCACTGGCCCCCGCTGTCCCCTGCCCTTGCCTCGGGAGGGACCGGCTCCTCCAGCCCCAGCGCCCCCAGCTCCAAGGGCCCGGGCCTCAGAGCCGCTCTGGCACACAGCCCTGTCCCCTCCTCAGCTCCAGACCAGCCTCCTGGGCACCTCCACCCAGGGCCTTGTCACCCCCAAATGCCCCTCCCCAAAGCCGCCCGCCTCCCGGGACCGGCTGGAGGACCCCACCCGCCCCCTCCTCTCCGCACCTCCCTGCTCCTTTGCAATCTCTGCCATCTTTCCCTCTCCAGCCTCCAGCCCCAGCCCCGCGCAGGCTTCTGGACCTCCGGCCCGGCCTGCCCCCAGAGCTGCCCCACCCCTCCCCTGACCACAGCCCTCCTCACGGCACGTCCTCCAAACGGGCCTCTAATCAAGACAGACCCTGCCTGTGCCGTCCGCCCCCAACCCGCACCCGAGTGACCGGCCCCATGACCACTGCCCCAAGATGACACAGGCGGGGGCAGGCGTGAGCGTGGGGCTCCACTGGCCTCACCCTCTCATCCAGGCCTGTGCTCAGCCCAGGTGCCAGAGGAACGTGCACGGAGGCCCCAGGGGAGGCAGGGAGGCCTCACACCACAAGAGACCCAGAGGATGAACAGGCCCGAGGGCCCCGGGAGAGCAGGGCAGAGGGCACTCAGCACGGAGGGAGGGGGCCTGCCGGGAAGGGGCGGGGGCAGGAGCCGCACTCACATATTTGGCGAAAAAGGACTTCTGCTCCTGGGGGTTCTTGGCCTTCTGGGCCTGCTCCATCTCCAGGCGCTCGATGAAGGCCGCTGTCTCAGGACTGGGGGGCAGAGGGGAGAGGGAGACAGGGTGAGGGGCCAGGGCACCCCGAGGCAGTCAGGAAGGGCGAGGGGAGTCAGGCAGGGCAAGGGGGGCCGGGCCGGCGCCCTCACCCTGGGGCCGTGACGGGTGGCTGCAGCTGCACCGAGGTGTTGAACAGCTCCAGGTCCACGTCCTCCACCTCGTGGCCCCGGCAGCCCCCGGGGTGCGTCACCACCGACACGCCCACCACGTTGCCAGCCACATCCACGTGCAGCGTCAGCTGGTCCGAGAGGTGCGACTCCACCAGGGAGCACTGTGGGGGGAGGCGGGTCAGAGGAGGGGGCCCAGGGGTGCTGCCCAGGCCTCCCACGCACAGGGACCCCCAAGCCTCCTGCCACCCTACAGGGCCCCTGAAGCCTCCTTCAAAGCCCTCCATGGCCCCCAGCCACCCCTGGGGACAAGCCCATGAGGAACAGCCTCCCCGGGGCCCGAGAGGCCCGGCACAGCCCTGTCAAAGCACCCACCACCTGCACTGTCCCCTCCAGCCTGGACACCCTCAAGGGCAAGGCCAGGTCCACATCTCTCCACGCCATAAATGCTAGGGCATGAGTGATGGGAGCTGGGCTGGGGAGGGTGGGAGGAGCGAGGACAGGGCCAGTCCCCTCACAGACTCACCGCGGGGACAAAGGAGGAGACGTAGCCACCGGCTTCCAGGCCATCAGGGGTCCCAGGCCGCCGTGGGACCCGGACACGGTACAGGCCATTCAGGGCAGCCACATCCTATACGGCGGACAGAGGAGAGTGGCAGTGAGAGGGACAATGCCCGCGCCCGCCAGGCCTTGACCCCCTCAGCCTCACCAGGCCTGCAGCGAGGGAGGCTCTGCCCCGGTCTTGCCAGCCAGCATCCCCCACTCCCCGGCCCAGTCGAGCCAGTCCGCCAAGGACTCCTCCCACTGGAGTGGGCCTGTGGTGGGCGAGGCCAGGAGCCGCTGTGGTGCCCTACCTGCGGGAGAAGCCACA
Source organism: Equus przewalskii (assembly GCF_037783145.1). Classification (NCBI taxonomy): domain Eukaryota; kingdom Metazoa; phylum Chordata; class Mammalia; order Perissodactyla; family Equidae; genus Equus; species Equus przewalskii. The sequence goes on along the minus strand of NC_091839.1, from coordinate 19,488,504 downwards.
CGAGGAGAGCAGAGCCCAGCCCAGTGAGGGAGTGAGTCTTGAGAACATTTTCCCCAAAACTGGATCCAGCCCACCCTGCACCCAGCCTCCCCAGCTCCACGAGCCACAAACTCTTTGGGGGTGGCTGCGACAGAACCACGGTAGGAGGGCTGGTCAGGGTGGACCTCACCCTGACGTCTTCCACAGGAAGGTGCCCCCAGGCACGTGGCCACGAGGGGGAAAGCCTGAGTGCCTGCCTCCCTTGCAGCTACATCTGGCCAAAGGATAGAGTGGAAGTGGACTGTAGCAGCCTCTGCGAGCTTCCCCTCAAAGATGGCTGTTCCCTCTCCTCCTCCTTCTTCCCTTCCTCGACCCTGCTGTCTGGAGCCTCACCAGAGCCCTGGCGCCTCCCCACACCATCCCTAGGGAGGAGCCTGGCCCTTGAGGGCGTGAGCAGGGCCACAGGGAAGTAACATTCCCTTGTCTGACCACGGCTATTGTGAGGACCTCCCTCTCCTCACAGGCAGACCTCATCTAACCAACTGTAAGTGTCTGGGCCGAATCTGGAAGGGTGAGAGGAACTGATCGTATGAAAACTGTGGGGGAAGGGAGAGTGCCAGGCAGAGAGCACAGCACAAGCAAAGGCCCTGAGGCACACATGTCGCACTCCAGGGCACATGTCCCCCATGCTCCCACCCAGCCCAGGTCCCCTCCTCACCCGGAGTCGGCCCCGCTCCTCCTCATTGAGCTGCCGCTGTGACAGGGACAAGGTGCCGTCCTGCTGGTTCCAGAGCAGCGAGCCCCGCTTCCGGAAGTGGGCGTTGTCATCTGTGGGGAGCCCAGGCTCAGCGACCACCCCACCACTGCACCCCACTCCAGCCTCACAGTGACCAGGCTGCTTCCCCATCCTGAGCCCCCATTTTCCTATGAGCAAAATGGGGGACCCCCACCCTGTCCTGCCCTCTTGCCTCACAGGACAGCCCACAGCAGAGACCTGAACCCCACAGCTCCTAAGCCCCACCTCTGCCTTACCTGGTGACCCAGGGATGGGCACAAAACCTCTCTGGGCCTCAGTTTCCCCAGCTGCAAAATATGGGGCATGCAGAGCTGGAGAGCTCCCAATCAAGAATCAGTGGGGCTTTCTCAGGCAGATGCTGAGCTGACTTAGGGGTCTGCAGAGGGTCTCAGCTTCAGTGTTTGTAACAAGTGCCCTGGGGGTTTGAAGCCTCAAACTCAATTATTAGCCCCTGGGCCACCCTGACATCTGTGCTCTGAGAATCTGGACACCTGCTTGACTGTGGTTAGGACGTCTGAATTAATACACACAGCATCTAACCACTAGTGCAGGGTGCGGGCGATCCGTCAGAAAGTCTGCTCTGGGGGCGGCCCCATGGCCGAGTGGTTAAGCTGGAATGCTCTGCTTTGGTGGCCCAGGGTTTCGCCGGTTCGGATCCTGGGCACAGACCTAGCACCACTCATCAAGCTATGCTGAGGCAGCATCCCACATGCCACAACTAAAAGGACCTACAACTAAAATATACAACTATGTACCGGGGGGCTTTGGGGAAAAGAAAGAAAAATAAGATCTTTAAAAAAAAAAAAAGGAAGTCTGCTCTGAGGTTATTGATGCTGCCTTGACCTTTTGCACCTCGGATTTCTCTTACAGGGGTGGGAGTATTCAAGGCAGAGTTTCTATTCTCTTATGCCTTCTCCCCGTCCCCAGGGGCCAAGCTGTTAGTGAATGGACAGCGTGTCTCACACTGGGTGGGACCCAGACCCGAGATCCCGACTTCACCGGGCACCGCGTATGTGTCCAGGAGACGACGTCACTGGACTCACCGATCTCAAATGAGTGCTCCAGCAGCAGCCCCACCGGGCCGCAGCCCTCGCCCTCTCGCCCTTCCGCCCCGGCCTGCAGGAGAGAGAGAGGGCCCAGGTGAGGCCCGTCAGAGCCCTCAGCAGGCCAGAACCCACGGACTCCAGGACAGCTTTATTTTCATATTAAGATCCAGACACAGATGTTGGCCCACGATTCCACCAGGAATCACGATCTGGAGTGTCCCCAGAACACCAGAGCCCGCAAACCAGTGGAACCTTGCTTCCACGGCGACGATCTCTGGTTCCCTTCCATGTCCAGCATCAGAAATATTCGCGAGTTAAAGGGCATCCTGCGCTGCCTTCCCAAGCTCATATGCAAGCGGCCTCGTTTGCACCTTAACAGCCCGTGCAGCCACGATGCCGCCCGAGTTCCGCCCCTTATAAAGCGCATACGTTCCCACGCTGTCCCTTCCTCCAACACCCTCAATTTCTCCTACTTCTGCATCCTCCACTCTGCGTCCCCGCACCTGCGCAACCCGGTTCCAGATTTCAATCCGCGGGCTCAAAACCCCGCCCTCCTCATGCATATTCAGGAGACAGAACTCAGGTTCCTCGAGCGCCCTCCCCCCGCCTTTTTCATTTTAGTCCCCCCGACGCCTGATTCGCTAAGATTCCGCCCAGGCCACGCCTCCTCATGCATATTCATGACTGCGGATGCCTAGCTGTCCAACGTCCCGAGCCTGGGGCCCACACCTTCTCCTTCCGCGCAGGCTCGCTTTCACCGGCCCGAAGCCCAGGTCCCAGGACCCGCTTTGGGCCCCGCCCCCTCATGCATATTCACTAGAGCCTTCCGACCACCCCTTTCTCCCGGTCGTGCGGCCGCGCTTTCCATAGTGCTTCCACCTCTTCCCACCTTAACCGGCCTGAAGGCCCGAGACCCACGATTTCCGCCGGGCCCGCCCTCTCTGCAAAGCCAATGAGCACTCACCCCCCGCGCAGCGGTCCCAGGCCGGCAACCACTGCCTCGGGCTCGGCTGGGTGCTGCTGCCGCCATCAGCAGGAGCAAGAGCAGGCGAGTCGCGCCGGCACCGGCCGCCGCCATCTTGGCTCCTTCCCCCCCCGAGCCAAGGCACAGCTGTGAGGCGGCGCCGCGGAGCACGCTGGGAGGAGGAACGGGGGCATCCCGCCCCTCATGCGCCTGCGCTGGCTCCTTGCGTCTGCGTACTAGCGCGCGCCCGCTACCCGGGCCCGATGTCGGCGGGGCGGCCGCCCTTTCTTCCGGGTCTCTGGGCACCGCCCCCTCGGATGACGTCACAAACACGAGCGCGTCCTCGGCAACGGGGTAAAGCCCTGTGCGCCGCGTTGTGACGTCACAGAGCCCATGGCCCCGCCCCCCCGCTGTCTCCCGGGGCGCGCCCCTCGGGTTCCCAAGGGGCGGGGCGTTGTGATGTAGGGGGCGCGAGCTCAGACTGGCCCCGGGTGGAGCAGGTGAGGCAGAACCAGGTGGGATGGCAGGTAAGAGGCGGACCCGGGCCTGGGGAGGTCGGACCAGGGGAGGGATGGGGCCGGCGATGCGGAGACCGACAGGCCCGAGCCCCCAACCCTCCGCGCGGGACTGCCCCGGGCCCGCCTCCTGGACTGGACCCCTGAACTCCGCTCCTCCAGAACGCCCCCTGTTTGCAGCCTGTTCCACGGGCCGGCCCGGACGGCTCCAGCGCCACCTGAGCGGCGAATTCGACCAGCTACGAGACTTCCCCATCTTTGAGAGCAACTTCGTGCAGGTGTGGAGCCCCAGGACCCCCGAGCCCAAGCCTGGGCCCGAGCCCCCACCCCTGACTTGAGGGACGCCTGCTCTCCCTCTGACTGCCCCCAAGAACGTCGATCTCCTGGGATTCCTGACCGACAGCCCCGGTACCTCCAGACCTTTAGCTTCCCTATGAGCCCTGGCCTCTGCTTCCCTTGGTTCAGTTTCCCTGACTTCACACCCGTATGACTCTTGACCTTTGACCCTAGGATATCTGACCCTCAACTTGGTATTTAATTCGTTTGGTTCATGACCCTTAAGTCTACCAAAATAACTGAACTTTGATCCCTCCCCAGTGCTGCCCACCATCTATCCGGCTTCTAACCTCTGACCCCTGCCCCAGGTGACCCGATTAGGAGAAGTCGCCAACAAGGTCACCATGGGGGTGGCAGCCTCCAGTCCAGCCCTGGAACTCCCAGACCTGTTGCTGCTGGCGGGCCCTACCAAGGAGAATGGACGCCTGCAGCTGTTCGGGTGACTGCCCCACCCCAGCCTAGACCTCCTCCCCCCCCCAGCCCTGAGGCACCCCAGGCCCCCTGCGGCACCTGCCCTCACCCTGACGTCCCCCAGGGCCGGGAGCCTTGGATGGCTGCCAGCTGTCTCTGGGCTACCGTCCTCCCAGGAGAACAACAGGGCAATACATAGGGGCCAGAAATCAGGGATAGATAGACATGAGGGGGACAGTCCTCAGCCACACGCTGGCAAGGGTCAGGAGAATGACCATTTATGCAGTGCCTACTGCATGCCAGCCGCCCCCTGGGCCATGCACTTGATCTCATCTCTGACCTCATACTCTCCTATAGTGGGACCCCTTAACCCCATTCTCCAAAGAGAGAAACTGAGGCCCGGAGAAGAGAGCCGCTTGCCCAGGGTCCCACCGTGGGTCAGGGATGGGAACCTCAGGTCCTCGTGATTGCCGACCTCACGACTCTTGAGCTCCTGGGCCGCACTACACACTGACCCTCCAGGTCTTTGTTTATTCATTGAACAAGCAGTGCAAATACACTCCGAGGTATGAAACACACGCAGCATGAAATATACCTTTCTCCCTTCCTAGGCTGCCGCCTCCGACTCCAGCCAAAAATACGAGAACATTTCCATGCGCTTAGTATGTTTACGGAAACATTCTGCCAGTGGCTTTCATTTTCTGACCACACCTCACATTAATGAAAGAAAGAGAGATTGAGAGAAGGAAGGAGAGGGAGGGAGGAAGAGAGGAAAAGAAGGAAGGAGGGACTCATTGTCACATACTCTTACACACACACACACACACACACACACAGATCCACGGTCCTTTGTCTGCAATTCTCAAATCCCAGAAGTCTTCGTTGTAACTCCCTTGGTGGCACAATCTGATTCTGACCTGAACCAACTTAAGGCCACTTACAGCCTTTCCTTATCCCCCCTGTGTCAGTTTAAAACATTTCCCAAAGCGCTATTCAGCCGCCGCACGGTGCGCTGGCATGGTTTCCACAACATCCTTTTTTTCTCATTGCTCATTGCATGCCACCCACTGATGTCACTGCTCACTGGGTCGTGACCTCCAGTTGGAAGGACACCAGGGGCCATGCCATCGACCCTCATAATCTCCTCCAGCACCGCCCGCCGCCCCCCCGCCCATAAACATACCATCAAAGTAAAAACATTGAGTTTGCTCTGCAAGCTCAGCCTCAAGTCTCGTGCCCGGCTTCTCCCTTCTGACCAGCCTGCGGCCCTGAGCTGTTCTGGGCCAGCTCTGGCAGCCACAGAGCGCGCCCCGTCTCTACAAACAGTGCTGTGTGCCGCTTCCCCCTCTGCTCGCTCCCTCGTCAGCACTGGATCCACACTCATTTCCCATCAACATGAGCACAGCAGCTGATCCTTTTTCGAACATACACGACTGAGCGAACTCTGCCCCCTTGGCCCCAAGCGCGTGTCGGCCTCTTGCTGTTACCATGTGATAGGAGTGGCCTTGAATGAATGTCTGCCTCCAGGTGGCCTGGGTTCAAATCCTGGCTTCACCTCTTCCTCACGGGCTTTGGCCACTTTCCCTACCTGTGTGTGCCTCAGTTTCCTCATCTGGAACATGGGGGTGAGAGGAGAGCCCACCTTTCAGGGCTGTCGGGGGGGTGGGTAATAAACTGAATAAATGTTTGTGAAGCACTTGGAACAGCACTTGGCACAGGGTATGCGCTCTGTGTCAGCCGTTATTCTTCCATTTGGGAAAGATAATAGATCAAGTCATCTACTGAGGGACACTGATGTGTCCAGTGTCTTGGGGTTACAGTCAGTGTGGCAGGCAGGTGACATCCATGTGCGCAGGTGTGAGGGTGTCTGTAAGATGGATTCTGAGAGGTAGTGTTGTTGGTCAGAGTTGGGTATGTGGCTGCCTGTGTTGTGGTTAAGTACGTGGGTGTGACTTGGGCTCAAATCCTCGCTGTGTGACCTGAGCTAAGTTCCCCACCCTCTCTGGATTGTTTCCTCCTTTGCCTTGTTGGACCTTGAATCAGGCTGGGGGCCTGGGCAATTCACTTATTCAAATATTCAACAAGCATCCATTGGGCACCTACTGTGTGTCGGCTCTGGGTAGTAGGAAAGCAGCAGTGAACAGAACTGGACCAAAGTCTCTGCCCTCAAGCTCACCTTCCACTGGGAAGGCAGCAGCGCAAGTGACAATTGGTCCAGTGGGGTAATGTCTGTGGAGACATCAGACAGTGGGGGCCATGAAGCGGTCTGCAAGCGTGGACATGGTTGTAAACAGGCCGGGGGTTGCAAACAGACTTTCTGCCCAAGAAGGTGCCTCTTGAGAAAGACATGAGAGAGATGAAGGGGCCAAGCCAGGTTAGTGGCTGGAGCAAGATTTCAGACAGAAGGAACAGCCTGTGCAAAGGTCCTGAGGTAGGACCAAGCCTGACAGGTTTATGGAACAGCTAGGGAGGCCCATGTGGCTGGAGCCGAGTGAGTGAGGGGAGTGGGTGGGAGGTGAGGACGGAGAGGGAACAAACGGACAGATCCTGTAGGGCCTCAGGGTCAAGGTGAGGACTTGCTTTTAATCTGAGCCACGGGTGGGACGGGAGCTAACGCGGGTGTTGACCGGCGCCCTCTGGCGGCCGCGTGGGAACAGACGGAGTGAAGGCCGGGGCCGCGCCACCGGGCGGGAAATTCCGGAGCCTGGCCCTGGGTGGCGGCGGGGGAGGGAGGTACAAGTGGTCGGATGGTGGCTGCAGGTGAACAGGGAGCCATCAGGACTTGGTGGCGGGTTTGAATAAGGAGGCGAGAGAGCGAGGCGGGTCAGGAGCAGCTCCTTGAGCCAGGATTTCTGCCCCAGCGAGTGGGAGGATGTGGGTACGATGGGGAAGACGGAGCGGGGCAGCTTTGGGGGGTGGGGGCAGGTCAGGAATGTGGTTGTTGGGCATGTTGTCGGTCCGATGTGGAGCCAACGTCCGAATGGAAATCTCGAGTAGGCACCCGTCTGTGCGAGTCTGGCGCTGAGGAGGGAGGACCGGCGGGAGCCACAATGCGCTTTGCGGATGCAGGAGGGTTGGGGATGGGCAGCATTCAGGAGGCAGAGGGAGTGACAGAGGACGCCTTCCGGGCAGAGAGAGGGGCGTGGAGGGGCGACCCCGGGCCTGGGGGCCGGCGACGCTGTCGAGCCAGGGAGGGTCAGACCCTGAGGCCGCCCCTTCCGCCCGCCCAGGCTGTTCCCCTTGCAGTTCGTCCAGCTCTTCGTCCACGACGAGAGCCGCTGGCAGCTCAAGGTCAAGTTCCGCACCGGCCGCGCCTTCTACCTGCAGCTGCGCGCGCCGCCCGAGACCCGCGACCGCGAGTTCGGCCAGTGGGTGCGGCTGCTCTACCGCCTGCGCTTCCACTCGGCCCAGGGGGCCGTGCCCTTCACGCAGGAGTACTCGGCGCTGGAGGACTGCGACGACGACGAAGAGGACGAGGAGGAGCTGGAGCGGGAGGAGGTGGGGGCGGGGCGGGGCGAGGGGCGGGGCTGGGGGCCGGGGGTCCCGGGTCGGAGGGAGGAGGGGCTGGGGGCTGGACTCCTGGTCTGAGGGAGGAGGGGCTGGGGGCTGGATCCCTGGGTCTGAGGGAGGAGGGACTGGCGTTTCCTAACACGGCATCCCCCTCACCCAGCCTCTCTCCCCTTGACCTGCCTCAGTGGCCTCTGGGGAGGGAATGTCCGGGCCTGAAGCGGGGTTCTGCCAGGCCGGATGCCCAGATGCCCAGATGCCCAGTTCCCTTTAAGGCCTAGGGAGGGGAGGGGCAGCAGTCATGGAAGGTGGGGGCACTTCCTCTTGAGACCCCCCTCCCCCTTTCCTCACCCCCCCAGCCCCCGCCCCCAGTTTGCAGATGCCTCTCTCTCTTTCCGCAGCCTCCAGCCCTGGACACCAGACTTGACCCCCAGACGTCTGTGCTGTGGGGACTCTGATTCCTCCAGCAGCCTGTGAGGCCACCAAGGGACTGGAAACCAACGTACCCTACCTCGGGCGGGAGAGATGAGCTATTAAAGTTCGTAAAGAGCGGCCACTTCAGAACCAACAGCCAGGTCACCAGCAGTTTCGCCATCGTCACCAATTCAACGTGGCTGCCTCGCAGACATAGCTTTTCCGGTGTGTCTGGCTCAGCGTGGCCTTCGGTTCATGGTGTCTGGCCCCCGGGGCCACCGCCAAGACCTTGTGCCCTCCTCCATCATGGCTCCCTCGCTGGAGCCGCCTTCCCAGCCCGGGCTCTGGTCCCTCTTTGTCCCACTGTCGTTGCCACTGCAGCCGGCCTGCCTCGTGCCCCCCACTCCGAGTAGCTAGTCTAAGAGGACCCCCTCCACTGTGGCCTTGGGTTCAACTCTGACCTTTGTGGTTGCCATGGCAACGCACTAGCCTGGCTCAAGGAGCCTTTCCCACGGTCTGTTCCATCCGGGCTGCATTAGCCTGGTTGCCCCTCCAACCCGGCTGTCCCCATCGCCCACCGCAGTGACCAACCCCGCCGGGAGGAGGGAGGCGGCGCCACACATTCAAGAAGGGCAGACACAGGCCGGTGCAGACAAGACTCTTATCTTCTCAGTGACAACTCCGGAAAGGGACACAGCGTGGGGGGTCGGGGTAGGACTCAGCAGCCACCAGTCTCGGCAGGCGGAAGACAGTTTCACTGCGGCACTGTGGGAGGAGACAGGGGGTGGAAACGCATGGCCCCCAGCCCCCTATGTCCCCTGGATTCACCTGACCAGCAGGGAGCCCAAGTCTCCCTCCGCCGCCCCGCGCCCGGCCCTCGTCTCTGGGGGGCGGTCAACCAGCATCATGGTGCCCGGGATTACTGTAGTTTGGACCCCAAATTGGGACCTTCTGATCAGGGATTGCTGAGCAGCGGCTGGTGACCAGCCGTCCTGGGAATCCCAAAGTAGGGATGTCTCTGGGCTGATCCCATAGTTGATAAAAGGGGACAGTGGAACATTAGAGATGGGGTCCTCCTGGAAGGGCAGTGGTCTAGAAGGACAGACAGGACGTGCCCCGACAGTGGTCTCTCTGAGCCCTTGCTAAGGGTCTGCAGCCGCTTCTGTCTGCTGGGCTGTCCTCAGGGCCTGGGGGCGTCACAGTCCAGGAGGGACTTGGGAAGCCCCTATTAACATCACCCACCTCTGAGGGACATAGTTAGTGGCCTCCCCACCAAGCTGATGCTTGATGGACTGAAGCCCAAAGTGGAGGAGGCGAGGAAGAGTGTGCAGGGTAGAGGGAACAGCATGTGCAAAGTCCCAGGGGCAGGAGAGGGCATGGCCAGTTTGTGCAACCGCCAGCCGCTTGGTGTGGCTGGAACAGTGTGGAGGGAAACAGGGTCTGTGAGGCTGGAGAGGGGCCAGGGTTGGGGCTGGATGAAGGACCATGACCCCAGGCTGAGGGGCTCCCGGGGAGGCTGTGAGCAGGGCTGGGGCAGGTCAACTCTGGATAGAGAGCCCTGTGGGGGCTGGAGTGGAGGGAGAGACAGAGGCGAGGAGGCCGGGTGAGAGTTCGGGAGGAAGAGGACCAAGGAGGCTGGGCTGGCACTGTGGGGCAGAGGCAGGGACAGGAGGGGCGCAGCTAGGGGACAGGCTGTGGAGGGGAGGCATTTTTTCTGGGCTCCCACAGCACCCACTCCTCTGCCACGACCCATGTTTCTTTCAACGCCAACCCCACACATCTCCCCAGGTCGGCCCGGGCTCACTGGGGCCTCCATGATCGTTTTCTAAGCTCTTCCGGCCCCCCTTCACACCTTCTGTGTCCTTTCACAAAGCTGGGACCCCCACCCAGGCCGGGTCAGAGCTCCCCGCACCCCACGCCTCCAGCGCCCCGTGCCGCCTTCACTGCATCGAGCCTGTGGGGCCTAATCCAGCTCCCAGTCACAGTCCTAAAGGGCCGCCCGGCTCGGAGCCCAGCCCAGCCCAGCCCATCACGGGCCTCTGGGAGCTCTCAAGGGCTCGAAGGCCGGGTGGAGTGCCGGCCGCGCATCCTCACCTCGGACTTCCAGCTTGCACTCAGCCAGCGCCTCCCCCAGCTCGTTGACCGCCCGGCAGGAGTAAGTCCCGGCGTCGAAGGGGGACGGGCGGCGGATGTTCAGCGTCAGGACCCCCTGGTAGTTGGTCATCAGGAACTTTGGGTCTTCGCGGATTTCCATGTTGTTCTTCATCCAGACCACCTTTGGCTGTTGATGGGAGCGGGAGAGGAGGCCAGCTCAGAGAGGGACCCCTGGGGGATGGCCAAACGGGCCTGGGGAGGCAGGTTTGGATGTTCCTTTTGGCTGTGTCACCGCCTCATTTGAGCTGGATGAGCTAGGACTAGTCACTGCTCTTCTCTGACCCTCAGTCTCTTCTTCTGTAAAAGCAGGCTGATAATCTCTACTTGGCAGGGTAGCGGGGAGGGCTCCCCATTGCTGTCAGAATGAAGAGCTCCATCCTCGTTGCAGCCCTCAGGGCCCTACATGATTTGACCTCCTTTCTCCTCTGCCCTCACCTCCCACCCCCTCCCTCCGTCTGCACCAACCACACGGGCACCTTGCTGTTCCCCAGACAGACCAGCAGACTCCCTCTTCCAATGTTGCTCTTCCTTCCTCTTTTCACCATCGGCACTTGCCTCTGTTCAGGCCTCACACGTCACTTCCCAGCCCCCAGGCTGTGGCGGGAATGCCTAGTTCCCCCTCCCAACGGCCTGCTCTTCTCTCACACAGGTGCCACCCTTTTTCATTGTACCCTCATTCATGTGATTAGTGCCAGGCTCCCCCAACATACAGAAATTCTTGTCTGATTCACCCAGCAGATAGAAAGCCTCTGACAATGTGTGTTGAAAGAATAAACGTAGTGAATGAGTGATGTAAATAGCAAAGTGAATGAATGATGTAAATATGCAAATAGAGTGAATGAGTGATGTAAATATGCAAACAGAGTGAATGAGTGATGTAAATATGCAAACAGAGTGAATGAATGAACTAAGTGAACAGATGGGGAGGTGAATGAATGAGTGAATGAGTGAAGTTTGTGAACAAAGCAGACAGATGGAGATGGAGGAGCTGAACGAACGAATGAACCCACAGTACACCCCAGGGGCTGAAGCTTAAAGCTGGGAATTAGACCAGAAGTCGGCAAACTTTGCAAAGGGCCAGGGAGTCGCTATTTTAGGCTTTGCAGCCCGTGGTCCCCTCCCCGCGGACAGTACGCAAGCGAGTGCGCACAGCCGTGTTCCAATAAAACTTTATTGAGAGACTCAGGTGGCGGGCGGGTCTGGCCTGGAGTTTGCCGACCCCTGGTCAGATGGCAGTCTGGAGACTGGACGGGGCGGGAAGACGCCGGGGAGCCCTGGAGGTGTAGACGACCCCCCTCCCCCGCAAAGGTTGCCAGTGCCCAGGGAGGTGAGAGTGTCAGGATCTGAGACTGGGGCTCTGGTTCGAGCGGGAGGGAGACAGGAAGTGGGTTAAAAGGGAGCAGATCCCCTAAGAGAGGAGAGAGAACTCGGGAGGAAAGGCGGAGTGGCCAGGAGGAGGGGGCGTCATCTGGGCGAAGGTTTCCCTCCAGGGTTGCACACACACACACACACGTGCACACACACACACGCATGCGCACGGCACCTTTGGGTGGCCTCTGACGGCGCAGTTGAGAGCCGCGGCGTAGCCAGCCACGACCACGCGGTCGGGCAGAGGCGTCAGGAACTTGGGGGCCATTCGGAAGTCGTGCTCCTTGTACTCAAAGGGTTTGAAGGTGATTCCTGGGGGAGGGGAGATGCACTGTAGGTGACCAAGCTCATGTGTCCCCTCCTCCATCACCAGGTGCCATCAGCTCGGAGTCTGGGGGTGTGGGGGGCAGAGGAGGGGAGGCAAGGTCGAACCCCAGCCCTGAGGGGGGCCCGCGGAGGCAGGTGGTGAGACCTGTCTTGACGATCCGGGCCGTGTTCTTGGACACGCCCGGCAAGTCGCTGAGACCGCAGAAGTTCTCGCTGTACACGCGGAAATAGTACTCGTTACCCATGATGAGGTCGGACACGGTACAGCAGGTGTGCCGGTTGTGTTCATAGACGGTGAACCACTCCTAGAGTCGGGGACACGGACACGAGAGGGACCGGGGGTGAGGAAATACACCCATGTGTGTGCCACGCTCGGAAAGCCCGCCAATCCCAGCAGCGCCGTTCACAGCGGCCGGGAGGCAGGCACAGCCCAATCGTCCACCCGTGGATGAATGGAGAAGCAGAAGGCGGTCGGTCCCACCATGGAGTATTACTCAGCCATGAAAAAGGAATGAAGGCCTGATACGTGTGACAGTGTGGAGGAGTCCAGAAAACTACGCTGACAGAAGCCAGACACAGAAGGCCACATCCTGTAGGATCCCACTTATGTGAAATGTCCCGAACAGGCAAATCCATAGAGACAGGAAGCCATCAGTGAGACTCGTGGTGGCCTGGGGCTGGGTGGGAGGGAATGGGGGTGACTGCTTAATGGCTATGGGTTTCCTTTTGGGGTGATGCAAATGTCTTGGTACCGGAGACAGCTGGTGGTTGACAACATCGGGGATGTGCTTTTTGTTAATGTTGGTGCCATTGAGTCGATTCCGACTCCTGGGACGCTGTGCACAGCAGAGCGGAACCCTGCCTGGTCCTCCTGCGCCATCCTCGCCCCTTCTTGATCAGACAACGCTCTGCTGCTATTCACAGGGTTTTCATGGCCAATTTTTCGGAAGTGAGTGGCCAGGTCCCTGTTCCTGCTCTGTCTTAGTCTGGAAGCTCCACTGAAGCCCGTCCGCCATGGGGGACCCTGCTGGTGTCTGAAATCCCTGTGGCACAGCTTCCAGTGTCACAGCAACACGCAGCCGCTACAGTGTGACGACCAACAGAGGGGTGGTGTGGTCCCCCGACTGGGAAACGCACCCGGGCCTCGGCGGTGAGAGCGCCCAATCTTAACCACTAGACCCCCAGGGCTGCCTGGGAATGTCTAAAATGCCATTAAATGCCGCTTTAAAATGGTGAACGCTTAATTTTCTTATGTGAATTCTACCTCAATAAAAAAAAGAAGAGAGAAAAAGAAAACCCACCACGTGCCAAATCTCAGCCCCGAGGCCTCCCTCTCTCCCCCCAGCTCACCCCAATCTCTGGGCGCCTCGGTTTCCCCAGCTGTGAAATGGGAACAGCAGTGCTGGCTCTGCGCATCGGGCCAGCTTGTCTGCCCCCAGCCCCGGGTGCCCCGGGGTCTCACCATGGTTTTCTTGTCGGCTTTCTGGACTAAATAGCCCGTGATCTCACTGTTCCCGTCATCCTTGGGGGGCTGCCACTCCACCAGCGCGTTGGTGCCCCACACCTCCTTCACCATCACGTGCTCCGGCGGGCCTGCCTTTTCTGGAAGGGGTGGGGGGCGGTGGGTACAGGCCAGCCCAAGGATCCCTAAAAGTCCAGGTCCTCGCCCCATGCCCACCCCCCCCGCCCCCCCCTCCAATTCTGGTATCTCTTAGGCCTTGTCCCTGACTCCCTTTTCCTCACCTTTTGGCCCCATCCCAGTCTCTCCTCTTTCCCTGCATCCTGGGCCGCCAGCATCCTGCCTCGCCTCCCACCCCGCGTTCCCTCATTGCCACCTCACCCATCCCCGCCCCTCCCTCCCGTCTGCGCACCCACAACCCGGATGCGGATGGTGGCTGTGTCCTTCATGTTCTCGATCTGCACGCTCAGCTCGTACTCCCCCGAGTCGGAGCGGGCCGCCTCGCGCACGAAGAACACGGTGTCGAAGTCACTGGTGCGCACGTGCACGCGGGAGGTGTCCACAGGTGCCCCGCCCTTGGTCCACACCACCTGCGGCCGCGGCTTTCCCTGCACGGGGGCAGCGGGGGTCGGGGGAGAGGTCAGCAGGGTCTCCCGTGGCAGGGACTGACCCCTCGACCCCTGACCCCCGACCCCAGCTCTGCGCACCTGGAAGGGGATGACGAGGTTAAGATGCTCTCCCACTTTGCGGACGTAAGTCTCGCGGAGATGGCGCGGGAGCCGGATCTTGGGTTGCTCTGAGGGCACGAAGTGGGGTGCTCAGCACGGGGCTTGGGGGGCACGCGAGGGAAGGACAGAGACCAGCGCGACGAGGTCGTCAGAGGACGGCTGAATGTGACACGCAAAGGGCAGGGCCGGATGACACCAAGTTGGTCTTTAGGACAACACGGTCGGGGCTCAGGGGCCACTCACCCACAATCTCCCGGATGGTGACCGGCTGGGTCAGGGTGGCCGGCTGGCTGCGCCCCGCGATGTTGACCCCAACCACCCGGAAGACGATTTTCGCTCCCGTGGGGAGGTTCTTGACGGTGAAGCCACAGCGCTCAACGGGCTCCGTGTTGGCCGGGATCCACTCGTCGGCTGCGAGAGACAAGCGATGCTGTGGGCCTTCCCTCCGGCCCCTCCCAGGACTCCCTCGGCTCCATGTCCCTTCCCTCAGCGAGCGAGAGGCAGCTGACACTTACTAAGCGCTTACTAGGACCAGGTTCACAAGATGGCACACATTAGCTCTACTTCCCACCTCCGCCCCGTGTCACCCTCATCTTAGGAGGAAATCGAGGCTCAGAGAGGGTGAGGAACTCGGGGCGCCTCCTGGGATTCCCCGCCTCGGTGACAGGCGCCCTTCCATCTTGGGTTTATCACTGGGGGTCGGGGGTCGGTGAACCGATATGGGTCAGACCAACAATCAACAGGGTGAACTCTAACCAAGCGGGGTCTGAGACATCAGGGCGGCGCTGCCACAGAGTGGGGAGGGGTCAGCAAGGGTGGGAATGGGGTAAAGGGGACTAGGAAGAGAAAGAGGGAAGGGGCTGAGCGGGGTCCGACCGTCCGTCGTGTCCACGCATTGCCACATGCAGTCATCACGGTGCCCTGTTGGGATGGGAGCTGTCTTCGCCAGTTTTAGCTGGAGAAACGGAGGCTCAGGGACTTGCCCGAGGCCACACAGTTAGAAAGTGCAGAGGCAGGACAGGAACCTATATCTGTGTCACTTTAAGACCTGGGGTACGGTGTCGAGGTGATCACGTCTGTCTTCCCAGTGAGACGACCGTGTCGGAGGTATCCCCATAGCCGTGGCACTGGGCCTGGCACGGAGTCAGTGCTCAACACGTTTGTTCCATGGAAGATGGAGAGTTGGATGTGTGGAAATATGCACGGGTGGATGGACAGACAGATAGATGGACAGACGGATGGATGGACGGACAGCTGGAGAGACAATAGACAGATGGCTGGATGGTCATATAGGGAAATGGATGGATGGAAAGAAGGGAGGGAGGGAGGGAAGTGGGAAGAAAGATGGCAGTGAAGAGGTAAAGATATGGATGAAATAAATGTTACTGGGTGGATGGATAGTTAGATGATCCAAAAGATTTTCAGATGGATAGAGAGATGGTGGGATGGATGACTGGGTGGGCAAGTGGATGGGAGAAAGGAAGGAAGGAAGGGGGGAGAGAAGGAGGGAAGGAGGAAAGAAGAGAAGGAAGGAGGAAGGGAAAGAAGGAAGGAGAGAAGGAAAGAGAGGAGAGAGGGAGGGAGAAACAAAAGGGCAACGCAAAGGAAGGGAAAAAGGAAGGAAGGAAAGATGGATGGATGGATGGAAGTATGGATGGATGGATGGATGGATGGATGGATGGAAGGATGGA
Source organism: Equus przewalskii (assembly GCF_037783145.1). Taxonomy (NCBI): domain Eukaryota; kingdom Metazoa; phylum Chordata; class Mammalia; order Perissodactyla; family Equidae; genus Equus; species Equus przewalskii. The sequence continues at coordinate 19,472,809 of NC_091839.1, read as the reverse complement.
TGGATGGATGGATGGATGGAAGGATGGATGGATGGATGGATGGATGGATGGAAGGATGGATGGATGGATGGATGGATGGAAGGATGGATGGATGGATGGATGGATGGATGGATGGATGGATGGAAGGATGGATGGATGGATGGATGGATGGATGGATGGATGGAAGATGGATGGATGGATGGATGGATGGATGGATGGATGGATGGAAGTATGGATGGATGGATGGATGGATGGATGGATGGAAGGATGGATGGATGGATGGATGGATGGATGGAAGGATGGATGGATGGATGGATGGATGGATGGATGGAAGGAAGGATGGATGGATGGATGGATGGATGGATGAATGGATGGATGGAAGAATGGATGGATGGATGGATGGATGGATGGATGGATGGATGAATGGATGGATAGAAGGATGGATGGATGGATGGATGAGAGGAAGAAGGGATACAGGTAGCAGATAAATACAAGGATGGAAAGATAGATGGATGGATGAAAAGGTGTTGCTGTATGGAGGATGAGAGTAGGGGAAGGTGGAAGGCAGGAAGGGAGAGAAGGAGGGAGGGAGGGAGAGAAGGGGAGAGGGAGGGAGAGAGGACACGCTGGTCACTGGGGGCCTAGCTTGACCCATCCCATCCCAGGGGTTCATGCAAGTGCAGACAGAACAAGGGCAGCCCACCGCACCAGAGACCTCTCTGCGCTGCCCTGATGCAGTCCCCTGATGGGACCCCCCCTGGGGCTCTGTGTGAGCCTCTGCCCCCACCGGGCCCGACAGGGTCACTCACAGCCCTCCACGCAGTACTCCACCAGGTAGCCGTCGATGCCACCTGCCCCAATCTTATCCGGGGGCCTCCACTTGAGGGTGGTGGTGGTGTCTGTCACATCCTCCACCATCAGGTGCTGGGGTTCACTCGTGGGCGCTGTAAGGACCCAGGGAAAGGGGAGGTGGGGGTAAGTGAGGGGTCAGTGGTCACAGGGAGGGGCTGGGGTCACAGGTCAGGAAAGGGATCACAGGTCAACGAGCAAGGACATGTCATCATGGGTCATTAAGACAAGATGTCAAGCGAAGTGAGGTCTCCAGGGGCGGGGACAGGTGTTAGTCTGGTAGGTCAGAGGTCAATGAAGTATTCAGGCAACAGCACGGAGTCTAGGATCACTGAGCTCAGCAGTGATGCACTAGGTCAGGAAGAGGTCAGGAGGATGGGTAGGGCTGGGGGTCAAAGGCCAGGGTGTAGGGTCAGAGATCAGTGACAGGCAGGATGCGGGTGGGAGGTGAGTGGGGGCTTGGCGAGGGTGCAGAGGGGCCTCACCAATGGGCATGAAGGGCTTGGTGTTGACGCTGGGCTGGGAAACGCCGATGGCGTTGACAGCGAAGACGCGCATCTCGTAGAGGACACCCTCGATCATGTTGGTGGACTCGTAAGTCAACTCCGTGAAGACCTCGAAGTTCAGCTTCATCCAGCGCTGAGAGCCCTTCTTCTTCCGCTCCAGAAGGTACCCTGGCCACCCCCGGGCACGGAGGAGCGGGCGCTCAGGGCGAGGTCGCGGAGGGGGGCGGCCGGTCAGTCGGGGCGGGGGGGGTCATATCAAAAAGTCACATGGCCCAAAGAGGCCATGGATCTTGGGTTGATCTCAAAGGCACAGAGCAGTCAGAGGTCACCCGTCATGGGGTCAGGGATCAAGAAGGGTCACAGGTCCTGGGTTGGGGTCAGGGGTCACAGAAAATCCCAGGCTATTTGGCCAAAGTGAAGATTCCTGGCTCGTCAGGGAGCAAAGAAGGATGGAGAAGACCAAAGGGATCGCGAGATCTCAAAGACAGAAACCAGGTCTCAGGGGAGTCATCAAGGATGCTAAGGACTCTCAGAGGTCAAGGAGAAGTCAGAGGGCAGGAGAGGTCAGAGGTTATGGGGACTCCGGCACACAGGCACTCACCGGTAAGCGGCTGCCCCCCGTCATACTTGGGTGGCTCCCAGACAAGAACGGCCCAGTCCTCTCCAACCGAGGTGACACGCACAGCCTCTGGGGGGTCTGGGACATCTGGGGGGGAGGCAGGAGAGTCAGGGGGCCCCTCACGGCCTCCAGGAACCACCCCCAGCTCAGCCCCCCGCGGCTCGCTCTGCTCACCCACAACCCGCAAGAAGATGGAGGCCACGTCCTCGCCGGCCGGGTTGGTGACCTTGATGGTGTAGCGGCCCTCGTCCCCTCGCTCGGCACTCTCGATCAGGAAGCTGCTGCTGCCCTCCCGCTGCTCGATGCGGACCCTGCCCTCGGTGGCCAAGAACACCTGGACACAGCAACCAAATGGCCTTGCACAACCTCTCCCCAAACCCAGACCTGCCTCTGCCTCTCCCCTGCTCAAAGATCTCCATGTCCCTCCGTCACCCCACAACCCCACAACGCACAAGGCCCTGGACCCATGCAACGCCCTGACCACTCTTCTCTGCTATACTCTGACTCATTCTTTAGGACCTGCCCAGAAGTTGCCTCCTCCAGGAAGCCCTCTTGGATGCCCCCAGCTGAAAGTGATGCCCCATCCCCTGAATTCTCATAGTGTCCAGTACCTCCCTTTATCTCAGCCCCCATCACCCTGGACTGTGACTCTTTGGGCACGTGTCTGCCTCTCTCCAAAAGGGGAGGCTCCTGAAGGCGGGGGCTGTGTCTGATTCACGGCTGTATCCTCAGTGCCGGCGCACAGAGCCTGGCAGAGAGGAAAGCTCGGGGGGTGTTTGCTGAGGGAGGAATGAAGGAAGATGGAGTCAAGTCTATCCGTGTCACAGAAGAGGAAATGGAAGCCCAGAGGAGAGAAGAAAAATTGAACTATTCCAGGGCCTGGAATATACGAGGTGAAAATATTTGTTGGATGGATGGATGGATAGGTGGGTGGATGGATGAGTGGATAGGTGGGTGGATGGATGGATAGGTTGGTGGCTGGCTGGCTGGATAGATGGATGGATGGGTAGGTGGGTGGATGGATGGATGGATAGATGGATGGGTAGGTGGGTGGATGGATGAATGCATGCATGGATAACAGGATTGATTGATGGATAAATGGACAAATTGATTAATTACTGGAAGAATGGATGGCTCGACGAATTAAGTAATCTCTAAATTAACTGATGAATAGAAAGATGAATGAGTTGATGGATAGTTGGATTGGTTGGTTGGTTGATTAATGGATTAATGGATGGATGGATAGATGAATGGATGGAGCACCCACCATGTCCTAGGCCAGAACCATGTGATGGACAAATACAATCTCCAATCTTCAAAACAACCCCCTGAAGAAGGAATCATAATCCTCATTGTACAGACAATGAAACTCAAGCTCAGAGAGGGAAAGCAACTTGCCTAAAGTCACCCAGAAGAGCTGAGAGGGAAAAGTCAGGGCATAGGGCATGTCCCACCATACCTGATCCTCCTTCAGCCAGGTGGCGACGGGAAGGGGCTCCCCTGTGATGGACACGTCCAGCCTCAGCTTGTTTCCAGCCACAACCACAATCGCATTTTCTGAGGTCTTCCCTGAGCAGTCCAGGTGGATCTTTGGTGGCTCTGGTGGAAGAGCAGAGATTCTGGGCAACTTGAGAGAGGGCAGCTGGGCCCTCCCAATCCCCTCCAGAGGCTCTGCCAGGAAGCAGGGTTCAGCAGCCATAGAGAACCAGGAGCCCAAGCCTCAGACTCCCTCAGATCCAAGGGTCCAGGCACCCAGCCCCTCCTCCCTCAGACGAGGAGTCCAGGCCCCAGCCCCTCCTCCCTCAGACGAGGAGTCCAGGCCCCAGCCCCTCCTCCCTCAGACCCAGGGGTCCAGCCCCAGCCCCTCCTCCCTCAGACCCAGGAGTCCAGGCCCCCAGCCCCTCCTCCCTCAGACCCAGGGGTCCAGACCCCCAGCCCCTCCTCCCTCAGACCCGGGAGTCCAGCCCCAGCCCCTCGTCCCTCAGACCCGGGAGTCCAGCCCCAGCCCCTCCTCCCTCAGACCCAGGAGTCCAGGCCCCCAGCCCCTCCTCCCTCAGACCCAGGACCCAGGGTACCACAGCAGCCCCCGGTGCTTACCTTGCTTAGGGACATACTCCACCTTGATTTCTGGAGGACAAAGAAAACCAACAGTTAGTTCTAAATTGAGCCAGCCACTTATCCCACCCTCACAGCCCAGAGGTGGGAGGGAGGGTCTGGCATCACCAGGGGACCCGGGGGGCTGGGGGTGGATTCAGGTCCATGACTGTCCCTCCTCCCACGTGCCCTGCACACGGACGCGCTTCAGCGTACACAGTGCTCTCTGCCTCATCTTCTCATCTGAGTCCACCCATGGTCAGCAGGTGCCTGCTGCCACTGCCAGTGTACAGCCAGGGAACTTTAACCCTGAAGGGGGGAATCCAGGCCCTGGGGTCCAGGAGGGTGGGGCTGTGGTCCCCGCGGGAAGAGGAAGGGGTCTCCTCACCCAGGAAGTTGAGCTTGGCCGAGAGGGACAGGGCATAGCCATCGGGCACAAACATGTAGTCTCCTTCATCCTCAGGGCGGACGTCATCGATCACCAACTTGTGGACCCTAAGGGGTTGGGGGGACAGGGCGGGGGTCAGGCGAGGTCGCCCCGGGGACCACAACGGAGAAGTACCCTCCTCAGTGCAATGGACATGCCTGCGCTCACCATTTTATTCTGGGCTTTGGAATGCTACGGCCTGGGTTTAAATCTAGCTTTGCCACTTGCTAGCTGTGTGACTTTGAGCAATTTACTTAACCTCTCTGTGCCTCAGTTTCTTCACTGATAAAACAGAGGTAATGATGACCATCTACACCAGGGCTGCTGTCAAGCATTTAGAAGGTTCTCTGGCACATAGTAAGTGTCCTATAAGCGTTAAGAGTTGTTCTCATCATTATTGACACCACCAGCAGCCAGGTTCCTTACATGGAACCCAGAGGAAGCCTACACTCCGCCAGGAGCTGTTGTCAGGAAACCCACAGGGACACAATGTCCTGTGGCATCGTGGAGGCTGCCTGCTGCCACAGGTGACCGAGTGTTTATCCCAGGTGGCCGTGTGCTCCCTGCTGAGTTCCAGCCCCTCGTCTCCCTAGCTAGATCCCCGCTCCGGAGTTGACTGCCACATGACTATGCCAGGAGGTCACATGGACCAGAGCAGAGGCAGCCTGGTGAACAAGCAGAGAAAGATCTGCAGAGCTGACATTCTACTGACCACAGAGGCACGAGGAAGGCCATTCTAGACCACCCAGCCCCCAGCCAACCCGCGGACTCATGATTAAATAGATCCTTGTTCTTTTTTTTTCTTTGGTCAGGAAGTTTGGCCCTGAGCTAACATCTGTGCCAATCTTCCTCTCTTTTGTATGTGGGACACCACCATAGTGTACCTTGATGAGTGGTGTGTAGGTCCGTGTCTGGGATCCAAACCCACAAACCCCGGGCCGCCAAAACAGAACATGTGAACTTAACCACTACACCACCAGGCCGGCCCTAAATCCTTGTTCTTTGAAACCACTTAGTCTTGGGATGGTTGTTACGCAGCTATAGCTAACTGATACACATGCCCCGCCCCCGGCCACCCCCACAGCCAGCTCCGCACCTCCCAATGTGGGAGATGGTGATCCTCTTGCTGGGCCGCACCTCGACCCCATTCTTGTACCACTTGCCCGTCACCTTCTCATCCGACACCTCGCACTTGAACTCGGCCTGTTCTGAGGCCTTCACTGTCAGATCCGCGATGTCCTGCAGGACCTCCAGCTGTTTCTCTGCATGAGGAGAGAAGGGGATGAGGCCGTCACAACTCTAGTCAGTCCACAAATATTTGCAAGCACCCACTATGTGCTAAGCACTGTTCCAGGCCCTGGGGATACAGCCGTGAACAACCTGGAAACTATCCACTGGACTTGTGGAGCTCACATTCTACCGGGGAGACAGTGAACGGAAAAACACATCAACATACAACAAGAGGGGACGATGAGGCCTGAGGGAGGGCAGGGAAGAACCCGGGGGAGGACTCAGGAGTCCCCAAGGTATGGGGCACAGCATGTGCAAAGGCCCTGGGGAGGAAAGCAGGCTTGTTGGCGTAGGAAACAGCAAGCAGACCAGCAGGGAGGGAGCAAGGCAGACGCGGTTGGAGATGAAATGGGCGGGGGCAGATGGGCCCAGATCACGGACCTCATGGGCCACGGGGAGGACTTGGCGTTGCCCTGAGTGAGGCAGGAAGATGGGTTGAGAAGACGGCTGGGATCTGACTTCCACTTTAAAAAATTTGTATTTTTTAAATAAAATAATGCATTTACGTGGTTTAAAAAATAACATGATAAGAGGATTTAGATAGAGAGGGAGAAATCTCCACCCACAGGCAGCTTCCATCCAGCCTGGAGCTCTCAACGCAAATGTGTGTATATGCTTCCTTTCTCCCCTTCTTCCTTCCCTCCCTCCCGCCTTCCTTCCTCTCTTTTCCCTCTTTTAAAAATAGTAGCATATGTGCTTTTTCCCCTAACAATACATCTTGGAAATCCTTCCATATGAGTAAATTAAAAACTGTCCTTTTTTATAGCTACCTATGGATGTAGCATAATTTATTTGGCCCATAAATGTCTTGGGAACTTTTTTTTTACTTTTTATATTTAAAGAGTTAGAAACTCACAGGAGTTTGCAGAAAGAGTGCATAGGATCCCATGTCCCCCGATGGTGACATCTTACGTAACTGTCGTCCAATATCAAACCAGGAAACTGACCATTACAGGAAATTGACAACACAGGAAATTGTCCAGTACTGTGAACTATGTGCTCAGTTTTCACCATCAGACTCACATTTTACAAGGGTTACTCTGGCTGGGGTGTGTGAACAAGGTAGGGGCAGGCGTGGAAACACAGCAACCAGTGAAGAGACTACTGCAACAGTCCAGGCACAAGGGGATGCAGACCTGGGCTAGGTGAGGGCAATGGAGGTGGGGAGAGGGGTCTGATTCAGGCTCCCCTTTGAAGGTGGAGCCACCAGGACTTGCCGGTGAATTGAAGATAGAGTGTGAGGCAAAGAGAAGAGACAACTTCAGGATTTGGGGCCTGGGCAACCCTGGGCTGCAAGGAGAGGCATAAGCAGTGCGGCCCCTGCCCCACCCGGAGGCCCCGTACCTTCCACGATGAGATCGGCCTCACATTGGCCGCCGTTGGTCATGACCCGGTAGCGACCCTTATCCTCCAGGGTCACCTCGGAGTAGATGAGAATATGACGCTTCCCATCCTTCTTGAAGCGGTACTGGGCCTTATAGGAATCCTCCCGCGTCATTTCCACGCCGTCCTTCATCCTGGGTGGAGGGGACGTGAAGGGGGAAGTGAGGGGCCCGTACAGCCCCGGGTCTGGATGTCAGAAAGTGAGTCAGGGACCAGAGAGACAGTCCTGAGCAGGGGTCAGGGGTCAGAAGGGAGGTCACAGGACAGGGGAGAGATTAAGGTTGGCAGAGGCATCTGGAGCGGATGGGCCACAGGTGGTGGTCAGGAGACAAAAAGAGGAGGAGGAGGTCACAGGCCATAGGGAGATGCCTCAAGGTTCCGGTTGGAGGTCAGGGGACACAAAAAGAGGTCATAGGAAGAGGTGAGAGCATGAAGTCCTGGGGTCACAGAGAGATGTCAACTATCGTGGCCTCTGTAAAGGGCACTTCCCTGCCTGGGACATTCCTCCTTCCCCATTTTACTTCTAATTCCTCTCATTCAAATCTCAGCTCAAGGGTCACCTACTCCAGGGAGGCTTCTGTGACCTCCTGAGTCCCTTCGTCCTATTAGAAAGCAATTACAGCATCAGTTACTGATCCTCTGAAATACTTGTCAAAATAGAACTTTCACATTTCCTTGTGTGATGGCTTGACTAACGTCTATCTCCATCTCCTATACACACACTCCTCAGCAACTTACCAGATTATAAACTCCACAAGGGCAGGCGCCATGTTGATAGAGTCTCTCCCCATTTTATCTCCAATATGTAGAAGAGTGTCACCACACATTGGGTGCTCAATAAGTATTTGTTGGAAGGGTAAATAGATATAGGGATGGACGAATGGATGAGTAGTTGGTTGGGTGAGTGGGTGGGTGGATAGATGGATGGATGGGTGGATGTATGGATGGACGGATGGATGGGTGGATGGATGGGCGGGTAGATGGGTGGGTGGGTGGGTGGATGGATGGATGGATGGATGGATGGATGGGTGGATGGATGGGTGGATGGGTGGGTGGATGGGTGGGTGGATGGATGGATGGATGGATGGATGGGTGGATGGATGGGTGGATGGATGGGTGGATGGGTGGGTGGATGGGTGGGTGGATGGATGGATGGATGGATGGATGGGTGGATGGATGGATGGATGGATGGGCGGGTAGATGGGTGGGTGGGTGGGTGGATGGGTGGATGGATGGATGGATGGATGGGTAGATGGGTGGGTGGATGGGTGGGTGGATGGGTGGGTGGATGGATGGATGGATGGATGGATGGATGGATGGGTGGATGGATGGGTGGATGGATGGGTGGATGGATGGATGGATGGGTGGGTGGATGGGTGGGTGGATGGATGGGTGGATGGATGGGTGGATGGATGGATGGATGGATGGATGGATGGGTGGATGGATGGGTAGATGGATGGGTAGATGGATGGGTGGATGGATGGATGGATGGGTGGATGAATCAATGGGATGGATGGGTGGACGGATGGGTGGATGGATGAAAGTATGGATGGGTGGATGGGTGGATGGATGGATGGATGGATGGATACATGAGTGGATGGACCAAAGGATGGATAATTGATTAAATGGATGAATAAATAATTTAATGAATCTGAGATAGTAGGAATTAGGAGAAGGATCCCAAAGAGAATGGGATGGGTAGAGGTCAGAAGTTCTAGAAAGAGGTCATGGGTGAAGGTCAGGATTTATAGAGAAAGGCTGAGGTTTCCTGGTGACTGGTGGGTAAAGGTCCGAAATTTCCAAGAGAGGTCATAAAGATCAGGGCTGAGGCAAAGAAGCTGTGGGCACCTCTGTCAGGGATCAAGAGTCACTTACCACATGACCTGGGCACCCTCTTCTGACACCTCCACTGACATTTCCACCCGGTCGCCCACAAACACCTGCTGGTCCTCGAGGGGTGTGATAATCAGGACCGGAGGTTCTGTGGGGCATGGGGGAACAGGAGGTCAGGAGTTTCATGACCCCTCCAGAGCCCCACTCCCCAAGCTCAGGCCCAAATCCCGGCCTCACCTCTGACAAAGAGCTCGGTGAAACACTTCTCGTCTTTGACGACGACCTCATAAGCAGCATCATCCGCCAGCGTGCACTTGTTGATGGTGAGAATCCGCTTCTTACCCACATTCTCAAACACGTACCTGGTGCAGAAATCTCAGCTCAGCCCAGGGCACGGAGAAGCTCCTAGCCCTGGGGCAGACTCGTCCACCAGTTCCCAGGGTAAGTCACTCCCTTTCAAAGCCAAATTGTGCAGGAGGGGATAGACGGTCCAAGTTCTAGTATTTAAATGACCACAGCGGAAATGCTATCTGTCCACCCATACCCATCTTCTCCTTCCATTTAGTCGTGGCACACAGCTACCCACCGAGAGAACTACACTTCCCAGCCTCCTTTGCAGCTGGGTTGGCCACACCACTGAGCTGCGACCAATGGAGTGTGAGTGGATGTGAGGTGCGTAACTGTCAGTCATCTGCGACTTTGAGTTGCTTGCTCTGGATTCCCTCCTTCCCACTTCCTGTCCCCCAGACATAGCCTCAACCACGCAGAGGAGGACAATGCCACAAGAAACGATGTCGCCAAAAATACGGAAACTGGATCCCCGAAAAATCTCTACCAGGAGAGGCAGCCCACCAGCCTCGATCAGCTAGAAATACATTTCTCTCCAACTTAATGCGTTCTGGGGACTCTGTTACAGCAACTTAACCTATACTTTAACTGACCTAAGTTTTTATCTCCTCTAAAATGCTCATGATGATAAATTTAGAAAACACAGCAAAGAAAAAAAAATAATAAAAATAGAACCCATCCATAGCCGTCCCACCAAGAGATACTCCTGCAAACATTTTGGCCTCTGTTTCTCCCACCTTTTTCTTTCTACATATGTAGATTAACATTCTTCGAAGCAGAAATGGGAACTATGCCTCTGCACATAACAATAATCTCAAACAGCTTCCCGTGTTAGTATGTGTTTTAGAATATCTTTTTTAGTGACTTCACAGCACCTTCGTTTAGTATGGAACTGTACATTTTGCTTGTTTTCCTTTTTTTTTTTTAAAGATTTTATTTTTCCTTTTTCTCCCCAAAGCCCCCCAGTACATAGTTGTAAATATATTTTAGTTGTGGGTCCTTCTAGTTGTGGTACGTGGGACGCCGCCTCAGCGTGGCCTGATGAGCGGTGCCATATCTGCGCCCAGGATTTGAACCGGTGAAACCCTGGGCTGCCGAAGCGGAGCGCGCGAACTTAACCACTTGGCCATGGGACCAGCCCCTGTTTTCCATTTTTCAAGACAATAGCAAAGGCTTCCATGAAGAAGCTTGCAGGTAAATATGCATAATCGTGCTAATTCCCTTAAACACCTAGAACCGCGCAGCCTAAAGGCGTTTTAATACACCGCCTTTTGAGATTTAGCAACTTACGTTCCCACCAGCAACATCTGTGCACCCGCTTCCCTGTCTTCTCCAGCTCTGGGTTTTATCATTTTGTAAAGTTTTTGAGCACTTGGAGAGCAGAAAGACTGTTGTTCTGATTTGCATTATTATATTACGAGGATGATTTGCAAGGTCGGGTGTACTTCACAGTGTGTTGGCCCTTTGGGTTTCCTCTCAACCGAATTCCTATTTTTCATTGCCTTTGTGTTTGTCATTGTCTTTGTCTGTTATTCTACTGAGGTGCGCGCCCTTTTCACGTGGGTGAGGGACGTGGGTCTCCTCTGGGTTAGGGGTGGCAGCCTTATTCCCGGGCGCTCTCTCTCTGGGACTCAGATCTCCCCCACCCAGGGACGGGCCCCCACACGTACTTGCTGCTTGGTTTGATCTCCTGGCCGTTCTTGAACCACTTGAGGGGGAGGTCTGGGTCACTGATCTCCACCACCAACTTGATCTTGTTGCCCTTGTCCACCTGGTAGGCTGGATCCAGCTTCTTCGTGAAGGCTACAGATGGAGGGGTGCGGGAGCGACAGAGCTGTGAGGTTCTCGCCGCCCTGGTCATTCCCAGGGCTGTCAAGTCTCCCTCCCGAGCCCACGGGCTCTCCAAGGTCAAGGTCAGAGAGCCTCCTATGACCTTGGAAGTCCCCGAGAGCAGGGCTCTATCACTCCTCAGACTGGGACCTCCGAAAGACAGGTCCAGGGTCCAAACACTGAACACCCATGATGCTAGGGTCCTCGCGGGATGGGCCCACCTCCCCTCAGACCGGCGCTGACCTGCGCTCTTCTTGACCTCCACCTTGGCCTTCTTGAGCCGCTTCAGCATGCCCCGGAGGTCGGTGATGCCGTACTGGAAGGCAATCCTCTCGTACTCGCTCTTCTTTGCCCCTTTCAGGAGCTCCCAAACCTCAGGAGGGATGCCCAGGTCATCATCATCTTTCTTCTTCTTCTTGTTCTCCTCCTCAACCACCTCCCTGAGGGTGGGAGAGCAGGCTGGGCCACCACGGGGTGAGGAGGTGAGGGTCTCCCTCTGCCTTCTCCACCCACCTGCCGTGTCGCTTTCTTTCTCAGAGGCTGCTGCTGCCCCTTCTTCTCTCCCACCTGGACCATCGCCCCAGCCGCCTCCCTGGCCTCCTGGCCTCCATCCAGCCTCTCCCTCTCCAATCTATTCCAGACGTGGCCCCAGAGGGATATTTCTGACCCCCACAGCAGATGCCATCCCTTCCCCATTCAAAACTCTCCCATGGCTCCCCATTGCCCTCCGGAGGAAGCCCCAGCAACTCGGCCTGGCAATCACGACCCCACCCACCATCCCATCGCGACCTCCACAACCAAACCATGCTACTCGCCTTTTCCTGAACACTCCAGGCTCTCCCCTGCCGCCCAGCCCTTGTATAAAATATCTCCCTGCCCTACGACCCCTCCCCACCTTCTCTTCCTGACAGATTCCTCTTCATCCTATAAGCCCTAGTACCAAAGTTCCCTCCTCCGTGCAGCCCCCACCCTTCCGGGCAATGAACTGCCCTCACTCTGGGCTCTCACAAGGCGCCCGTGGGACCCTCTCTCAGACCACACTAAACAGTCTTGGTCTGTGTCCATGTCTGCTGGATCAGACCCATCTTCCCAAGGCAATGAGCGACTCAACGTCGGGGGCCCATCAAACTTCTCTCTGTCCCCCGATCTCAGCCCAGGGCCTGGTAGACGGGAGGCCTCAGAAGATGTTTCATGAGTGCGAGAGTGAATGGATCTCTGGAAAGAAGGAAGGAAGGGAAGGGGACAAAGGGAGGATAGATGATGGAGGAATTTGGGGACATACGAATATTTGGACCGAAGTACAGAGCATTGGGTGCGGAATTGATAAATAGGTGGGCGGAGGGTCAATGGACGGCTAGGGTGATGGATGCATGGGCCAATGGATGGGTGGGTTGGTGAGGGATAGGCGGCATGAAGATAGGTGGATGGGTTGATGGAGGATGGCTGGGTCAGTGGATGGTTTGGTGGCAAACGGTTGGGTGGGCACTTGGGTGAAAATGTTAATGGGAGTTGGCCAGACAGGTGGCTGGCTGGGTAAAGACGAACAGATGAATCTACTAGTAAATAGGTTGTCGGGGACTTGGTTGCAGGGCTAGATGAGCGAGCAGAAGGATGGATAGGCGGACCAGCAGACAATAAATAACTGAATGAATGGACAAGTATCGTGTTGAACAATATGAAATTGCCAATATCCAATCATTTTTGACCTACAGAAGAGCAATTTCACATCAACCAATCTAACAGAGCTGTCTGGGTAGATGGGTGTGTCCCTGGAGAGATGAACAGTGGATCGAGGAACGCCTGGCTGGATGGGTGCGTGGACGAGCAGATGAGAGGGTGGGACGTTGGACTCAGTTGGGAGAGAGATGCAGGTACAGATGGCTGCACAAGCGGGAAGGTGGACGGCTGGGAGACGGATGGGTGGTGGGAAGGTTGGACAGACAGGTGCCTCGATAGGTGGGGAAGTGGACAATGGAGTGAGTGGGTGAAGGATGAACGACTGGGTTAATGAACGGGAGGCTGAGTGTAATGGCAGATGGGTGGATGGACAAGTGGGAAGACGGTGGGTAGATGAATGGATATGTAGGTAGATGGCTGAGCAAATGGACAGGAAGGTGGATGGATCATAGATGGATAAAGAGGTAGCTGGTTGGATGGATGCATGAGTGGACCGACTGCTGGATGGGTGGACAAGTGGATGGGTGGTTGGGTGGGTGAATAACTGGGTGAACTGGAATCTGAGTGGACAGGGAAATGGAGGTGAGGATGATGGATTAAAGGGTGGGTAGGTAGATGGATTGGTGGACAGAAAGTTGCTTGGGTGTGGGTGGATGGGTGAATGGGTGGACGGACAGATGGCTGGGTGGGCGGGGAATGGGTAGATGGAGAAGGAGTAAGCAGGGAGTCCTGGGATGGCAGTGGGGTCTCCCCCACCAGCCTCCTCCTCGCTGAGCCCCCAGCTCCCCTCTCGGTGCCAGGCAGGGTGGGCTCACCTTTTCCTCAACAGGCCGCTGAAATCCAGCTCGCCCGCGTCTTTCATCTTCCCTTCACCCCTGTGGCCATGGAGAGGAGGCGTGAACCCCACGGAGGTCTGGACACTCAGACTCACCTTGGGTCCCCACTCCGTGCCTTCCCCGATCCCCCCTCCTCCCACTGCTCCTCCTCCCACGGGAGGCCCTCCCATGATCCTTGGCACCAGGAGACCCCCTCCCTCTCCCCACGGTCCAGGGTCACTTACGAACGCTTGAAACTCTCTAGACTCTGCCCAGAGGAGTCCTGACGGGGTGCTGGGGAGAGGTGACAGGGGAAGAAGGGTGAGCGGGAGGCAAGGAGGAGTCGAAACCCAAGAGCATCCCTCCAGGCCTGCACAACCTCCCCCAAGACCCCCGGTTCTCCACCTCTTGGGACAGCACACCCTCTCACTTGGGCCTGAACACGCTTACTTCTAGACTCATTCCCCTGCCAGCTGTGCACCACTCTCTCTCAGCAGCCTATACCCCTCACACCTGGGCCAGCACGCCCTTCTCCCCAGGCCTGGGCAACCTCATTCCCTGTGCCCTCCATGTTTAAGGCCTCACACATCCTGGGCTGCAAACCCCCGGAGCCTATACACCCTCCATCTGGATTTCTTTCCCCAAAGACCTGTGCTGGCCTCGTCCCCACATCTGTCTGCTCGCCTACGCCTGGCTGGTACATAGTCCCCGGATCCCAGCCCCGCACCCCAGGCCCCCACCCCCACCAACGCACCCTCCACATCGATGTTGAAGCCACAGCTGTCAGAGAAGTCCTTGGCCTTGACCTCCAGGCGGTAATCCCCACGGTCCCCAAGGACCACCTTCCCAATGTGCAGCTCCAAGGTGTACACCTGCGGGCCAGCGCCAGGGCTGTGGGGGCACGCGACCACCCCCCAGCACCACCCCACCTCCCCAAGAGCCCACCCCACAGCTCGTTCTTCGAGTCCTCACCCCTGCCCCACGGGAGGGGCCAGCTGTCTCTTCCCATGCCTGGACAGTCTTGACCCCTGGGGGCCCACATCCCTGACCCCTGAGATCTTTCTGGGAGTGCATGGGCAGTGCCCAACTGCACCTTGCCCTGACCCGACATTCTCCCCTCCTGCCCAGCACAACCTCTACTGAGCAGCCCCGCACAACCTCCACCCATGGAGCCCCCATTGTCCATCTACAGGGCTCCAGGCCCGCAGTCTCGCCTCAGGCAATAGGCCTTCTGAGAAGCAGGGCCCGTACAGCCTCCAGCCCTGGCCCCCATGCCCCCACGTCCCCACAGGGTCCTCACATTGCTGGCAGGGTCGTGGGACTCCTTGAAGGTGAATCGGGCCCCGCTCTTGCTGCCCAGCTCTAGCCACTTCCCCTTGATCCACTTGAAGGTTGGTTTGCCCTGGAGCTCCTTTCCGTTCACCTTGGCCACGATCACCGTGTCCTTTCCTGGGTGGGAGGTGGGAGGTGTGGGACGGGAGGGAGGGGCCGGACAGGAACCTTTAGACTCCGCAGAGAGAACTGTGAAGTTGGAACTCCCAGCCCCTCCTCCCTGAGACCCAGGAGACCAGCCCCAGCCCCTCCTCCCTCAGACCCAGGAGTCCAGGCCCCAGCCCCTCCTCCCTCAGACTCAGGAGTCCAGCCCCAGCCCCTCCTCCCTCAGACCCAGGAGTCCAGCCCCAGCCCCTCCTCCCTCAGACTCAGGAGTCCAGCCCCAGCCCCTCCTCCCTCAGACTCAGGAGTCTGGCCCCCACCCTCTCCTCCCTCAGACCCCCCTCACCATTCTCCACAGACACAGAGTCTGGTTTCTTCAGGAAAATGCCAGTGGGCTCCTCAGCAGTGGGAGACTGGTCCTCAGGAGGGGCTTCTGCTCAGGAGACAGAATTAGGGAGTCTGAGGCAGTCTGGGGAGGGGGCCACAGGCCACTTTGGGGGCGGGGCTTAGAGCTAGCGAGGGACTCTGCTCAAAAGCCATAGGGCATGGGGTGAAGTGGCTTTTCCTGACCTGAGAAAGACCGCACATCACCCAGGCAGCTGCATGACCATGGCCAGGCTCCCCCACCCCTTTGGGCCTCAGTTTCCTCATCTGTGAAGTGGAGGGTGGTGGACTGGGCGGTCTGGAATGGGGCTTTGGGGTATGAGGGGTGTAAAGATGGACTGGGGCATTCAGAGCTGGGCAGGAAGCCGTGATGAATCAGCCAGTTGCTGGGGGCTTGAGGGCCAGGCCGAGGGGCTGGGCTCTGTCCTGGGGGCACTGGGGAGCCATGCGGGGCTGTGAGCAGGGGAGCGGCGGGTCAGCTCTGGAGCTGTGGGGAGAAAGGATAAAGGGGAAAGAGCAGGGAGGGTGCAGAGAGGTGAGGGGAGCCAGGGGGATCAGGTGGCAAGTTCTGCAGAGCCCACCTGAACGCCATCTCACCTTTGGGGGGCTCTGCAGGAGCCTCCTTGGGGGGGGCTTCCTTGGGAGCTGGTTTGGCAGCATCTTTCTTTTCGGGGGCCTTTTTGGCCGCTGAGAGGTAGACATTCATAGTTGAGCATGCGCTTAGTGCCCTCCTCCCTCAGACCCAGAGGTCCAGGCCCCCAGCCCCTCCTCCCTCAGACCCAGGAGTCTGGGTCCCAGCCCCTCCTCCCTCAGACCCAGAGGTCCAGGCCCCCAGCCCCTCCTCCCTCAGACCCAGGAGTCTGGGTCCCCAGCCCCTCCTCCCTCAGACCCAGAGGTCCAGCCCCCAGCCCCTCCTCCCTCAGACCCAGGAGTCCAGCCCCAGCCCCTCCTCCCTCAGACCCAGGAGTCCAGGCCCCCAGCCCCTCCTCCCTCAGACTCAGGAGTCCAGCTCCCAGCCCCTCCTCCCTCAGACCCAGGAGTCCAGGCCCCCAGCCCCTCCTCCCTCAGACCCGGGAGTCCAGGCCCCCAGCCCCTCCTCCCTCAGACGCAGGAGTCTTGCCCATGCAGACGTAAATTTATCTCCAATCCCGAGAATCTGTGTGATCAGATTTCCCCTTGCCTCTTTCCCCAGACAGGCCATGCCCCTGCCACCCAGGCCACCAGGCCCTGACCTTTTGGGTTCTGGGGGTATAATTAGCTCTTCCTCTGGGCTGGAAACTGGACACCTTGTGCTGACCACAGCATCTTTCATCTATTCTGTCTTCTGGCTCCCGGCCCTCCAGGGCTCCAGCTACACCAAGGGGCTGGACTCCCACCCCAGAGCCTGGTTGGCCTGGTGCCAGCAGACTGGACACCCCAGAAGGAGGAGTCCTCCTGGGGCTGTGTCTCTCCTGTTCACTCCCGCATAGAGGGAAAGCCCCCACCTCATATAAAGAAATGCTCCCCAGTCCGACTGAAAGAAGGGCCCCCAAACTGCAAATAAAGAAAGGTGCTCCGGCCCCTAGATGGAGATGGTCCCCTAATTCCTACCTGGGGAAGCCTCAGTTCCCATAGAAACAAGATGCCCTCATCCTTGGACAGAGAAGAGCTCTGCTCACCACGCAGACAGGAACCCCTCACCTCTACACACACCAGGGCCCCATTCTCCTATAGAGAATCGCCCCAATCCTCAGGGAAGTGGCTCCGGTCCCCTCCCAGCTGCCCCCATCCCCAAATGTGGAGGACCCTAATCGCCACGCAAAGACTCCCCAATCTACATCCACAGGACTCCCATCCCCATGGAGAAAAAGGGACTCAAATTCACAGAGAATGTCCATCTGCACCCATAGATGGCCCTCAACTCCCTACAGAGAAAGGAATGCCCTAGCGGCACAGGGAAGGGGACCCCCCACCCCAACACAAGGAAGGAACCCCTCCCCGCACAGAGAAGGCACCGCATCCTCCCAAACCCACAAAGAGAGGGGCCCCTGGTCCCCCACTCGGAAAAGAGGATGCATCTCCACATAGGGAGGGAGACCGGAAAGCCACCTGGTTTTGCCTCAGGCATGTCGGCGGACCTCCTCCCGCTCCTCTGACCGCAGCTGTGTCCTGCTGGGCCCTGGGGAGGACAGGTGGGCCCCCAGGGGGAGCCCTTTAAGGAGGCCAGAGACTCCCAGGAGGCTCTGGGAGGCATCGGATGTGCCTCCCCACCCTCCCCTGCCGCCCCACATTCCACCCTCGTGTTCTAAAGGGCGAGAAATAACAGCTGGACAAGGCGGTGGCTGGATGCCAGGTCCCCTAGGAGGAGGGGGCTGGGGTTCCCACACCTGGGTCTGAGGGAGGAGGGGCTGGGGGCCTGGACTCCTGGGTCTGGGGGCAGAAGGGACCTGGGGCCCAGATTTTGGGTCCTGGAGGAAGGAGAAGGATGAAGGCCTGGACTCCTAGGTCCTAGGAGGAGGGACGGCCAGGGGCTGGGGTCTAGAAAGGGTGAGAGCTGGGAGCCAGAATTCCGGCCTGGGGGGAGGGGAGGGAAGACGGGGTCTAGAAAGCCATTCTTAGCATCTGCAAGTCAGGAGTTTTCGGGAAACCAGAGCCGGGAGGGAGGGTCCGGTTTCCCAGCGTAGGCAGGACGGCTGCGGGGGGAAGGAGGTCTCCGTGCCCGCCGGCAGGGCACTGGGGCTCGGGGACTCCGGAGGCCAGCGCCCGGGCGTGGGCACACCCGAAGGCCTGGGGCCCCGGCCACCTAGGACCCCAGGCTGGCCGCCTCCTCTCCTGGGACCGCGCCTGGCCCGCTCGCCGCGGCGGTTCCCGGAGCGGGCGCGGCGGGCACCAGACGCGGGGGAGGGGCGGGTGCCCCCCGCGGGGGCGGGCGGGGAGGCCGGGAAGGCCCTGGAGGGCTGCCCGGACGTTGGCGCCCTTCCCGGCAGGGGGACCTGTGGCTTTCTGAATGGGGGTGGTGGAGGCTGGACGCCGGGTCGAGGAGGCGAAGGAGGTAGGGGGAGGGGATGGGGGCGGAGAGGGTCTTGCGTACACCAGGTGATGTGGGGAGGAGGGCGGGGAAGCGCTCGGGGGGCTTGGGGTGACGGCGAAGACGGTGTTGGGGGGGGGGGAGTAATGAAGGGTGAAGGAGCCGGTGGTAGGGAAGACAAGTCCCTCCGGGTTTTCTTCCTTCCCAGCTCCCCCCTCCGCCTTTTCCAAAAGCCCCTTAGAGCCGGAAACTGTCCCGCCTCCAGGGGGCGCCAAGCCAACCCGGAGGCAGCCTCCGCGTGACGTCACGGGTTGCCAGGCAGACTGCCGCGCCGCTCCGGGAGCCCAGCGAGGCGGTGGACCCGCAGCTCCCGGGAGGGTGGAGCTGCCACCTGGGGCCTCGCGCCCCGCCCCGCCAGCCCGAGGGCTGGATCCAGAGAGAGGGGCACAGAGACCCCGACCGACAGCTAGGGAAGCAGCGAGAGGAGGGGGCAGAACTCCAGTCGTCAGGAAGAGAGGGAGACACACAGTGAACCGAACCACCAGAGCCTGGATCTCAAGCCCTCACCGCGGCCTTCAAGGCTCAGGCCGATCTGGCTCTGATTGCCTCCTCCTTCGCCGTCGCAGCGTCTCTGACGGCCTGGCGGACGGCAGCACTTGCAGTCCCTGACAGAGGCTCCCAGGAAGTCTGTCTGCCTTGATTTGTTTCTTTAGTTTATTTTATTCCACACTTGGGGTGACGATGGTAGTTTTTGCAAAAGGCACCTTATTTGCAAGAGGAGGCCCTGGGGGGACATTCTGTCCCCCACACGCCCCTCCCACGCCGCCCCCGTCCAGGGGGGCGCTGTCCTCTTGAGAGCAGGTCCCAGCCTGGGCTCCGCTGCCAGCCGCTGGGCGCTCCCAGGAGGACCTCCTCCCTCTGTGGGTCCTCGCGCTCCTTCCGCACGCTCCTCGCGGCCGTCAGTGGGTGGTGGGTGGGTTTCAGAGGATGTGTCAAAGGCCTGCTCTGCCCGGCAGGGCTGCAAGGGACTTTTGCCATCTTCCTCCTCCTCCTCTCCCCTTTCATGGAAGGGACAAACTGAGGCCCAGGAGCAGGAAGTCTTTCACCCCAGATCCCCCAGCCACCCAGGCTCAGGGACCTGGGACTCCGGTCTCGCAGCCCACAGCCGCGGACGCCCCAGGGGGGTTTCCGATCCCAGCTCCCACGGTTCATCCAGGCTTCACCTCCGGCTCGGTTCACACCAGGGGTCAAAACACAAATGGGTGGGGCCCAACGGGCGACTGAGCGAAGCCACTGGGGTGTGACAGCCTGGGGTGATGGCAGGGCCCTGGGCAGACTGGAGAACACAGGTCCCATTAGGAGGGGGCGCCACCCTGCTCCAGCCCCTCCACACCGCCAAGCTGGCCCACCGTTGCTGGACTGTGCCAAGTTTTAAGTGGAGGAGTATGCAAAACCGCCTTATTTTGAAATGTCAGCTAATTCGTATCCCCCGTCAAAAAAAAAAAAAAAAAAAAAAAAACGCCAAAAAAAAAAAAAAACCACACACACTAAACCCACCACAGCAAACTAAACACCACCAGGGAGCTGATCTGCCCCGCGGGGCCGGCGGAGGGTGTCACCAGTTTGAGGCCTCTGGTTAGAAATGACATGGGAGGGCTGCCAGGATCATGCAGAAATCGGTTGACTGGCCAGACTGATCCCCAGCACGGCCCTCCCAGGGCACCCAGAAGAAGGGACCCCTTGAGAA
This sequence comes from Equus przewalskii, assembly GCF_037783145.1. NCBI lineage: Eukaryota > Metazoa > Chordata > Mammalia > Perissodactyla > Equidae > Equus > Equus przewalskii. The sequence goes on along the minus strand of NC_091839.1, from coordinate 19,452,587 downwards.
CTCAAGGCTGCTGGTGGGGTCCCCGAAGAGGCATTTCAGATGAGGACGGGGGTGGGGGGGCGCTCAGATGCGATGGGAGGATCCCAGACAAACGAGGGTGTCCCAGAGGTGACCCAGACACGACAAGGTTCACTGAGGTCCCCCCCAGACTTGACAACGGTGACTTCAGACGTGACGAAAGGATCCCGGAGGGGCCCCACATGTGACTGGAGAATTCCAGACACAGAAAAGTTCCAGAGAACTAGGGGAATCTCAAAGATGACAAAAGCACTTGGGGGGACAGAGAGGACACAAGAGTCACAGCTGGCCGGGCACGGAGATCTGAGACGTGATAAGGAATTCGCAGAGGGCCCAGACATCACTAGGAGATCCCAGATCTGACTTGAGGGACCCAGACATGAGAAGGGGATCCCAGAGAGACCCGGGCCAGGGCTCCGGGTCGCTGGCAGGGCGCACCTCCTGGTGTGACGATCTGCGGGCTCACTGTCCCCCAGATGAGATTGAGGGGGTCTTAGACACACAAGGGATCTCAGAGAGGTCCCCGGCCTGGTTGGGGGATCTCAGACATCATAAGGGGATCCCAGAGGCGTTCTTGGGATGCTGGAAGCACTACCCCGCCCCCCCTCCACACAGACACATAGCAGAGTCGTCTACAGGTCCTAGGACCCGAGACATGAGGATCCCGGGGCTCCTGGACATGACAAGGGAATCCCAGAGGGGCCCCAGACAAGATCGGGGCCCGGGGGGGTCCCAGAGGGGCCGGGGCAGTGTTTAGAGATGACGGCAGCCCTGCTCGCCCCGCAGCGTGGGGATGCACGGGTCCTCTGACCTAGGGTGTGGGGACGCCGACGTGACACAGGCGTGGAGCCCCGGAGAGCGCCCCCCGGGCTCAGGCGCGGTGCGGGGCGGACAGCAGGTCACTGTTGAACTGGTAGGTGAGCTTGCGCTTGACCTTGCGGATCTCTCCGGTCTTGGCGTAGTTGCGCAGGGCGCGCGCCAGCTTCTGGTAGGTCATGCGCTTGCGGTTGCCCTTCTGCTGGCCCCAGCGGCGCGCCAGCAGCTCCTTGTGCTTCGAGGAGAACTGGAAGACCCCGGCGCCCGGCTCCACCCACCACACGCACTCGCGCATGTCCCCGCGCGTCAGCAGCCCCAGCAGGAACTGGTACAGGCGCAGCTTCTTGCGGGCCCCTGCGGGGGGGGGGGGGGGGGAGGGGGGCTTAGGGGAGGCGTCCTTCGGGTCCGCACCCACCCCGCCCCGGCCCCCGCCAAGCCGCAGCCTCCCCATCGGGATAATTTGGGTGAGGGAGGCGGCTGTGAGGTACACCCGCGTGGCTCTGTCCGTGCGCCGTCCCTCCCATTCGGGGCAAGTGGCTCCTGGCCCCGAGGCTGTGTCACCAGAACCCCCATCCCCCCTTCCCTGCTTGATTTGCCAGGATTTGCGTCTGGCCTGTGCCCTCCTGGGTGGCCAGCCCGTGGTAACCCATATTTCTCGAGCCCGTGAGTGAATCTGTGAAATGGGACGCCAATGCTCTCTCGAAGGCTTATAAAAAAGCTGACTGGTGGCATGAGATCTGGAGGGGGTCTTAATCGGCTGGCCGTTTCTCTAGCTCCGGGTCTCCCAGCCTTTCAGCCCCAGAGGGGCTGGGATCCGGGGACAGGCCAGGGGCTCTGACTCCTGGGCTCCTCCAAGCAGCAAGAGCCCCACAGAGCTTGGGGGTGGGGGTGGGTTCCCAGCAGGGCACTGGATACAAGAACCCGGCCTCTGCCATTTCCCAGCTGTGTGAGCTTGGGGTGGTGACATAACCACTCTGAGCTGGTGTCTCCTCAGCTATCAATGAGGCTAAGGTGTGTGTGTGTGTTTGACTTTCACCCACCTTTGTGACAGACTAGGGGCCAGGCATTGGGCTGGGCACTTTACAATTACATTTAATTTTCCTCGTAACCCCACGATTTGGGGATGATGGTGAGGACGCCCATTTTACAGATGGGAAATCGAGGCCCATGTGGGGAAAGTAACTAATAATCCCAACTTTCTAGGGGCCACACATAATGGATGTCGGGCACGTGGGCAGAAGCAGGGGTGAAATAGATGTGAGTTGATATTAGGATTATTTTGTCGCTGTTGTGTCCACAATTCTGGTAAAGACTTACTGAGCATCGCGGCAAGCACTGCTGTTTCATTTATATGTATTATCCCACTTAATCCGCCCAACCAGCCACCAGTAATAGACATCCACATTGCACAGATAGGAAACCAAGGCACAGAGAGGTAGAGCCACTTGCCCAAGGTCACACAGCCAGTAGACAGCAGACCTGCCAACCACCCTCAGTGCTGGAGTGCTTGGGAGGCCATGATTCCTTTAGCCCCCTCCCTCCATCTCCAGTTGGCGTCGCCCCCCCCCCCAACTTGCTCCCACATACCTGCCTCGGATCCCCTCCCCTCGGAGCCAGCCATGAGGGCCTCATCCGACTCGCTGTCTGAGACCTCCAGAGTGGGACTGTCCAGCAGGAGATCCTCCTCCTCCGACAGCACGGGGCTGGGGTACAGGGGCTGCGCCAGGGGGCCGAGGGTCTGTGGAAGGTTGGGGTCACCTGCAGTCCGGGGTCCCCTGCTCTCCCTCGCTCAGCTCTCATCCCTCAGCTTCCTCCTCCCCGGCCCCGCCTATGGCCCTCCCCGCTGTTTACAGCCTGCACTCTGGCCTCGGTTCAGATCTGCGTGGCCAGGGGACCCCCAGGCCACCTCCGGGAAGGCCTGCCCAAAACAGTAACAGCCGTCTGTGCGGCCCCTGGCTCGCTCTGTGCCTCTGTGGCTGGTTCATGCAGAGGAACAACAGGGTGCTTAACCTCCGGGGGTGGGCAGAGGGATGAAGAGTCAATGGGTGCACAGCTTGGAACCAGTGCCTGGCACCTAGTGGGCGTCACTCAAATGACGGGATGGAAAATGTCCCCTCACCTGGCTGGGGAAGTCTTCCGTGGGGTACGCCCGGAAGTCGGGCCCCGGGGCCTCCAGGCTGGGGGCCAGGTCGAGGCTCCCCGCAGGGCTGTAGGCTGAGGGTCCGTAACAGAGCTGGACACCCTGGGGGTGGCTGAAGGTGGCCACGGCCGGGTCATAGGCTTCAAAGGAGGCGGCCGGGACAGCTGGGGCCTCAGTCCAGCCCCACAGGGAGTCTGGGGGAAGGGCACTGAGTCAGAAGCCGGGAGGTCTGGCCTCGGCCCCCTCCCACTGGAAGCCCCCGGCACAGAGGGGCCATTGTGGGCTGTGCAAATCTCTGACCCAAGGATTTGCATGGGCGAGCAGGGTGGGTGGGAGAGGAAAGGGAGGCGGCCTGGAGGCCCGGGCTCACTTGGTGCTGCTCTGCTAGCTGACGGCCTCCCCTGGGCCTCAGCTCTCCCATCTGTGAAATGGGCTGAAGGGGCAGGTGGGGAGGGGGCTGGGCAGGCGTCACTCACCAGGAGCCCCCTCCGAGTCTGGGTAGCCAGGGTGCTTGCAGCTGTCCAGGTCGTAGAAGACTCCATCTGGGTACTGATGGGGGTGGGGGAGACGGAGGAGTGATCCCAGGCTGCGGGGAGCCCCCCACCCCCACCCTGGACCCGCCGGGGGACTCCCACAGGGACGGGGAGAGGGAGCGAAAGAGAGAGACACAGGAACTAAAAGAGAGAGAGAAGGAGACAGAGACGCAGAGAGACAGAGTGAGAGAGAGAGACTAGGCATCAGAGACAGGGGCAAAGAGAGAGACAGAGAGATACAGAGAGAGGAGACGGATGCACAGCAGAAACACACGCACACGCACACAGAGAATGAGAGACACAGGCAGAGACGCATAGAAACAGAGACCCAGGGGCTCAGAGAGCGACACAGCAGCCGGGTCCCTCTAAGAGGTGGGCTCTCGGGAAGCCCAGCTCCTCGCCAGGACCCAGTTGGCAGGTCGTTGCACCTGGGACGGCGTGGAAGGGGGTGGGGTGAAGGGTGGGGGTGTTTTTACAGAGGCAAAGTCTCATGCTTCCTTTGTCCACCTCCATATCACTTCGATTCGTCTCAAGAATCACGGGTTGTTTAGCAATTAAAGTCTCATAAAGTCTCAAGCTGGATATACATCATCCTGATGACCCGCCATCTCATTCCTGGGTATTCATGGGTACTCATTCATGGGTATGAAAATATGTGTCCACACAATAGCCTGGTGCCAGGATAATCAGAGCAGCTGAATTCGTAGCCCCGTGGCGCCCATGCACAGGAGAACGGACACATTAGCAGTGGCCTGGTCCTGCGAGGGAGTACTAGACAGCAAGGAAAAAGGAGCGATGCCCAGCACACAGCTAACCTTGAGGGAAGGAAGCCAGACCCCAAAAGGGACACCTTGCCAGATGGCTTTATGTAAAGTTCAGAACATGGTGGAAAATAGCAGAGGCAGGTATTGATCGGGAAGGGAGGTGAGGGAATCTTCCAGAGGGCCGGAAATGTTCTATATCTTGGCCTGGTTAGTGGTTACCCAGATGTGTGCATAATGTAAAACCTCACTGAGCTGCATACAAGATTTGTCACTTTCCCGGCTTGTGAGTTTCCCTCAGTTTTTCAAAAAAGCGAAAGTCTTCAAGTTGGAGGCAGCAGGGGATGCGCTGAGGGAGGGGCGCCTGGAGGAGGTTTCCTCCAAGGTTGTGAGCGGGTTTTACTTCCCGGACGGGGCTGTGGGTTTATGAGCGGTGGGTCTGTGTGTCTGAAGTCTGACAGACTCGACTTTTGAAAAGACAAAGCCAAGATGAGAAGAGAAGAAGGAAGTCGATTTGCTGAATGTGGGATGGACAGAGGGAGAGACACAAAGTTGACGACAGGAGGGCGCCCCCCTCCCCCATGCAAGGATGTGGACCCAGAGCCTGAGAGAGGGAAGGACGTCTGTGATGGAGATGGGGGTGGGGGGGAAGGAGGGGTGGAGGGTGGCGCTGGGAGATCCGGAGAAAGACAAAGTGACAGGAAGGAGCAGAAGGGGAAACTGAGGCAGGGAGGTCCCGGTGGGCTGCGTGGGTCCCCCACACCCCTCCCTGGCCCCCAGGGCCCCAACTCACCAGACAGCTGTAGTGTGGCCCTTCGAGCCTGGAGGGGGAGAGATGCAGGGGCATGTCAGGGGGGCCTTCAGCCACCTGAGTCTCCAAGTGGTTGGGGTGCGGACGGTGGGGGGATGGGGGGAAGCGCCTGCAGCTGTGACCACCGAGGCTCACTGCTGTGTGTCCCTGTGTGAGACCAGCCCCACCACAGTCCCCCCACTCCCCCACCGGGACAGGAAGCAGGGGGCAGGGGCCAGGCAAATGTCCCCCCTCCCCTGGGATTTGCATAGACTGAGGCTGTGGGGGGGCAGGGAAAGTGAGGGAGAGAAAGTCCCTGAAGAGGAGGTGTGGGCGCCAGCGGGCGGGTGGGGGCGGGGGAGGGGGCCCCCCATTATCAAGTTGGTGCAATGGGTCCACCTTGGACCAGAGGAGAGAGATGGAGAGACACCTAGGCAAAGATGGGAAAACACAGAAGAGACTCGGCCGAGGGGGAGAGAGGCGAGGAGGGAAGGGAGAAAGTGTGGAGAGAGATGTTCGCGCAGCCCCAGAGAGGGAGAGAGCGGGTGGAGGAGCGACGGGGAGACAGAAGGAGAGAGAAGGCTGGAGGACAGAGAGAATAGGAAAAGAGACAGAGGGAGCAAGAGGCAGAGAGCAGAGACCACGAAACCTAAAGAGTCGGGGCAAGAGGCAGACACAGGCAGCGAGCGGGAGATGGAGCGAGACCCAGCAGGAGATGGGGAGACGGAGACCAAGCTGGAGGGCCCCCGGGGAGAGGCGTCGGCAGGAGGGAGGGAAACCAGTGTCCCAGGAAAGATCTTTGGGGTCCAGGGGAGACAGAGATGGGATGGAAGAAAGAATACGAAGTGAGAGATGAGAAAAGAGCGACCCCAAAGGGGTGAGAGACAGTGTGGACCCCCTAGCTTCCCACACACCTGCCCCCCCCCCCCCCGTGGGGCAGGGACCACCACCCCTGGGGGAGGCGGCTGGGGCAGCGCGGGGGGGGGGGGTCCAGGTGTAGGTTCAGGGGCCCCCACTCACTGTGCGGCCTCCAGGGCGAGCATGGTTGTCCCGGGCTGGGTGTGCTGCTGCTGCAGCCACCACCCCTATTTATACCTTGGCCCAGCCCCCTGGGGGGGGCAGGGGTGCCGGCTGGCCTGAGCTCAGCCCTCCTCGAAAATCCCCTCAGGGAGGGGGTCAGGGGAGGGGGCTGGATTGCACAATCTCTTGGTCACGTGGTGGGGAGGGCGGGCCTGGGGGCCTTCTGGATTTGGGGATCCCCACGGTCGGAGGTGGGGGGCTGACCCTGAGGTGTAGGGATTCTGGGAGAGGAGCTGGATTGGGGGTGCCCTGGAAAAGTAAAGGAGGGGTCAGGGGTTCCTGTGACCAGTGACAGGGGGTCAATAAACAGGGGCAGGGTCTGGGCCCCGGAGCCAGAGGGGAGCAGGTTGCGGGGGGCTGGGGAGCCTGCTGGGTGACACCGACAGCAGACACAGCACCCATGTTGTCAGAAGGCAAGGTGGGGGTGCCCAGGCTCTCGTCAGTGGATGTGGACTGGGGGGGTCCCCGAGGAAAACCCAGGCCCACAGCCAGTGAGGACCCCGAGGTGGAAACATCGTGGGTGTGCGACACGGGAGGGGGGGTCCCTGGTCGTGCTGGGGAGTGGGAGCCTCAGTGTCAGGGGCTGCCCCAGGCCTGGGAAACAGGGCAGCACCTGGAGGGCGGGGTGGCCACCCCTCCCGGGGGGTAGAGAGGTGCACAGAGCAGCTTGTGTGGAAAGGGCTTCCCTGGGGCGGGGGGGGTGTCACAGGGGGAGACTGAGGCAGGCCCGACCTGCCTGGGGCTGGCAGCAGAGGCAGAAACCCAGGGGCATGGCAGGGAGGGTGAGGGGTCCAGTAGGGGCCTCCAGGGGTCGGGGGATCCCAGTGAGTGGAGGTGACCCAGCCGGGCCAGGGCCTGTGACAGTGAACCTTGTCCCCCCAGAGACCATGATGCACCAAGTAACAAAAGGCCTGTACTTTATTCATCCTCCGCCAATCCCACCCCGAGGCCCTGTGGGAAGCTGGCCGAGGTGAGAGGTCACCAGGCCTCGGGGCCGGGGGGCCCGAAGCGTCTCAAAAGCTGCTCCTGGTCTTCCAGGTCCTTGCGCACCTTCTTGCGCATGTAGAAGATGGGGCAGTCCCGGCTGCGGGTGGGGTCAGGGCCGGGGTCAGGGCCAGCTGCCCAGGTCCCGCCGCCCGGCCCAGGGATGGGGCGGGGGCCGTTCCCAGGACTTTGGCCCCCGGGTGCTGCCCACCCAACCCCCATCTGGCGGCGGGCTGTTTGCTCAGCGGGCATGGGGGGAGCCGATAACAGCGGGTGCCCGCCGAGGCGCCAGGCCACCAGCCGTATATCACCTGTCACCTGGCGTGGGAACCCGCCCCGCCCACCTGTTCCCTGGGGAAAGCCAGGCCCCGCCCTGGGGGAGGGGGCCCAGAGCGTGTGTGTGTCAGTGTGTGTGTGCGTGTGCGTGTTTGCGCGCCTGCACGTGGCCGTTCCCCAGCAGATACTTGTGCCCAGCCCTCCCCGCTCAGCAGCCCCCACCCCTGGCAGGGCTGGGATGGGCAGTGGCCTGTTTTGCAGGCCAGGACACCAAGGGTCAGCGAGACCCCACGGCCAGGAGAGGATGTGGGGTGGGGCGCTGGAGCCCGAGCCCCTGCAGCCCCCGGAGTCGGGGCAGTGGTCTGCAGAGAGCCTGGAGGGAAGCTGGGCGGCCGGGGGTCCCCCCAGTGTGCGCACCTGGTGCAGATGACGTCCTCGTGCAGGCTGCCCTGACAGCGCTGGCACTGGGTCCAGAGGCGCGAGAAGCGCTCCTCCAGGGCGTTCAGGTGGGACACCTGGGGGGGACAGGGCTGAGCGGGCAGCCCTGACCCCCAGTCCCCGGGCCCCCCGTCCCCCGACCCCTCACCTCCTTCTGGTAGAGCTCCGACTCCCGGGGCTGGCAGAACTTGCACACGGCTCCTGGGAGGGCGGCGGGTCAGCCAGCGAGCTGGGGCTGCGCCAGGGCCGGGCTGCCCCCTCCCTGCCCCTTCCCCGCCCGCTGCCCATCCCGGCTTCTGAAAGTCCCGGAGACAGGAGAACAAGGGACCGAGTGTGCGGGAAAAACTCCCCGGGGGAACTCCCAGGCCGGAGGGCCCAGGACCCTTGTCGGGGTGACGGCAGACAGGAGCCCCCCATGAGGGCCAGCGGCCATCCAGGCAGCAGAGCTGGCAGGTGGGGTGGGTGCCGGGGACCTCGGGCGATGGCAGAGGGGAGCAGAGGGCAGGGGCCCAAGGGCCAGGCTTTGAGGTCTGGGCTGGGGTCAGGACCGGGGCTGGGGTCGGGGCCGCGCTCACCCTGGTGGCTGAGGACCGTGCGGCAGCCGATGCAGCAGCTGCGGCGCTGGGCGAAGGCCAGGAGGCCGCCCACCTTGCCTGTGAGCACCGTCTTGCAGCGCGTGTGGTCACCCCCTGCAGGCAAGGGCAGGCGGTGGGCACAGGCCCTCCCTGGCCCCCCGGCGCCCGCCCCCACCCGCCCGGGGTGCCCCCGTACGCAGCAGCACGGCCTCGGCGCGGCCCTCGCCCAGGATGGGCTCGAAGATGCGCAGGAGCGGCTTGGCGAGCTGCTGCTCCAGGTAGTACTGCGTGTCGATGGGCAGGCTGTGCTCCAGCACGAAGAGGGGGTCCTGCGGGCACAGCGGCCAGGCAGGGTCACACCTAGGGGGCCGGAGGAGTAGGGGGCCAGCAGGGGAGGAGGGAGCGCAGTCACATGCCAGGCAGGAGGGAGTGGGGGGCACTGGGAGCCATGGGGGGTCCTCAGTCACCAGTGAGGGGCAATGGTGTGGGACAGTCACTGGGCATGGGTGCGAGTGACATCATGGGGGTGGGATGGAGTCAGAGGTCATGGGAGGCCCTGGCCACAGGCTCTGTGATCCATGCTGGGGGCCACAAGCGGGGTCCTCAGGTCACCAAGGCAGGTCAGAGGTCACGGTGGGAGGGGGCAGCATGAAGGTGGCCAGGAGCTGGAGTTGGAGGCCGGAAGCTGAGATATGAGGAGGTGGGACAGAAACTGGGGACTGAGCAAGGGGTCGTGGGGGTCAGAGGTCAATGGACATCTGGTAGGAATCCAAGGACATTAGAAGCTGGACGGCAATGACCGACGTGACACAGAGAAACAGATGGAGAGGCAGAGACACTAGGGCCCCCTTCTGCAGAAGGGAGTGAGGGAGGGGTCAGAATAACGGGGCTCCCTCCCGAGGGCACCAGGAGCACAGCGTCATGGAGCCGTCTCCCAGGGGGTGCTGGGGGGCGGTCCTCAGGGCCCTGTGGGGCCCGCAGAGGGAAACACCCTCCCCGCCTGGCTCGGAAAGCAGAAGTGAGAGCCGAGGAGGGCTGGGCGGGAGCGGGCAGCCCAGGTGGGCCTGACCTCGGACTTCATGTAGGCAGCCACGCCCTTGGCGGCACCGATGATCACGTAGGGGACACGGTCGCCCAGGCTGGGCGCGCTCCCGGGGTCCCGCTTCCTCATCCTGCGGAGAGGCCCGGGTGGCGGGCGGGTGAGGGCAGGTGGGATGGCGGGGGTGGGCGGGGCGTAGGAAGTGGTGGGCCCAGCTGGCAGGAGAGGGGCTATTTCTGGGCGGCCCCCGCCCCCTCCCGATGCGGGCGGACCTCTCGGCCAGCTCTACGTGGGCCTGTTTGCCGGCGTAGTCAGCGGCCGCGCGGGTCAGCTCCTTGGTGATGACCAGCTGGGAGATGTCGATGCGGTTGCACAGCAGGTCCGAGATGACCTCCTGTGCGTGGGCCACGGCGCCATTGGGGTCTCTGGGGGCCGGGATGGGCAGGCGTCACCAGTGGCTGCTGAGGGCCAGGCTGGCACCTCCACTGCCCCCAAGGCTGGGGGACCAGGATGCGCTCTGGGGGCTGAGGCCCAGGGCAGGGAGGGGCCCCGCCCAGCCATGGGCTGCAAAGTGGCGGAGGCGGGGCCTGAACCCACAGCTGTCCAACCCCACACTCTTTCCACCGCTCCTCCACCACTGAGGAAGAGCCGGCTCTAACACCTGCGGCGCCCAGGGGGGAGGGGCTGGGGGCTCCCGGGCCTGGCGGAGGAGGGGCCCGCCTGGCCTCCAGGTCTGGGCAGAGGGTCCCACCCACCGGTCGATGAGCAGGCGGCGCAGCGAGGCGGTGACAAGGTTGGCCACTAGGGGGCAGTTGTCCCTGCGCACGGCCTCCAGGCCCTTGCAGTCCATGCGGTCATGGGCATCCGGCCGGGAAGAGAAGAGCAGGCCGGCATAGCGCTTCTTGCTGATGAGCAGGTAGGGGAAGTAGACCTGGGGGAAGCCGTGGCTGAGACCCCTGAGACAGTGGGGGTCAGTCCCCAACCCTGAGACTCCCCCCAGAAACTGAGGACAGGCAGGGACGGTCCCTGTGACACGGAATCGGGACATTTGGGGAGATGCATCCTAAGACTCTGGCCTGAGCCCGGGAACACCCTCAGCATTCCAGCGCCCCCAAATCTGAAAGAGACTGGGATAAACCTAGGGGACAGGCGCTAAAACACGACATCCATATGCTGGGGTGAAGGCTGGAGAGCCCCAAATCTGGGTCTGGGGCAGCCCTGAGGCAGACGGTGGGGACAAGTGCACCCTCTCAAAGAGGAGACCGAGGCCCGGAGTGAGCCCTGAGGCAGGGACTTCCCAAAATCGGGAGGTTCCAAATCTGAGAGCAGGGCACCCCAAGTCTGAACCTTGGGGACAAAACGTGGTGTGAGAGTTCCGTGACACACGCGGGGAGCTGGGGCACACCGGACAGTGGTGCCCTGATCCCAGATTTACCCCATCAGGGGCCTCACCGCCCAGGGCGGTGCCCACACCCAAAACCAGAGATGCTCCAGGGCTGACGGGGTTTTCAAAACAGACACCGTCCTGCATAGCCAAGGTGAGGGCCGGCAGGGTTCCAAATGCAGGGGAACCCAGGCAGCAAAGACCTGGGGACCGGGGCTCATGAACCCAGATCAGGGCGCCGCACAGGGAGACCGTGAGCAACGTCGGGGCTTCCAGGAGCTGACATACCAGGGGAGCCCCACGTGAATGCATTCTCACACTTCGCAGGCGCCCTGAGAATCAGAGACCCCCCGAAACTGGCAAGACCCACCTCTGCCCACTCCGAGCCCTGCTGGGACGCCACTTACCTTCTCAAACTCCAGCCGGATGGGCGAGGGGAAGTGGCCCGACACCCAGTCGGCGGCCTCCCGCCCTAGGGCCATGGCCTCCGCCACCGAGGAGACGCCGAATCGGCACATGACGGAGTCGGTGTCACCGTACACCACCTGGGGAGCGGCGTGTGTGACCAGGAGGCACGGGGAGATGCAGGCCGGCCCCCTGCGCTTCCCCACCCGTCCCATTGCAGGACGGCCCTGACCTTGGCGCTCGCGCTGTAGCCGTTCTCCGTCGTGTACTTGGACTCCACCAGCTGCTTTGTTCTTTCAATCATCTGGCGCCCGAACCCGGTGACGCTCTGTTGGGGAGAGAATCACGCAGTGAGGGCCGGGCCGTCTGCAGTGAACGTGGGCTTGAGGTTCCACCTCCGCTGCTTCTGGGAGGCGTGGGCTTGGGTGAGCTGCCCCGCCCCTTTGGGCCTCAGTTTCCAAATCTGCAAAATGGGGCTACTGAGCAGCTCCTTAATGGTCTGTTGAAAGAGGTGGGTCCCTGCCGGAGCTCCAGCACAGAGGAACCGACTGCAGCAAATGATTGCTCAAGAGGCTGGAGCCAAAGAGGCCATCAGCTCAGTGTTTCTCTCCGTGGAGGTGCCATGACAGCCAGTGACACTGCGGGCAGCTCTCCGTGGTGCAGGACCACTGACATTCCTGGCGTCTCTAGAAGCTGGCAATGCTACCTCTCCATCCTTGGGCGACCAGAAACGAGCCTACACACTGTCAAATGCCCCCCAGGGTAGGGGGTTGTGCCAGCCCCGTGGAGAAGCCATTCCTTCCTAACAGTCTTATTTTACAAGTAAGGAAACTGAGGCTGGTGGAGTGGGGGTGGGGGTCACACACCAAGGAGAGATGGGTGTGGCTCTTCTGTTTGTTTGGATCCAGTCAGAAAATCTTTGTCTTTTAACTAGAGCATGTAGGCCACTTACATATAGTGTAATTACTGATCACACTGGGCTTGAATCTACCCCCATGTCCTCTGCCCTCTATCTGTTCCACCCGTTCTATGTTCCTCTTTCTTTCCTTTTTCTGGAATGACTCAGTAGTTTTATATTATTCCATCGCCTGCCCCCATGAGCTTGAGAGACAGATGTAAGGAAAGAGGCCAAGAAAGAGAGACATAACAGACAGGGACCAGGAAGGGGCTGAGGGAAGAGACAGACAAGGATGGGAGGTGGCAGCCCCAAGAGGATGGCCCAGGGGACGCAGAGCTGCGCCCTCCCGCCTGGCCTCTGCTCAGGGGCTGGAGCTGACGGCCACACACCCACTCTCTCCAACGAGGAGGTGGGGGATGCCCCCGGGGACGATGACGGGCCAACGAGAGGGGAATGGGTGGCAGGTAGTCAGGGATTAACCTCACCCAAAGAGAGGCCAGCTCTTGGCTGCCTCCTGGGAAGGAACCTCTAACCCCTGGCACGTCCCGCCTGACAAGAGTGTCTTTGTCTACCTGGGACCTTGGGCCACGCCAGGCAGTCTGTGCTGATGTGATTGACGGTGGGGTCTCAGGCCACACAGTATCAGCCTGACCTCTAGAGAGCTGGAGACTGAGTAAGGTCAGGGATGCGGGTGCTCCCTGTCTGTGTGACTGACCCCCAGTAAAAACCCAAGCCAGGGGCCGGCCCCATGGCCGAGTGGTTAAGTTCGCGCGCTCCACTTTGGCGGGCCAGGGTTTCGCGAGTTCAGATCCTGGGCGCAGAGACGGCACCACTCAGCAGGCCATGCTGAGGCGGCGTCCCACATGCCACAACTAGAAGGACCTACAACTAAAATACACAACTATGTACTGGGGGACTTTGGGGAGAAAAAGGAAAAATAAAATCTTAAAAAAAAAAAAACCCAGGCCACCAGGAGGCCAGCCCAGTGGCGTAGTGGTTAAGTTCCTGTGTTCTGCTTTGGCGGCCTGGGGTTCGCCAGTCCGTTTCCCGGGCGTGGACCTACACTCCACTTGTCAAGCCATGCTGTGCTGGAGTCCCACTTACAAAAAAAATAGAGCAAGACTGGCACAGATGTTAGCTCAGCAACAATCTTCAAGCAAAAAGAGGAGGATGGGCAACAAATGTTAGCTCAGGGCCAATCTTCCTCACACAAAAAAAACAAAAAAAATACATCCAAACCAGGACACCAAGGTTCGGGTAAGCAAGCTTCCCTGGTGGGCGGTACCACACATGTGCTGTCATGCAGTGATGTCAGAAGAAGTGAGCGCTGTCTGAACAACTCTACGGGGAGAGACGACTGGAAGCTCGCACCTGGTCTCTCCTGGACCCCACCCCACATGCCACTTCCCTTGGCCGATTTCAATCCCTATCCTTTCCCTGTATTAAGTCATAACTGCCGGGGCTGGCCCGGTGGCGCAGCGGTTAAGCACGCATGTTTTGCTACGGCAGCCCAGGGTTCACTGGTTCACATCCCGGGTGCGGACATGGCTCTGCTTGGCAAGCCATGCTGTGGCAGGCGTGCCACATAGAAAGTAGAGGAAGATGGGCCCGGATGTTAGCTCAGGGCCAGTCTTCCTCAGCAAAAAGAGGAGGATTGGTAGCAGATGTTACCTCAGGACTAATCTTCCTCAAGAAAAAAAAAGTATATATTAAATCATAACTGCCAGTATACCAGCTCTTTTGAGTTCTCTAAGTCCTTGTAGCAAATCACTGGATCTGAGGGTGGTCTTTGGCCCACAAACAGCAGGTGGGTGTGTGTGTACACAGGCTCCTCCCACCAGAAGGCCCGCCCACTGGCAATTCTTCCAAGCCTTCTGCCCAGAGCCACATGAGGGCTGACAGAATGCCAGGTAGGGAGGGAGCTCCCGATGGCTGGAGGTAACCAAGTCTGGAATTTGCCAGGACCCAAACTCCAGGGAAAGGAGCTAGACAGGAAGCCCTTTCCCAGGACATGAGCTGGGGCCTCAGAGACTCGGACCCTTTGTGGTATTGCATGGATCTGTTTTTCTGTCTGAGCGGCAGAGCGGCCTCCGGTAGACAGGCCTAGGAGCAACTGTGGGCGGGGAGGGAGGCAGCGGGCTTTCTGTCCACATTCCCTCTCGGGGCAGAGCACTGACCAAGCGCCCATCGAGCATCCTCACCGGGTCCTCACGCCAACAGCAAGAGGGGGGACCCTCACGCCTGCTCCAACGGTGACCAGGGACACAGCAAATACAGCGCCAGGGCCTGACTGAGCTGCTGGGTGACCCCCAGCCCCACCCCAGCCCCGTGAAGAGAGACACAGCCTATTGGGGGGAGGGAACCGCCCTCCGCTCCCCACCCTCATGGGGTCCCAGGGAGGAGATGGGTTGGGGCGTGGAGCGCCGGGGACACGGGTTCTGTCAAGGGGACTGTGTGAGACAGAGCGGACGAGCGGAACTGCTGGGGTCGCTTCCGTGCCACGGCCGCCGCACGCCCCACCCCTGCTCCATTTGTCCACAGAGCCCTTGGCGCCACTGCTCTCCTATACACGCTCACTGCTCTCACCCTGCGTCCCCACCAGGCTGGGCCCTCCCCGAGGACAGGAACTCTTGTCCATTTTGTCCCCTGCCGGACCCACAGGGCATGAGGCCCGACCCATGGCTAATGCTCAGCAAGCGTTTGTGGGACAAATGCGTGAAGTGAACACTCACGGAGCCCCTGCCCAAAAGGCCAGAGAGCTGGGGCTGCCCGGGCCTTGACTCCAGCTGCTGCTCTGCCACCCACAGAGCAGGGGGCTGTCAGCCCACCCCCGCCCGCCGTGGGGATGGAGCACTCACCTGTGAGATCTCCAGGCATGGCAGCTTGCCCACCTGGGCGCCTGTGAAGCCGTACACAGAGTTGGCGCTCACTTTGAGTGCCAGCTGCCGCCCGTCCAAGACCTGCCGCCGCAAGGGGTCTGTCTCCTTGGCCAGCTCGGCCTTGGCCCTGCGATGGGGGGAGCAAAGGCCACTCAGGCAGCATCCTAGGTCTCAGGGGAAGATGACAGGCCCCGGCCTGGGCACTCGTCAGCGTGCCTTTCTGGAAAGGGTTGCCATGTACAGTTGTGTGTGCTGCATACTGCACAGAGACATCAGCAGAGGTGGTGAACGGGAGCTGTCTGGAGGGAGCAGCTAGTTCTAATTCACACACGGCTGCAGGGAAGTGTGGCCCGGCAGCCCTGGGGTGACCCACAAGGGACAGGGATTGCCAAGGAGCCACAGCAAGTGTGAGGTCTGAGCCGGGTGGGCAGGCGGCTCAGGAGCCCACCTCTTCCGGGCGCTGAGCAGGTTCTCCAGGATCTGAGGCAGGAGCCCCTTCCGCACCGATGTCTTCACAAACTCGTCCCCTGTGGGCGTCTTGATGAACTGATCCTCGGTCAGGCTGGGGGCAGGATGGTGGAAGGTAATGCCGGCCCCCTGCCCTGTCTCCTCCTCCTCCAGCCCCTGGGGCTCCCCCACCTCTCCCGTCTCGCCTCCCCTCCCCAGCATCTCTGGGTCCCCAGCCCCGGGGCAGTCTCGGGGTGCATGGGCAGAGGAGGGTGCCATACCCCAGTTTCTGGGCGGCCCCGGGGCGCAGGAGCGTGGTGTAGCACAGGTTGTGGGCCATCATGATGGACGGGTACAGCGAGGAGAAGTCCAGGGTGGCGATGGGGACATCGTAGTACCTGGGGGGGTGGGGGAGTCAGAGCCGGAAGCCCCAGGGCCACCCCCACCCAGCTGCGGGGCCTCACCCTTTGAGGGGCTCGATGACTGTGGCCCCCGTGTAGTCCTCACCGCCCTCCGTCTTCACCACGGGCATCACCAGCCCCTCGCGCATGGCCTGGAGGGGAGAGGCGGGAACAGAGGGTGGGAACGGGCAGGACCCTGCGGCTGGGAGTGGGGTGGCCGGGCCACCCTGGGCTCAGCCCACTGACCTGTCGCAGCAGCTGGGACACGACCTTGACCTGCTGGCCACGGCTGAGCAGGTAGCTGAGGGGCACGCCGGTGACACGCGCCATCTCCACGGCGTTCACCAGCACCATGAGCCGCTCGAGCAGCCGCAGTGGCAGGAAGGCGTCCTTGAGGCAGTACACGGCCAGGCGGCGGCGCGTCTGCTCGTTCCCGTTCTGGGGACAGGCATGGGGCATCAGGCCGGGCGGGGGTCAGGCTCGGGGAGGGCGGGGGCTGGAGGGGAGCGAGCGGAACGGGAGGCCAGGGGGTCAAGGGGCTCAGGGGGAGGAGACAGCAGACTGCAGGGCTGGGCGAAAGAGAGGAGGGGGCAGGAGAGCCAGAGGCCATGGGTGGGGTCAGGAACCAGGGCCACTCGGACAGGGTGAGGGGAGAAGTCGGGGGCAGGAAGTGAAAGTGCAGGTCAAAGGCACAAGCGGAAGGTTAAGTCCAAGGTGAGGAGAGCGAGTGGGAGGCTCAGGTCAGATGAGCAGATGAAAGGGTAAGATCAGAGATCGGGGCAGGAGGCAGAGGTCAGAGGTCAAGAAGGTCGTGAAAGATCAGGGGCAGGAGACAGAGGTTGGAGGTTGGGAGGGTGGTGAGAATCAGGGACAGGAGGCAGAGATCAGAGGTCAGCAGGGCGGTGAGAGATCAGGGCAGGAGATGGAGGTCGGAGGTCAGGAGGGCAGTGAGAGATTGGGGCGGGAGATGGAGGTCGGAGGTCAGGAGGGCGGTGAGAGGTTGGGGCGGGAGATGGAGGTCGGAGGTCAGGAGGGCGGTGAGATATCAGGGTGGGAGGTCGGAGGTCAGGAGGGCAGTGAGAGATCGGGGTGGGAGATGGAGGTCGGAGGTCAGGAGGGCGGTGAGAGATCAGGGCGGGAGGCGGAGGTCAGAGGTCAGGAGGGCAGTGGGAGATCGGCTGGGAGGCCGAGGGCCGGGGCCGGCGGACGTGTGGTCCGTGGGGTCCATGGGTGAGAGGTGGGGGCACCTGCAGGTCGGTGATGATGCTGTGCTGCACGTCCTCCTTCTGCTCGCCCAGGAAGTGGAAGCTCACGGCGTTGAGTGTGTAGGAGCGGAGCTTGTACTCCCGCAGCAGCACCTGGGCAGGCGCGGCACAGGGGTGGTGGGCATAGGCCGGGCAGCGGCCCCCGAGGACACCCCGCCCCACCCTACCCCGGCTGGCCGGCCCCACACCTGCAGCATGTCCATCTGTACGCGGCCCACCATGCTGACCACCTTGGTGTCCCGCCGGCCGGTCTGCTTCGACTGGAACGACGAGTCCCGGATGTTGGAGCGGAGGCCAGACACGCGGCCCAGGAAGGGGAAGGACGACACCTGAGGGAGGAGCACATGGGCAGGGTGGGCTGCAGGGGTGCGGCGGCTGCCCTGGTCATCCCTGGGGTGCAGCCCTCTTTCTGCTGGGAACCCCGGCCAGGGGATGCAGACAGACCCTCTGGGGCTGGGCTGGTGAGGACGGCGGGGAGACAGGAGACCAGGATGGGAGAGTTGGGGGCCTGATGGCTGTGGGGTGAGGAGGCAAGGATGGTGCCCAGTGGCTGGGTGCAGCACCCCGATGGGGAGCCGGAGGAGGAGCAGACTGGGGATGATGCCGAGCCCAGCGAGGAGGCAGTGGGCACAGGGGTGGGGCCTGGGGGCCAGCCCGGAGGGAGCACCAGCAGGAGGCAGCATGCTGGGCTGGGTCCCGGGTCAGGAGAGGTGTCTGCTGGAAGCGGGGACAGGGGCCTGAGCTGGGGCCGGAGTGGGGAGTGGGGGGCAGGGCTGTGGAGCGGAGGGGAGGGGAGTGGTGGCCCAGATATAAATGCCAAGCTGATGGGGTGGACTTCTCCCTGGAGCTGTCAGGGCCACAAGTATGGCTTTTTCTTCATTATGGAATTGGCCAAACACATAGGAAAAAATGAAAATAATACAATATGCCCCACGTTATGAGTTGAATTGTGTTCCTCAAAGATGCTGCAGTCCTAACCCTGGAGCCTCAGAATGTGACCTTGCTGGGAAACAGGGTCTCGGCAGCTGATCAAGATAAGATGAGGCCATTTGAATGAACACTGATTCAATGCGACAGTGTCCTTAGAAAGGGGACACTGGAGCAAGAAGACACGCAGGGAGGAAGACGAGGTGGAAAGACAGGGAGACGCTGTCACCCCCAGGAACGTCTGAGAAGCCAGGAGAGGCCTGAGAAGGCACCGGCCCTGCGATGCCTCGACTGTGGACTCCAGCCACCAGACCGGGACGACGCGCGCCCACGGTACCATTGGGGCGGCCAGCGATGCATGCAGCGCACACCCAGGGCCAGACGCCACAAGCAGCAGGGCTCTGCCACGCGCACCAATGTTTCCCTTATTTTTCGGTGACATGGCTTAAAGCCTGGAAGACACGGCCTTGCCCCCTGCACACTTCAGTCTGCCCCTCTGAATACGTGAGCCTTTTCTGACTTAACCATAATGCTCTTCTCGCCTCTGCAAAAGCCACGGAACCTTCTGTACTATGAGCAGGGCGGGGAGGGGGCCAGAGCTGGGCTTCCGGGGTTGCTTCTGGAGCGCTGGGGCGGTGGGCTGCAGGTCCGCAGAGCAATGTGGACCACACGGCGCAGGGTGGCTGCCAACACTCAGAGCCCCTGTGGGGCATCTGAGGGCAAGTCTCCCCCCCCCGGCCTGCCCTACCTTGAGGGTCTGGGCCCGGGAGATGAGGTAGGGAAGGTCGAAGTTCTGGATGTTGTAGCCGGTGATCACGTCGGGGTCCATGGTGCGGATGAAGGCCGACCAGGCCTGGGGGTGGGAGCACACAGGGTCACCCCAGTTGTCATCCTGGTCACCTCCCTGCCATGGATCTTCCCCACTCTTGGAAGGTTCCAGAAGCCCCCAAGTGCAGCCGGAGTCCTCCCACCCATGGTGGGCAGGTGCTTCTGAAAATCATGCAGGACCCAGAGCAGAACTGTCTACCGCGAACCACAGGGTCTGGAGCCGTGGATGCAGTGGCCCAGCATCTGGGGCCCACGCCCAGGGGACTCGGAAAATGGCCTTGCGCCTGGGCCGCAGAGGTCGGGTGGGGGTACCGAGAAAACGGGGGACGTGGAACAAGAGGCACCTGCAGCAGCTCCTCCTCCCGCTCGTAGCTCTGCACCTTGGCGCCCAGGATGGAAGCACAGGGCCGCAGGGTGAGCGCCAGGCGCAGGAAGGGCTCCGGCTCGCCCCAGCGCAGGCCCAGCGAGCAGATCTGGATGACAGGGTCCCGCTCGGGCTCGGGGAAGATGCCTGCGCAAGGAGGGAGGAGGGGGACACAGGGACCTGACTCCCACCTCTCCCTCACGACACATCACAGTGGCTGCACCTCCACATCTCCCCCAGCCTGTCCACTCCTCCCCGTCCCCATGGCCTGCAGACCTGGCACAACATGCCCTGGCTGCCCCTCTGCTTTCCCCTCCTGGCCTCTCTCCTCCTTCACACAGGCTGGGATGGGCTGCCCCACGGCTTTTGCACTTGCTGTTCTCTGCGGGGAATGCTCTCCCCACCCCACACCCCAGCCTGTTCTTCACAGGGCTTGTCTCCTCACCCGAAGCCTTCACCACCTGTGAAAAGCTGCCCCACCCCTCCACCACTCCCTCCTTCACACTGCGAGTCTTACAATCACCTGTCCACTTGTGTGTCCACTCCCTCCTCCTCGAGTGAGCTCAAGCAGCACAGGGACGCCCAGGCCGAGCCTGGCACGTCACAAAATCTAGAGGGAGGAGGGAGGAGTGCTGGGCCCCGAGGACAAACCTTTGCGGCCAGCGCACTCGATGTCGAAGCTGAGCACGCGCAGGGGGGCGATTCGCTGCCACTGCCCTTCTGGTGCGTGACTGATCACGTCCGACCACAGCACGTCTGCCTCCAGCTGACACAGTGTGGTCTGTGGGGACGGGGCATGTCAGCGGCTGCAGGGTCCCGACTCCGGGCCCAAGCCCCTGGGGAGCCCCGCACCTTCCCCTTCGGCCTCAGGACGTATTTCCCGGCCGGGAGCTCCAGCCAGTTGCAGCCGACGATGTCCGTGTCCACCATGAACCTGGAGGGGGACGAGGGTCAGCGGGCAGAGGCCGACCAGGAGGAGCCGGGATAGAGGCTGGAGAAGTGAGGCAGGGGCAGTACCGGATCTCAAAGTCGACGTTGGCCTCATAGGGCGCGAAGCTGGGGGTGCCCAGGCCTGCCACACGGATGCCCTGCTCCAGGAGGCGGCGGGCGGGGGCCATGAGGCGGGGCAGTGCGAGGGTGATGCGCAGAAACGGGGAGGGGCCATGCCCTTGGTACCCGAACATGCCTGCGGACAGAGGGAGCTGGCACCGGCCCGAAGGGACCCCACCCGCTGGGCCCCGGGCGGCACTCACTCTCCCGGGAGCACAGCTCTACAGCCAGCACAGCTGGCCCCGCGAGCTCCTTCCCGCCGCGCTGGTCCCGGCTGATGGCCACATTCAGCTCCCGCTGCAGGTCGCTCAGGTGCTCGGGCCCGAAACCTGGGGGGGGAGGGCCAGTCAGAAGCGCAGGGGCCTCTGGGGGGCTGGGGTGAGAGGGGTCTCTCGGGTCGGGGCCACTCACCAGGGGGCGCCGGGGTGTAGAAGTAGGGCGCGAAGCCGTGGATGTGGCAGCAGACAGAGACGCCCTCGTCGGTGACCCCGAAGGCACGGAGCACGGGCACGGAGCCCGGGGAGGGCGTGGGTGCCCCAGGCAGGGGCTGCGCTGGGCCTGGGGGCACAGGGTAAGGCAGGGGCTGCCGCCCTCAGATTCCTCCAAGGTGCCCCTCCCCAGGTCCCTCCTGTGCCGGGGACACAGCCCCCTGCCTTGCAGCTTGGGGTACTTCTGCACTGTCCCTGCCGCCTTACTTCAGCCCTGCTGTGGAGGGGAGAGCCTGCCTCCCCCACAGTCCATTCCTACCACGCAGCTAGAGGGAGCCCACCACCCTTTGCTGCAAATTAAAACATTTTTCTTTTAAAAAGTAAAATTGGGGGCCGGCCCAGTGGCGCAGTGGTTAAGATGGTGCATTCAGCTTCGGCAGCCTGGGGTTCACAGGTTCGGATGCCAGGTGCAGACCTAGCACCACCTGTCAGCCACACTGTGGTGGGGTCCCACATGAAATAGAGGAAGATTAGCACAGATGTTAGCTCAGGGCCAATCTTCCTCATGCACACACAAAAAAAGTGGTATCACTTTATGTGTGTGTAGTGTTAGGAACTCGATCGCACATACAGATTCGCATAACCACCCCCAAAATCAGGGGACTGGGCAGTTCTGTTGCTCCAGACCACTCCCCCGAGCTGCCCCTTCGTAAGCACACACCCCCCGCCACCCTAAGCACGGATGGCCTGTTCTGTCTTTAGATCTGGCTTGGACTCGGCGTGACGCCTCTGACACTCATCCGTGTCGTCGAGTGTGTCAACAGCTCCTTCCTTCTCGCTGTGGCGAAGCACCGTGTGGTGTGGGCGGACCGCAGTTTCCCTATCTGTTCCCCGACCGCAGGACATGTGGGTTGTTTCCAGTTTGGGGCGGACATGAAGAGAGGTCCTACTAAAGCTAGGCTGCTCTTTCTCTGGGGTAAATACCTAAGGGTGGAATTGCCGGGTTCTATGGTAAGAGTAGATTGAACTCTCTTATCTCAATAAAGTTGGGAAAAAAACCCCAGCCTACGAATGGAGAAAAAGAGAGTAGGCTGGGGCCAGCCTGGTGGCCTAGTGGTTAAAAGTTTGCTGCGCTCCACTTTGGCAGCTGGATTCAGTTCCCGGGTGCAGACCTACACCACTCATCAGCGGGCATGCTGTGCTGGTGACCCACATACAAAATAGAGGAAGACTGGCACACATGTTGGCTCAGGGAAAATCTTCCTCAGCAAAAAAAGAAAAAAAAAAGAACAAGAAAGGAGGTTAAACTCTGTAAGAAACATCCAAGCTGTCACGTCCCACCAGCACCTGGTGCTGTCAGCACATCTTACTTCCGTTCTCTGAGGTGCACACTGTGTCACCATGGCTGTCCCGTGCGTCTCCTCAAGAGCCAATGACACAAAGCGTCATCCCACCTGCTCATTGGCCATTGTCTCTCCTCCAGCGAATTGTCTGTGTGAGTTTTGTGCCCACTTTCAAGCTGGATTGTTCTTACTGTGGAGACCCAAGCACGCTGCATACACTCGCAGAACGGTCCTTGTCACATACGTGGATGCCAACGTGCCCTCCCGCCTTAGCTTCTTTTCATTCTCTCCGGGGCGAGCCTTCTAACACGTACGATGGAGTGGGCCTCCCCACTGCCAAAGGCACCCAGGCTCGCTCAGGGTGGGGCCCTGCAGTCCTGGCCGGGCGACAGGATCACCCTCAACCTCCCGCCTTCATCTCCGCCCCTTGCTCCCCCTACAATGGTCACCTCGCTGTGCCTCAAACCCATCAGACCTGCTCCCTCCTCGGGACCCTCTGCCCGGAATCTCTCTTCCCCAGACGTCCCCTTTGTTCCTTGTCACCTCCTCGGAGAGACCATCCTGGACCTTTAAGAAGCATGGTCCAGCACCCCCACCCCACTCTATATTCCTCTATAATCCTCATGGCCACCCGATGTTCCATGTCCTTCTTTCTTCTGCCTCTCCTTCCAGAACGTGAGCCTCTGAAAGCAGGGACCTGGTCCGCCTGAATAGAGCCTGGCTCAATGCAGACACTCGGCTGTCCTGACTGACTAGACAAGTGGATAGACGGACGGATGGATGGATGCCACACCACATGTCTCGCCCCTCTGCTAGGAGTCAGCTCTTTACCTTCAGGCCTCAGCTGGACGATGCTCCCATCCTCCAGGAAGTCCAGCTGGATACGTGTGCCCCCCACACTCCCCACCAGACACCTCGCCGCCCCCTCTGGGCACGCCTAGCCCTGTCCCTCCCTCTCACAGCCCTGGTCTCCCGAGCAGGGACTGCCCGTGTCCCTCTCCTCCCACAGAGCCAGCAGGGCTGACCCGGCCCGGCCTCCACCCCGGGAGCCCAGGGCCCGCCTCCCACCCGGGGCTCCTGGCCCCAGACTCACCCACATAATGGTCGATCTCCAACTGCTGGAAGATGAGGGGCTCCGTCTGGGGGTCCAGGGGAGGTGGGGAGGGCCGCAGCCAGCGGGGGTCTATGGCTGTCTGGGAGAGCTGCCCTGGGGGGAACGGGACTGCGTGAGCCACGGCTCTCCCTCAGAGGTAAGGAACCGCCTGCCCGCCCAGCCGACGGCCCTTCAGGTGGCCGATTCAGCACGGGAAGGTCGGTTGGATCAGGCAGGCAACTCACAAGAAACCATGGGGTCAAGGATCAAGGTCAGAAAGCAGCTGCAGGCAACAGAGGTGGCATACTGGCACAGGTCAAAGGTCAGCCCCACGTGGAGCTCAAAGCAGACCCGAGGCTGGGGGTCAGAGGTTACAGGTCAGCTCTGTGGCTGACTGTAGGGTGGGGTTCCCACCCAGCTCTCACCGTGCGTAGCCCCCTCCAGGGCCGACTGCAGCTCCTCCTCCTCCTGCTCCTGCAGCCTGCGCTCCGCCTCCAGCTCCTCCATCAGCGCCAGCTCCTCCTCGAACTGGGACGGCCCCGATGGCTCGTCCTCATCCCAGAGGCCCCCCCGGGCCCTCTTCGGGGGCACCCCGGGCCCCGGGCCTGGCCGCCGCTTGCCCTCCATCCTGCTGGGCAAGTCGGGGCTGGCTGAGAGTTCCGGCCTTCTCCACTGCCTCCCATGCGCCCGCCGTGGCCGTGAGCCTTCTGACTCTCTCTCTGGGCCGCTGAGGAGCAGGACGACTCTCCACCCGCAGGCTCACGGGCGCTGGCACGTCCCAGACACCCAGTGGCCGCTGGCTGATGTGACTCCCTCCCTCCCCACCTCTGTCTACCTTCCCTCCACATCCTCCCGTCCCTGTTTACCCCTCCCTCCACATCCTCCCATCCCTGTTTACTCCCCCCTTGCAGACCCCTTGTCACCCACCCCGCTCAGCCTCTCCCCTCGTCCCCCATCACATCACAGACTTGGTCCTTAGCACGTCCCTTTCTTTCCCATAAAGCTCTGTCCTCGAGGCCCTCGCCCGCCCACTGCCCCATCTGCCCAGGCCCTCAAGCAGCAAACAGCCGGGAAGCTTCCCCTTCAGGCCGGTTGCCGTGCTGGGGCCAGGGAGTGGCCCGAAACAGAGTCTGATCAGGTCCCCTCCCAGCTCGAAACACTGCAGAGGCCTCCCGCCCCACTTGAAAACAGAACAAAACAGCCCCTTCTACTCTGAAATAATTTCAGACTCACAGAACTCCCGCATGCCCGTCACGCAGGTCCCCCAAGTGTCAATATGGCCACCTCTGCTCCCCTCCCTCCACCCCCAGAGAACGTGCACAACTCACACGACCATTTGTTTTCCTCTTTAAGGACATTCTCTTAAATAAGCATGGCACAATGGTCAGATCCAGGACATTTAACACTGACTCAGTAATAATATAAAATAAAGAGTTCATTTTCCAATTTCTCCCATTATCCCCAAAATGCCCTTTAGAGCAGCCCCGGCCCTCAATCCAGGATGCACTGTAGCAAACACAACAACAAAAAATAGACACTGCTGTTCATGTGTGTTTACATGTATTCTTTTTCTTTTTTGAGGAAGATTGGCCCTGAGCTAACCTCCACACCCATCTTCCTCTATTTTGTATGTGGGATGCTGCCACAGCATGGCTTGATGAGCGGTGTGTAGGTCTGTGCACGGGATCGGAACTGGTGAACCCCAGACCACTGAAGCAGAGCCCGTGAGCTTGACCACGACATCACCAGGCTGGCCCGTTTATGCATTCTCAATTGCAACCTATAAGAAATTACTCGGGGGTTATGTTCCGACAGGATGTATTGACTATACTCAGGTTCAGCCTATTCGAGTTGGTAACTTCAGTGCGGTTCAGTAAGAGAATATTCTCAGGAAATGGACACTCAAGGACTTAGGGGTAAACAGCCAAGACATACACAAGCTGTTCTGAAGTTTTTTTATAAAGTGTGCACATGCATACAGAGAGGAGAAAAAGAAAGCATGTGTGCAAATCATAAAGTAAAAAAAGAAAAATGTGAAAACAGGTGAATCTGGTAAAGGGAAGACAGGCATTCCTTGAA
Organism: Equus przewalskii; assembly: GCF_037783145.1. Taxonomy (NCBI): domain Eukaryota; kingdom Metazoa; phylum Chordata; class Mammalia; order Perissodactyla; family Equidae; genus Equus; species Equus przewalskii. The sequence goes on along the minus strand of NC_091839.1, from coordinate 19,427,346 downwards.
TTATTCTTATTCTTTCAACCTTCCCATGTTTGAAATTATTCAAAAAGAGAATGAAGTTTTAGAAAAGTACACGTCTGGGCCGGCCCGGTGGCTGGTGATTTAAGTTTGTGTGCTCTGCTTTGGCAGGCCAGGGTCTGCAGGCCCAGATCCCAGGCGCAGAGCTACACACTGCTCATCAAGCCACACTGTGGCGGCGTCCCACATACAAAACAGAGGAAGATGAGCAGGGATCTTAGCTCAGGGCGAATCTTCCTCACCAAGAAAAAAAAAGAAAAATGAAAAGTACATGTCTCCCAGTGTCCAGGCTGAGACAGAGGGGATTATGGGAACCTAGAGCAGACCCCAGACCCAGCTGGGGCGGGGAGGAGAGGAGGGGACAGGTCAGCCACCCCAGGTTCAAGGGAAGACCTCTGGATCCCATAACTACCCCCCCACATCCAGTCTCCCCTCTTCATCCTTTTTGCAACTGACCCCTTGCCTTGGGGCTGCCACAGGCCCCCGAGCTCGAGACTACGTCCCCCAGGGTGCACTGCTAGGGGTGGTCAGGTTACCGAATTCTCTCTCACTGGACGGGAGTGACTGCGAGGTGTGCAACCTCCGGGACAGCCTCAAAAGGAAGCTTGCCCTCCAGCCTCGTCCCGATTCTCGAAGGCTGGAGCATGGACGTGGTGGTGGTAAACCAGCCCGGACCACAGGGACCAGGATACAACCCAGAGAACACGGAGCTACAAGATGGAAGGAACCTGGGTCCCTCAACAGCCTTTTGGAGCCAAATTACCTACTTTTGGAGTGTTACGTGGAGGAGTAAACTTGAATCTTGCCTGAGCCACTGTGATTTGGGGCCTCTGTTACAGCAGCCTAGCCCAGACCTTAAACACAGCACAGAAAAACTCTGAACTGACGGGGGATGTGTTACTGCAAGCGTCTGGAGGTGGTACAGCACAGACTACCTCTCAGCACGGAAAAGGAGGCAGCTGACATACACACAGAATTCAAAAACACGCCGAACTCCGGGAGCCAGACACCAGGGCATCCTGGGGGAAGGGGCAGTGACTGCTAATGGGAGGGGTTTCCTTTAGGGGGGATGAAAAGGTTCTGGAACTAGAGGGAGCTGGTGGCTACACAACACCGTGAGTGTGCCAAATGCCACTGAACCACACACTTTAAAATGGTTAATTTCATCTCAATTAAAAGAGTATATATCGTAGGATGCCATTTACAGAAAATTCTAGAATAGACTAATCTATGGTGCCAGAAATCAGGCTAGTGGCTGCTTCTGGGGTGGGAGAAATTGACAGGCAAGGAGCCGGAAGGAATTTTCTGGGACGAGGGCAATGTGTATCCAGCTGTCCTCTTGAGGCCTGTGCTTTCACTCTATGTAAATTACACCTCAAGAGAAAACACAAAAGCGGGGAAGTGGCAGTTCCACATCTAGGGGTTCACGCTGCAGACACATTATCAGATAAGGAAAACCTGCCTTTACAAGGTTATTTCCGGCAGCATTGTTTGCGATCGCAAAAGTCTGGAAACCACCTAAATGTCCTCCCCTGGAGCACTGTTTCCCTGAGCCACAGTAATTCCGCTCCACGGAATACTATGCAGCTGGATACAGGAATGAGGAAGCTCTCTGTGCCGACACCGGGGCTCTCAAAGCCGCATTGTTAGGCAGAGGAGGCGAGGTGAGGGATGGTGTACATACAGTGCTATCTCTTGTATTTAAAAAACAAAAAAAAGGCCAGGAAACTGTTTTAGATTAAAGGAGAGACTATGGAGCCATAACTAACGCAAGGGGTAATCCCAGATCGGATCTTAGATTAAAAAATTGAAAATAGCTACGATATTACCGGAACCACAGGGCAAAGTGAATAACTGTCAATGAGACGACAGCGCCGTCTCTCATAAATGGCCTGATTATGATAACTGTACTGTAGTTACGTAGGCGGGTGTCCTCATTCTAAGAGACATCTGCTGGAGTGTTTGGAGGCCAAGTATCATGATGACCACAACCTTCAAATAGTTCAGTCAAAAAAGAAAACACTGTGTGTATGTGTGTGATGCGTTAACAATCAGTGACTCCCAGCAAGGGGTACGTGGATGTTCATCATCTTTGTCCTACAACTTCTCTACAGGCTTGAAAATTTTCCAAATAAAAAGTTGGGGGGGTGGCTTGGTGGTGCAGCAGTTAAGCTCGCACATTCCGCTTCGGCAGCCTAGAGTTCGCCAGTTCAGATCCTAGGTGTGGACCTATGCACTGCTCATCAAGCCGTGCTGTGGTAGGTGTCCCACATATAAAGTAGAAGAAGATGGGCATGGATGTTAGCTCAGGGCCAGTCTTCCTAAGCAAAAAAAAAAAAAAATCAAAAAAAGTGGCGGGAAATACGTAAAAGACAAACATTTGCACAAGGTAGGCTGGAGAATATGTATAAATATGTTTGCTACTGATGCATAATTCTGGAAGGGCAAGCAATAAACTGCTAACACTGGTTTCCTGGCTGGGGATGCGGAGATAGGTTTACTGATAGAATCATCACCCCAACAAGACAACCCGCACCCATCAGCTGTCACCCTACACTCAGCGCATCCTGCCCCAGCCCGGAGCAACCCCTCATCTCCTTTGTCTGTCCTGATGCATAACTTGCCACGCTGGGCATTCCCTCTAAACAGAATCTCAGGATCCGCATCCTTTCGCGTGGGGTTTCCCTTCCTGAGGATGATGTTTGCAAGGCCCGCCGGGTTGCAGCTGGGAGGGTGCTGCATCCCTCTCACGCCCGCACAGCCTCCCACGGGCAGCTCCCACCACACCGTGTCCAGCCCGCCCCCCTGGGGAACAGGGGGTGTCCGCACCTTCTGGCTGCCGCGAACAGGGCTACAACCGAGTGTACGCAAGCTGCGTCCAGAAGACTCTGAACCCACCCTCCCTCCGCACCTTTGGGGTGCGAACTGTGTGCACACGTGGCTTAGCTCACAGGAAGGAAAGAGCCAGAAGGCCTGGCTCCAGCCGTGCACGAGGCCAGAGACACAGAGGGTAACAACGTGTGGGAGAGGCCTGGCTCGGGCAGAGGGAGCGGAGGGAGGTGGAAGGGGGCCGACTGGCTGCCCTGGGTCAGGGGCTGAGGCCAGGGGCTGTGGTGGCAGGGACGGTGTTACCAGGAGCAAAGTCTAGCTTCCCGTGCTGGTCCCGCATCCCGGGCACCGTCCACAGTGCACAGTCAGGCGAGGCAGCCTGGGGAGGGAGGAGGCCCCGGGGCGCCCCTGCTCGGCCGCCCCAGAACAGGACAGGAGCATGGCTGGCAGGCGCCGTGCGCTCCCTTGCTCGATCCTTCGGCAGCAAATACTGATCAGCCAGTGCAGCAATGACACCACACTGAGTGCCCGCCTGGGTCACGTGGGAGTGTCTCTGTGCTGCTCCCCCCTCGATGTTCTCGTCCCATCTCACTGACTGGCGTTAAATGCCATCCCTCGGCTCCTCACTCCTGCCTTTGTCTCCGGCCCAGCCCCCTCCCCAGGCGCCAGGCAGGCAGATCAACCGCCTGCCCCAGGGTGGTGAGGCTGTCTCTTCAGGCATCTCAGACATGAGCTGGGCTCCTGACCTCCCCCGACACCTGCTCCTTGCCCCCACCGGCTCCCTCCATTCAGTCAACAGCAGCTCCCACCAGGCCAACCACCTCGGAGCCCCCCAGCTTCGTCCTTCCCCTCGGCCCTCATGCTCGCTCCATCTGCAACTCCCACAGTCCTGACCCTGGCTTCTCAGCCCCCGTGCCGCTCCCTGCCGGTCCCTCTGGTTCTAGGACCGCGGCTCCTTTCTCCCGTGCATTGCTGTCGGCCTGTCTCCCCCTGCTGGAACAGGAGCTCCGTGCAGGCAGGGATCCGCGTGTCTCCGTCACAGAGCCTGGCACAGAGAGGGCTCAAGAAATGTCTGTTCAATGAATGCACAGCGTCCGCAGCCCTACGGTGCCCCTCATTCCACCCCGCCCTCGTCAGCGTATTCTCCACACGGCAGCCAAAGGGCTCCTGTAGAGACACGCCCGATCAGCCTGTCCCTCCTCAGCTCAAAGCCCATCCCCAGGTCCCATCTTGGGCAGAGTTAAAGCAAAGTCCTCATCATAGCCCACAAGACCCTGCATGACCGCCCCCAGCCCCTTTCAGACACCACCTCCCCCTCCCCCCTGCTCACTCAGCTCCAACCACTTGCCTCCTCTTTGTTCCTTAGACAGTCCAGGCTGGGTCCTGCCTCAGGACCTTTGCACAGGCTGTTCCCTCTACCCTGCCAAGTGCTTTTCCTCAGACGCCCCCGCGGCTTCCTCCCTCCCCTCCTTCGGGTCTTTGCTCCGGTGTCACCTTCACAGTGAGGCTGTTTACAAGCGTGGCTTGTGGCCCCGGAGGCAGGAGAACAATAACTTTGTCAACATGTGTTCATAAGGGCACTTTCACAGACATAGTTATAGGTATTCATCCTATAACAACCCTCAACATCCTCAACAACCCCTTTCCTGGCTCTATTTTCCTCGATGACACTTGTCGCTGTCTGGTGTGCTGTACCAGTTCTCAGAGTTCTCAGTGTGGTCCACGACCTGGCAGCCTGAGCTTTGCAGGGGAACTTGCTGAGATGCTAACTGTCAGGCCCCACCCCAGACAGACTGAATTGGGCCCTCTGGGGGGTGGGCCCAGCAGCCTGTGTGGTAACAGCCCCCCAGGGTGTCCAATACAGCTCAAGTCTGAGAACCGCTGCTCCTGTGTCTTGTTTACCATCTGTCCCCAGGAGAATGGGTGCCGAGGGCTCTGTCGTGCTTCCTGCCATCTCTCATGTACCCAGAAGAGCGCCAGGGACGGAGGACACGCTCAATAAACATTTTGTGAATGAAGAAACTTCTGAGGCAGGCGTTGCTATTAGCCTCCAATGCAATGACCAGAACGGAGGCCCAGAGAGGTGAAGCTACCTGCCCGAGGTGGCAGAGCTAGCTCAGAGGGGTGGCTGGCTCCAGAGCCCACTGTTACCCGGCACTCCAAACTGCCAGCCCCCAGGTGCCAGGCCAGACACGGGGGAAAGTGCCCTCTGCCCAGGGGTGACACACGGAAGATGGATCCACCTGCTTGCCCCCCTCCCACCCCCCCGTTCCGGGGCGCGCCCACATCTGCTGAGGGAACGATTAAATAATTACAATGGGACTGTTGCCTCTTGCCCCTTGAAAGTGTCGCACTGTTCACGCTTTGGCCTTGTCCCTCCTCCGGGCCTCCCTGACCCCCGCTGTCCTTGTCACAGGCCGGCGACCATCTGGGCCTGTGTCTGACCCCGTCACGGGCAGGGAAGGGTGTGGTGCTTCTCCGGGCCCCCCGCATCGCCCAGCACAGGCCTGACCAGGGAAGCGTGTGCTGCACGAAACCCTCCTTTCTCTTGGCCGCCCAGCTCCCCTGCCTCCCCAGAGACTCAGCTCCAGGTCAACCCTGCGGCCGATCGGCCGGCCCTCGGGGCCCGCACAGCGCCTCGCACTACTTTCTGCACGCTTGTTCCACTGCTCGTGCACCACGAGCTGGGCCTGCGTCAGGCCGTGAGCTCCTCAGAAACAGGGGTCAGGGTCTCGCTGGAGCCGGGGTCCCCAGCGTCCCCCAGGACAGCGCCGGGAACGCGGGCCACTTCAGGTCGTGTCCGTTCAGACTCCCCTCGAGTGTCATCAGCTCCACGAGTCCTCCCCAAGCCCCGGCTTCTCTCGGCTCCCAAAGACCAGCGCTGCCTCGTTACAGCTCAGAGCACCCTGCGCTGAGATCTCTCCTTCCTCAACCAAACTGAACAATCAGTGGCTCCCCAGGGCCCAGCAAAGGGCCTGCCACGAGGGCAGCTGACCGAAGGACCAGAGAGAGGGAAGAGCGCTGCAGAGGAGGGAAGGGCATGCCCAAGGCCCTGAGCGCAGGAGGAACGGCTCTAAGAGTCAGGGGAGGCCTGGGCGGCGAAGGGCAGGATGGAGGAGGAGAGACGAGGTAACTCGAGGTTCCTGGAGCGGGTGGGGCTACGAAGCTGAGACCCTGATGTCACCCAGCCCACCCACTGCACCCCAGCTCGGCCCTCAGCGTGGCCCCCAAATCTGCTCTCCCTCAGCCCCCTCCATCCAGCCTGTTGCTCAAACCACAAAGCCCGGCCACCTGGGGGTCCTCTGCCCTACACCCCTGCCGGTTCAAGCCCCCCAGACAGCTTAAGCCTGGCAGATTCTCTCCACCTGCGCTGTAGGCTGGGCCACCTGCTACCCCCTCTCGCCTCCTCACTGGTCTCCCCGCTTCCCCTCCTGCTCCTGCTACAATCCCATCTTTACTCGGCAGCCAGTGAATTTTTCAAAACGCAGGGTAGGCGGGTGGGAGGGTCAGGTTGCTCTGATGCTCCAAACCTTCTCCAGCTCCCTATCGAACTTAGAACAAAAGCCAGAGCCCCCACCAAGATTTCCAAGGCCCCGCAAGATCTGGCTCCCCATCCCGTCCTCAACCTCACCGGTTCCCTTGGCTCCACCTACAAACACACCAAGCTCCTCCCTACCCCAGGGCCTTTGCACCTGATGGTCCCCCTAGCCGGATCTTCCTCTACACGGCTGACTTCTCTCTCAAATGTCACTTCCCCAAAGAAGCGACTCCTGACCCCTCCAGCTAAAGAAACAGGCTACTCTGTATTACTTCACTTCGAGTAACGCATCACAGCCTGAAAGCATTGCTTTCCCGTCATTATCTGTCTACCGTCTGACCTATTCGGGCTGTAGCCCCTGCTTCTGGGACAGTGGCTGGCACACAGTACCCAGTATTTGGTGAATAAAGGACGACACCACGCCCCCACGTGCCCCATGCAGCCCCCCTGTGCCTCCGGGATCCCGTCGCCCCACAGATCCTCCAGGGCGCGTCCCCACCCCGCCCCGCCCCCGGGGGCCGGGCGCCCTGCTCTTGCGCCCCCCGCGCGCCGAGGGACCCCTGCCCCGTCATCCCCCGCGCGCCCCCCGCACGCACCCGGGAGACGGAGGGCCGTGCCCCTCTTCCGCGCGCCCCGAGCCACGGGGACGCCGTCCCCGCCGCCACGCGACCCCTCTCGACCCTCTCTCCGGCCTAGGTCCCCGGTTCCTCCAGCCCCGCTCCCTGCCAGGCCACGTCCCCTGCCATTCCCCGTCTCCCTCTGCTCACCCGCTTCAAACGCCGTTTCCCGCCACAGCCGCCGCCGCCGCGACCTCTGACTCCGGCGCGCGCAGGCCCAGAGCCGCCGCGCGACAGCCAGGCCACGCCCCTCGCGCCCAAGTAGGGCGAGGCCACGCCCCCAAGTGGCATCTGGCCACGCCCCGTCCTTACCAGTGAGGAACAGGCCACGCCCCTCCCCCATTTGGGGCGTGGCCTCGTTCCCTCACGACGAATCCTCGCCAAGCCCCGCCCCCTCGGTCGTGTGCGTCCCAAAGCCACGCCCCCCTGAGGCTGCGTCGCGACCTCGTGCGGCCTGCGCGCCCCGCGGCCCTGGCCCCACCCCCGCCCGCGGGCGCTGCGCGCGCATCCCCCGCTCCCCCGCCCGCCTCCTGCCCGAGGCCGGGTCCTGGGCGCTGTCCGTCTTTCCCCCAGCGGCGTGGTGTCCGTCCGCCCCGCAGAGGCTGGCACACGCGCGCCCAGGTCCCTGCCCAGTTTGCTCTCCTGTCTCACACCCTCAGTTTCCCCATCTGTAGACTAGACTCTGGGCAGGGCGGGCACACCTAGGGGGTGCCAGGCGCGCCGCTCGGAATGGGGCGATGGCTTGTAACTGCTCTCACTTCCGCCCTAAAAAACCTACCTTTCGGGACCCAGCCCATCCCTTCAAGCAACCCCTCCTCCCGCTTCGACCAGGGCCCAGGACTGTCCATCCCACTCACGCCGGGGCCCCCGAGGGCCTGGCACAGGGGAGGAGGAATTAGGAGAACCCCCCGGCTGTCTGTACTCTGAACTCACGGGGGCTTTTCACCTTCCAGACCTGGCACGTGCCCTTCCTGCAACTTGGGGGCCCAGCCCTCTGGGTCTCACGACTTAGGTCCAGCTAGGACGTGGCCTCCTTCGTGAGGGTTGCCGACTTCCTCCTCTGGCTCCCACACTGCCCTGTGCTGCCCCCACTAGAGCCCCTACTCCCTGACATTCTAGCTGTCCCTGTGCATCCATCCCCCCACTGCCAGGCTGACTGGTACCCACCTCCCAGTTGGGACTTCATCTTGTCGGCTGTTTCCAGTGCCTAAACTTGTGTTTGGGTCACAGTAAATGCCCCCTCCGTCTGTTGGATGGATGACATCTGTGTCCCCAGAATGGCCAGCAGAGTGCCCGCCCAGCCCACAAGTGGCTTCGGCAAGTACATGTTGACTGATGGAAGGCCCCACCCCCTCATCCACTTAAATCCTCCTCGTTGATCAGGAGTGGGCTCCAACTCACCTTGTCCTGGGAGGTGACCCCGAGGCTGTCAGGGGCCTCTCCTGGGCCCCCACGGCACCCAGTCACATCACCGTGGACGGAAAGTCTGTAGCTGACACCCCATGAGCCCAGCACCAGGGAGGCCTCGGGTCCCATCTGTGGGGCCATGTCCACGAAGACCCCGGCAGCCCACCCCCTTTGCATCTCACACTGACTCTGGCTGCGGGCAGGTTTCTATTCATATTTTATTTTCCTGTTTTTGTGGGTTTTTTTAGTTTTATTAAATAAAAGGAGCAGTGGGAGAGGGGGCCTCTGGTCTCTCAGGCTGCGGGGGAGCCACAGGGCCTCCTCTCCCTCTGTTCAAGGTGCTTTGCGCGGTAGGCTTGAGGTGGAAGCTGGGGTGGGGAGGCCAGCTGGGAGTGCTTGGAGAGGTCAGAGGGCGGGACCTGTGACCCATCCCTCCCCCCCAGGAAGACTGGTGGACAGGGAGGGAGCGTCCTGGACCCCGAGTGGGGCTCATCCTGAGGGCCAAGGGCTGGCGGGGCCAGGGCCTGCGCTTCAAGCCACAGGGTGGGACCCCCAGCCCAGCCCTGGCCCCTTCCCACCCTAGGAGGAGGAAGGGGCGACAGTGTCCATTCAGCGGAGGGTGCGGGGCTGTGGGGCGGGGTGGCCGGGCCCCTCACTCGTGGACATCCCAGATCTCCGACAGCAGAGGCGGCAGCTTCTTGTCCTGTAGCCGCAGGGCGAAGACCTGCTCCGAGTGCACGGAGCTCAGCGTGCGCAGGCTCACCAGCTTCATCAGCATGCGGGGGAAGCGCAGCTGGTCCTGCGGGGGAGCCGGAGGGAGGTGGGCACCTGCCAGCCCACCCGGGCCACCCACTCCCCAGGCCGAGCCCGTGTGGGGAGGGCTGGGCAGAGCATGGGGCCCCCCTACCCCTATGATTGGACTCCTCGCTCCTTGGGGAGGGGGCCTGAGGACAGAACGCTGAGGGGACATCAGCCAGGGCTCAGAGAGCTGCCAGGGGGGCTGGGGGCGGGGCTCAGACGAGGAAGCAAGACCCCAGTGCCGGGCTGACCCCATGTGGACCTCGACCTCCTGTCCCACCCCGAGGCTTGGGTGGCACCCGCTCTGCCAGGAGGGGCGGGGCTCCAGGTGGCCGCACCTGTGGCCTCTTGATGCGCGTGTAGGACAGCAGGGCCTCCACGTAGGGCTGCTGCAGGGCCTCCACGCGGCTCGTCTCCTGCACGTTGGGCCGGTCGGCGGAGAAGATGTTGATGGCAATGAGGAGGGCGTACTCGGCGTCGTCCAGGCCCAGCCGCTGCATGGCCCGCGAGAACTCGAAGATGGGGTTGATGAACTCCACCTGCAGGCCTGCGGGGCAGGAGGCCCCGGTCAGCATCCCCGGCCCGACACCGGCCCCTGACCTGCCCGCTGTCCGCGGGGCGAGGAAAACAGCACCAACGACACTGCTCTTGTCATTTCTGTTCCCTCTGTGTCCCCACTGCCCGGCACAGTAGAGTGGGTGCGCCACAAACCTTGCCCGAATGAGGGAATGAGTAAGGGGGGGCGAACGTTTATTCAGGATTAGAAACACCCCATCAACCCCTTCGCTTCCTTTCTGGCTTCCTGGGACCTCTTCTCAGGAAAAGGAAAGAGTTTTAAACCTAGGTCACATTGTGTCACCCCCTGCGATGGCTTCCAAGAGGGACTCCTTCCTTCATCAAACTTCAGCGGCATTTACTCTGCGCCAGGTCGCTGGGCAGAGATGTTTACAAGACAAGGTCCCCTCCTGTGGCACTTACATCTGGGAGTGGAGGGGACAGATAACAGACACAGAAGTTAACCCTCTGGACTTCTACGAATGAAGGTAACACAGGCAAGAGTAGGGGCCACTGAGAGTCACGTGGACACTCGGCAAAGGTGGTCCCCGTGGGGTGACCTTTAAGCAATGACCTGAAGGCGGAGAGAGAGCGAGTTATGAGGATGCCTAAGTGCTCCGGGTATGGGACCACCGTCTGTTTTCCCGGGGACGGCCAGCTTCCTGGGGCACACGACTTTTGGTGTCAAAAGTGGGAAGGTCCTGGGCAAACTGGGACAAGCTGGTCACCCAACTTCTGGGCAGAGGGCACACGCAGCAGGAACAAAAGCCCCGAGGCAGGAGCACATGTGGTGGGTTTAAATAAGAGGGAGGAGGCCAGTGGGCCCGGAGGAGGGTGAGCGACGGGAGAGGGTGGGTCACGGTGAGGACTGTGGCTTTGCTCCCAGTGAGACGGGAGCCACGGAGGGTTCTGAGCCGAGAAGGGACGTGAGCTGACTCGGGTGTGGATAGGGTCCTCCTGACTGCCATGTGAACAGACACACTGGCAGGGGTGGAGGAGGCAGCCCATGAGGGACCTCAGCAAGGTTCCAGGGACACACAACTGAGGCTTGGATTGTGGCGGTGGGCCTTCCTGTAGGTCCTTAAAACTGTCCAGCTCTTCCTCCACCTCAGGGCCTTTGCACATGCTGACCCCCCCCCCCCCAAGAAACACTCTCCCCCTACAATGCTCCCCTGCCAGGTTCATACCCTAGGAGTTACTGGGACTGTTTGGGTGTTGGAAGGGCCAGGAGTCAGAGAAAGGAAAGAAGGTGGGGTTAGGAGCAGAGGGTGGGAGTACAGAGAGGTGTCTCAGGGACAGATGCCAGGAAAGAGGAGGACTTACTGAGAAAGCCCAGAGGCCAAGGGAGCGAGGCCTTTGCACATGCGGTGGGCAATGGTACTCCCCACCTCCCTTTGCCTAGGCGATGCCTCTCACCCCTCAGGCCTCAGTTCAACTGCACTTTGTCCAGAAGCCCACCACCTGGGGCACATCTCCCATTTAGTGCTCTTTGAGGGCAGGGACTAGGGCTGCCCTGTACAGTTGGGCAGGTTGCGCACTTCACAATGGACCAAGATCCAGCCTCCCTCGGGCAGGACCAGGTTCGGGGAGGAGAGAGTGTCTTGTTTTCCTTCCCACCGAGATGCCCCACGTGATAGCAGAGACCTGTCTTGTCCTGCACTGCGTTCCGCTGTACAGAGTGGCACTCGATAAATGTGCTCTTATCTTGCTTCAGGGTTGGCTCAACGCTCACCCTGCTTTGGAGATAAACAACTGGAGGCTCAGACAGGGATGAGCCAGCCCGAGGTCTCGCAGCCAGCAGGGCGCCCCAGCCCCCCCCCCCCCCCCACCGCCAGCCGCTCTGGGCCAGACCTGCGCGGTGGAAGTCATCCTTGCTGTAGGTGAAGTCCTTCAGGAAAGTGATGCATTCTGTCTCGTGGTTGTAGCGTCTGGCTGTCTCCAGCAGCATGATCTGGGGACAGCAGGCAGGGCGGTGGACAGGGCCACGAGGGGTCCCTGTGAGCCTTGAGCCACCGGTCCCTCCTCTCCTGGCCTGAATGGGGGACCTGGCCTTGCCAGGATCGGCCCTGGCCCTCTGACCCCCGCCCCCGGTTCTCTCAACCGCACCAGCCTGTGTCAGACTCCCAGCTCTCTCCCTCCTCCAGCTTTAGCACCCACAGCCCCTCCACCCAGGACGCTCTCCCCAGCTGGCTACGAGGCATGAGGGCAGGGATTTCTGTGTGGTTCGTTCACCGCCACAGGCCCCACACTTCCAATGGAGCCTGACATCCTCTAGGCACTCAGTATTTACTCGTGACCGTTGTTTTGGTTCAAACGTCAACTCTCTGAATAGCCCTCTCAGCACATTCTCTAAAGCATGCCCCTCCAGCCCAATCCTCAGTTTTATTCTCAGCCTCAGCCCATTTCCTTTCTCTCCTTGGCTCCTGGGAAGCTCTGATTCTCTTGTTTAGTATTTTGACATGCTCCCGTAGGATGTGATCCCCTACGAAGGTGAGGACTGGCAGAGCCTTGCTCGTCCCTCTGGGCCCAGCCTCCGTCCTGGGGCTCATCTCTGTGGTTCCCCCGTGCAGAGGCAGGAAGGGCCTTGATGAGGATGGGCGGGCTGGCCGTTACCTCAATGGTAGATGCCTTCAGCAGGGCGATCTGGTCCTCACGGCCCAGCTGCAGGAAGCCAGGCACCTGCTTGGCGAAGTCCACGATCTCCTGGACTGAGATGATGGCCAGCTCCGTGAAGTGAGCGAAACGCTGCTGGCGGGCGTCGCGGGACTGGGGGTCCGCGCCCAGGGGCCAGGGCTGGGGACACGAGGGCCAGGGTGACTCACGAGACTCCTTCCCTGAGCCCAACGCCATGGGGGCATCTTGAGGCAAGGCCTGCACCCTAGGAGACCCTCCCCTCGAAGGCCCTGCCCTCCAGAGCCCCAGTCCCCCCCCAGGGCCTGGGCTGCAGCCCCGCCGGGCCCCCCACCCCAAGGCTGCGGAAGGGGTCGTACCGTGACTTTGGGCTGGTCCGAGAAGGAGCGCTTGTTGCACTGCAGCTGGGCCGCCACCAACTGCTGGATCATCAGTTCCTGAGCCGCTGTTAACTGGACACCCTCGCCTTCCCCGGAGCCCTGGCCACCGCTGTCCGACCCTCCGGGGGAGGCCCCAGGCCCCGAGGCGGCGCTGCCGCTGACCCCCGGCCCTTTGGGTGACTGTTGCTGCTGCTGCTGCTGCTGTTGCTTCCGAATCTTCTTCTTCCGGATCTGTTCTTCCGAGAGGACGCCTGTGGGGGAGACACAGGCCTCAGCAGGGGCCCCAGGGCTGGGCAGCGGCCAGGCCGGCAGGGCGCCCTCCCCGGCACTCACACTGCTCCCTCATGCCGGCCTCCTTGCATTTGCGCAGCCGGCACTGCTGGCACTTGCGCCGCATGAAGGCGTCCATCTGGCAGGTGCCGCCCCCGCGGCAGGCGTAGCGCCCGGCCGCGCCTCGGACCACGCTGCGCCGGAAGAAGCCCTTGCAGCCTTCGCAGCTGAGCACGTTGTAGTGGAAGCCCGAGGCCGTGTCGCCGCACACGAGGCACAGCTCGTGGCCCAGCATCTTCGGAGCCGGGCCCTTCTTGCGCTTGCGCTCCGGCTCCTCCGCTGGGTCCGGGATGACTGAGGTGGGTGGACAGAGGCCATGAGGGGCAGAGCCACGGAGAGAAACAGCAGCCAGAGGGACAGGCCCATGTGAGATCGGGGGCAGAGAGTCGGAGTAGGGAGGGTGAGCCGGGCAGACGGCGATTCAGAGAGAAAGATGTGTATAGTGAACCCCAAAGCATGAATCAAAACAAGAGGTTTCAAGGGGGAATGGAAGAAACAAAATCAACAAGAAGCTGGGGCCTCCCATCCCCATTCTGATCTTTGTCCCTTCGCAAGATCCCTCCCCGAGCCCCCATGCCAACTCTCAGCCACGTCCCTGGGCCCCGTCTCACCCACACTGCAGGCGGACCCGGCCCCATCAGTGCCTGGGACATCGGGGTCCCGACCCCCGGGCCACGGCTCAGGACCCTCGTCCTTTACAGCGGGTGAAGAGGAGGGGCCGCTGGGCTGAGGGGGGCCATTTCCTGAGAGAGGGAGGCACAGTGAGTTTCTCCTGAGAGGTGTGGGATGGGGGGGCTGGGCTGGGAAGCGGGTCACTCACCAGGCAAGGGGGAGTCCTGGGAACTCGTGGTAGGGGTGGACATGGTGGGGTCACGGAGCAACCTGCACAATACAGGGGGACTGAGAGCCTTGTGGGGCCAGGGAGGGTCAGGTTAGGCCAGCCACAGCTCTACATGGGGGCGCCTCCCCTACTGCACACAGACCCCGCCCCCAGCCCGCCTGCAAACCCTCCCCTGCAATTCTAACAGGGCCCGCCCCCTTCTGCTCCAGGACAGCCTCCTGCTGGGCCGCAAGCCCCGCCCTCCTGTAGGCCCCGCCCCTCCTAGGCCCCGCCCACTCAAGGCCCCGCCCACCCGCTCTTCCCAGGGACCCCGCACCCCCCCTTCTGCTTGAATCCGGCTCCACCCAGTTTCGCCCCAAGTCTCTTACCTAGACTCCACTCACCTGTGCCCAGGAAGCCCCCCCATCTCTCATCCTGACCCCACCTCCTCCCGCTACGCTCCGCCCCCATCTCTTCTAGGTCCCGCCCCCTCCCTTCCAGGCTCCACCCTCACTCCGCCCACAGCCCCCGCCCCACCTCCTCCCAGCATGCTCCGCCCCCACACCTCGCTCCAGGTCCCGCCCCTCTCCGAACACCAGCGGGGGGCGGGGCTCATGGCTGCGCGCGAGGGTCTCGTGGGCGGCCTCTCGCGGGGTCTCCTACTCCCGTTGCCCTGGAAACAGCCGGAGGCGGCGCGAGCTAAGGAGGGGAGAGGGTGGCAGGAGAGGAGGGGGCTGAGCGGAGCAGCGCGGGGGACGCCGGGAAGCCCCGGGCCCGCGGCTCCTCCCGCGTCTCCCCACCCTCCAGTGCACCTGCCTCCGGCCCCTTGCTCTGCCTCTCCTCCTCCTCCTCCGCGTCCCCTGGCACGCCGCCGCTGCTCGGGTCCCCTCAAAAGTAACTTCGCCACTTCTTCCGGCAACCCCACCGTGCGTCACTTCCGGAAAAGGGCGGGGAGTCAGAATGGACGGACTTCCGGTCCGCCTAGGAAGAGCCAAATCGGCTGCCCCGCACGGAAGTCATGGACCCACCGGAAGGTAGCTCCGCTGGGGCGGGGCAGAAGAGTTCCGGACCCATCAATCAAACGCTGGGCCGGAAGGGGGCGTGGCCAGTCCCAAACCTTCCCGCCCTGCGCTGTGTGGCTTTAACTCAACCCTGTGCCTCTCTGGGCTCGCAGCCAAGCATTGACTCGGCACGCAGGTCCCCAGCCCTAGCTCCTTTTTGCACACGGCTGACTTAAAGCGTGTTTGTACTTTTTTTGGTTGTTAGAAGTTTTCTGATTTTGGAGGTGCGCTGCTGGTTGGGTTTCAATACATGAATTTACAAACCTAGACCTAGAAAAAATGTATTTAAAAAAATAACTTCGTGATAGGAAGAACTTAAAAAAAAAAGTGTAACTTCCCCTACCAAAAAGATAAAAATAATAGCTTTTAAAGAAAACTCAACACAGTTGAACAGGTAGAAGATGGAAATTGTTCCAAAGTCTTTCCCCCAATGATTATCAGATTTATATTGAGCATATATGCATTTTTTTAAAAACTGAAATGTGTGATCCACGCTCTTTTGTAGCTTGTTTTGTCCATTCTGGCGTGGAAGCTGTGGAATTTTCCATCCCAAGATGTCACCAGTAAAATGAGTGGTTTACATGGGGCTGGCTGAACCAGTCTCTCTGTCGCTTCCTTGCTGTGCAATGTTGAGCCAAGCTATTAACCCTCCCGGTGCCTCAGTTTCCTCATCTGTACAATGGGGACAAGAGTTTATTACGTTCTCGTTACGATGAAATGAGGCAAAAAGCCTGGACCGGGCCAGGTTCAAAATGGGGAGCCCAGTGTGTGGGAGCTAAGTTTATTCCTGTGGAAGTTTGAAGTCGTTTTTAACTTTTCACTATTAGAAAAGTTGCAAAAGACTGAAATAAGCTGAAGAGGAATTACAACGGTTTTGGGACAAATCGCGTCACTCTCGGTCTCGGTGGACCCACCTGTAAAACGGGGGGAACCATTCGTATTTCTTATGAAGGGCGTGAGGATTCGCGACAGGCAGTGCCTGGGGTGACTGAGCATCCGGGCTGCGCCAATTTTGTTATCTGACGCTAACTGCAGCCCGATGTTCTCATTTGTAACTGATCCAATATCCTCTCATTTTCTGGTAACGGCTTGATTGAAAAGTAACTCACATACTGAGACAATTCCCCCATTTAAAGTGTCCGGTCCAACAGCTCTTAGTATATTCACAGGATTGTCGCAACCGTTACCACGAGGAATTCAGGAACTCTTTTGTCACCCCCCAAAGGAACCCCATACCTCCTAACAGTCACCCCCAATCCCCCCGTCCTTCAAGCCCTAGGCCACCGTTGATCTACCTTCTGTCTCTATGGATTTGCCTATTTTGGACGTTTCCTATAAATGGAATCTTAGAATATATGTCCTTTCGTGTCTGGCTTCTTTCACTTAGCATAATGTTTCCCAGGTCCATCTCTGTTGTAGCGTCGTCTCTCAGTGCTTCCTGTCTGTTTCTGGCTGAATACTATTCCATGATGAGGATACGCCAGTTTATTTATCGTTCGCTAGTCGATGGCTATTTGGGTTGTATCTATTGTCGATTGTAGTCCTGCCATGAACTTTCCTGTAGGAGTTTTTGTGTAAACCTATGTTTCCATTCCTCTTGGGTATATATGCAGGAGTGGGTTTCTGGGCCATATGGTAACTCGACATTTAACTTTGGAGGACCTGCCAGGCTGCTCGCCCCGTTTGATTTCCCACCAGCAGTGTGGGAAGAGTTCAATTTCTCCGCATCCTCGCCAGCACTTGCTACTATCTGTCTTTTTTCTCATAGCCATCCTAGTGGGTGTGAAGCGATATTTCCCTGTGGTTTTAATTTGCACTTCCCTGACGGCTAGTTCTATTTCTTTTTGTCACAAATAATTTGTAACGTGGACTTCTGCCTTTACTCTTCGGAAGTGAAATCCAGAGATAATATAGCTGAACTATGTCCACAACAACAATAAATGATCATTTGACTTCACCAACTGCAATACAAAAGATGAATAAGTGGAAGCTAAAGAGATCGTACTTCAACATAAGTACACAGGAGAAACAGTAGGGCAGGCAGATCTCACTTGAACATACAGAATTACTGCGAACACGTGGCCACAGTTCAGTCTGACACAGGAGTGCTGTATCACCAACCCAAATGCCTCAGGCAGCATTGCTGGGGGCGGGGGGGGGGGGGATGCGACTTTTCCAAAACTGTGGCCGAGTCTTAATAAAATCATCAATAAGACAAACTATAATCTTTCCTTGGTATATATACGAGCTGCACCCCAAGAAAATTTAGGGTATGTTAAAGTCATGTCAGAAAGTAGATTGGCAATTATATGTGAAATACAGTAGGCTGAAAGTCAGATGATTATGCAACAAATTTTTGATGGAACGTCCAACAGAACATTTAAGCTTTCTATGTGCCTAACTCCTCAACCCCTGTCCAGGAAATGACTGCAGCTACCCCAGTTATGGTGGAAATAAAATGGCCCCTCGGCCCAAATAAACCTTCCAGAGGTAATGTGTGTGAGAGGGGGAGCCATAAGGACACTTGAGTGAAAGTGTCTTCCAGCCAGAGGGAACAACCAGTGCAAAGGCCCTGAGGTAGGAATAATTTGGGCATATTCAAAACGCAGGAAGGAGGCCAGAGTGGCTAGAGCTGAGTGAGGTGGTGGGGAGGATGTGAGATAAGATCCCAGAGGGAGCACAGTCCCATCATGAGGGCTTGTGGGCCAGGTGAGTCCAATACTGTCTGAGCATTCACCAAAATACAGACCCTTGACCTGGGCAACACAAGTGGACTACATTTCCCAGCTGCCCTTGCAGCTAGGTGTGACCACATGACTGAGTTCTGGCCAATGGAACTCGAGCAAAAGTAATAGGGGCGATGAGGGAAAGCCAAGGTGTCTGAGCTGACTCCCAGGTGTCTAGAGCTGGAAGACTGAGGTTCAAGTATGGCCTGTACAGGCCCCCCTCCATTTCCCCCCACCCCCGCTCCTGTTTCCCCCCCTCTGTAAAATGTGAATGACAATCTCTTTCTTACAAGGTTGCTGGACAATTAAATAAAATGATGGATTGAAAAATCTGATAATCCTTTGTCCAGTCACATCCCGAGCCCCCTCCCCCTGCCTCTCCTCCTCCCCAGTAGGATTGTGCTGAGCGAGGCTGGAGATCTGGAAAGGGGTCAGGCCTGAGCCTTGCCTGGAGGGCCTCCTGGTCTGGTGGAGGCAGTTGACCTGATCACAAGCCCCTATGTGACAAAATAGGGGGTGATCCTGGTGCCATTTGCTGAGGTGTGTTGAGAAGACGTCTAGTTACTGGACTTAAAAAGCAAATTTGCCTGTTATCTTATCTCAAAATGAGTTTATTTGGGAATTGCCAAAAGAATTGCAATTCAGGATGCGCATGCTGTGGCAAACCATAGGCAAATCCAGAGAACAAGGACGGGAGCTGCTTTTATAGAGAAAAGAGGGGAGGAGAGAGGGGCTATTGTAAAAGAAAGTCCATTGCGGGGAAAGTAACAGTTCAAGGAGGCAATGGCTTCTCATTGGCTGAGCTGCAGCATTTCTCATTGGCTGAGCTGAAGTGTTTCTCATTGGCTGAGCTGCGGCGTTTCTCATTGGCTGAGCTGTGGCATTTCTCATTGGCTGAGCTGTGGCATTTCTCATTGGCTGAGCTGAAGTGTTTCTCATTGGCTGAGCTGTGGCGTTTCTCATTGGCTGAGCTGTGGTGTTCCTCATTGGCTGAGCTGCAGCATTTCTCATTGGCTGAGCTGTCGCTGGGTGAGGAGAGAAATCTTCCTTCAGTTGTAAAGTAGCTTTACTTTCTGCATCTTGTTGGAGATGCAACTTCTGTCTCTTCCTGTTTGGTGTAATTGACTGATGTGTGATAGGGCCTGAGAGCTCCCCCTACAGGCCTTGAGGACCCCAATTTAGGGTTTCTTTAATTAATTTCCACACTCTGTTGAGCAGGAGACAGTCCAGGGGAAGCATTTCCTCTGCTCCTTTCACGTGGAGTCGGCATCCCAGGCAGCGGGAACGGCAGGGGCAAAAGGGAGACTTGAAACAGCCTGATGTGTTCCAGGATCCAGCTCAAAAAACTGGGGAGGTAAAGCTTAAAAATTAAAAATTAAATAAACAAAAAAAGTGCTACCTTGGGGAAGGTGCTTAATAAATCTTTGTTGGAGCACAATGATTTAAATCGAATGAACAGACCGGTTCATTCACTGGGGAAAAGAGCTGATCTTGGCTGGGAAAGTTGGCCCACACCACCACCGTGTGGCCACTTAAGAATTTGCAGGCAAGGCTTCTCAGAGACCGCTTAATCGACGTGAGTTAGCATCAGGACTGGATGGTGCAGAATCCGTTGGGGAGACTCTGAGGGGTCCCGACTGGGTATTCCAGCTGCTGAGAAAGAGGACGGGAGACGAGGTGAGAGTTATTGCAGAGAAACCGACTCTCCATCTGCTGTGTCAGGGAAATCTACAGCAGGGGGTGCTCACAGAGAGTTGTTTAAAGATTTATTGAGTATTTGCTAGATGCCAGGCGCTGTCCTAGATGCTGGGGACACAGCGACAAATGAAACAGACCAAGATCCCAGCCCCCGTGGAGATTAGATTCCAATGGGGAAACGGGCGTTAAAGGTAATAAGTAAATTACCAGTATAGACGGTATCCCTTATTCTGAGATGTATGTGGCTTACAACCAATGACATCTTAGAGTTAATGCAATGTTACAAGGTGTTGAGTGCTATGAAAAAACATAGATCGTGGGGCTGGCCCGGTGGTGTAGTGGTTAAGTTTGCACACTCTGCTTTGGCAGCCCTGGGTTCACGGGTTCAGATCTGAGGTGAGGACCTACACACCGCTCATCAAGCCATGCTGTGGTGGCGTCTCACATACAAAATAGAGGAAGATGGGCACAGATGTTAGCTCAGGGCCAATCTTCCTCACACACACGCACACACAGAAAAACATAGATCAGGGTAAAGGAAACTGGAAATTCTGGAGAAGGAAAGTTGCCTTGTACAATAGGGTGGTCCAAGTAGACTTCACTAAGAAGGTGACATTTAAGTAAAGATTGAAAGGAGGAGAGGGAATGGGTAAGTTTTCTGGAGGGAAAGCACTCAGGCAGAATGGCCCATGCAAAGGCCCTGAGGTAAGTGCGTGTCTGGGGTGTCTGAGGAACAGCAAGGCGGCCAATGTGGCTACACCAGAGCGAGTGAGGGGGAGAGGGAAGAGATGCTGTCAGAGAGAGAACGGGGCCGAATCACATAGGGCCTTTCAATTCTGTAATGTCCTTGGTAGCCCTGATCCTTTGATTCCACCCTTTTTTCCCCTCTATTTCCCTCACCTCCTCTGGTGTCCTCTCTCCCTTCCTTAGACAGCATAGATTGTACCATCAGCCACCATAATCGTGTCCTTGCACACATGATGTTAACTCCCTTGCTCTTTCTCCCTCAGCCATACTTGCCTGGTAAAACCCTAGTCCTGGTTGAAATGAGCTCTCTGCTTTCTCCGTCTGCTCTCACCCCGCCGGGCTTGTGAACAGACACACTTCAGACCTGTGACTGCAAACCTCAAGTGGACACTCAGAACCAATGCTCAAGTCTTCCGCCGTTTTCTTCTCCATTCTCTAAGAATTCATCTTCTCCTCTTCTTTCTCTAAACCAACAGCGCCCCCCTGCTCTTCATTCTCACTTCTTCTTTTGGTGAAAAAAATAGAAGCAGTCAGATGGAAACTTCCAGAGGCTTTACCCCAGGGACACGACCAGCTCACTTGCAGAGGTACGCGTGCACTGCTGCTCCTCCCGTGACCACGTCAGGACAATCTGTGAGAGCCCCGGCCCTCTCCTCAGGCGCTGAACTCTGTCTCCTTTCCCTACTCGAAGATTTCCCTCTGGCAGTGTTCCCTTCTCTCTCTTGGATCACTGTTTGTGTAGCGCTCCAGCCTTTGTTCCTGTGGGGTTCCCCTTCACCCAATGTCCACACTGCCTCATGAGGCTGCTCAGGATGCTTCCTGAAACTTGGAGGTCTTACACCCACCTCTCTTCCTGGACCTGCCCCCTTTGTAACTCCATCCTTGAAGACCCCTCTCCTCCAACCCCCACCTAAGGACCAATCCTACTGTGGCATCCTAAAAGAAACTCAAGTTTAAGAGCTGGGGCTCAACCATCTTGAAAGCTGATCCTCCCGGCTTATGGGAGCCTTCAGATGATGGCGGCCTCGTTGACGTCCGTCTGCAACCCCATGAGCCAAAACCGTACAGCTGAGCTGCTTTCAAATTTCTAACCCAGAGAGACCATGGAAGATAATAAATGCTTATCTCTCTTAAGCCGCTCAGTTTTGGGGTGATTTGTTACACAGCATTAGCTAACCAGTACACTTCCTCAAGTCGTCTGCTTTTCTCTAGGTCTTTCCAATCCTTGTAAATGGAAATAGTATTCATGTAGTTGTAATAAGGTGAACACCTGAGTTGTTTTTTGGGCATGCATCTGTATAGTTCTTTTAAAAAATGTTTCTGAGGTAAACTTGCCTGAAGTAAAATGCAAAATCTTAAATGGACCACTTGATGAATTTTTACTCATGTACAAACCCGTGTAACCACCACTCAGACTGAGGCCTAGGGCACCTCCAGCGCCCCGATGTCTCCCCCGTGTCCCCCCTCCAGTCAATGCCCTTCCGGAAAGATCACCGCTATTCCAACTTCGGTAACTGTAGATTCGTTTTGCCTGTT
This sequence comes from Equus przewalskii, assembly GCF_037783145.1. NCBI lineage: Eukaryota > Metazoa > Chordata > Mammalia > Perissodactyla > Equidae > Equus > Equus przewalskii. The sequence continues at coordinate 19,405,658 of NC_091839.1, read as the reverse complement.
CCTGACCTTAATAGGAATGGAATCGTACCGTGTTTTAAGTCTGGACTCTGTGACAAAACACCATAGACCGAGTGCCTTACAAATAATGGGAATTTACTTCCCACAGTTCGGGAGGCTGGGGGGGATCCAAGATCAAGGTGCTGGGTGAATCGGTGTCTGGTGAGAGCCTGCCTCTGGGTTGCTGGACGGCTGTCTTCTCCCTGTGTCCTTGCGTGACGGCTGGGGTGAGGGAGTGCCCCGTGGTCACTGTGATAATCCCATTCATGAGGGCTCCACCTTCACCATCTAATCACCTACCAGAGGCCCCACCTCCGAATATCATCACACTGGGGGTTGGGTTTCAACATATGAATTTGAAGGAGACACGAACATTCAGTCTACAGCATTTGTACGTAATCTTTTGTGTCTGTGTTCTTCCACTGTGAGAGGTACCCACCGTTGTGACATGAATTATCAATCAGTTCATTCCTTCCTATTGCCGAGTGGTACTTCACAGAATGAATACAAACCTCAGCATGTCTGTTCTCATGCTGATGGACACACAAGTTTCCAGCTTGGGGCTGTCACGAATAACGCTGCTATAAACATCTTATGGGTGTCTTTTGGTGACGTAAGTCCTCCTTTCTCTCGGGCACACCCAGGTGCAGAATCGCTGGGTCGTGGAGTGAGCATATGTTCAGTTTTAGGAGCTACTGTCAGACATTTTTCCAAAATGGTTCTACTATTTTACATTCCCACCTGCAGGGCACATACGAGTGTTCCAGTTGCTACACGTCCCCAGCAGCACTTGTCATTGTCAATTTTTTTAATGTTAGCCATGCTGGTGAGAATGTAGTGCTACCACATTGTGATTTTTGTTTAATTTTTATTTTTTAATTATTATTTTTTGATGAGGAAGATTGGCCCTGTGTCAATCTTCCTCTATTTTGTATGTGGGATCCCGGGACAGCGTGGCTTGATAAGCGGTGTGTAGGTCCGAGTCCAGGATCCGACCCTGCGAACCCCGGGCCACCAAAGTGGTGCACACGATCTTAACCGCTACACCACTGGGCCACCGCATTGTGATTTTAATATGCACTTCCCTGATGAGAAATGATAATAAATGCCGAGTATCGATCTAACCTAAATTCTTACGTAACTATGCCAAAGAGGAAAGAGTGTGTAAGAAGTGTGGGCAGAGGGAGGAAAGAGCTAAATGCTGACTTTCCGTAGTCGGAGGGCAGAGGATAATGCCTAAAACTGACAAATCAAAAAATCAGCAATGCAAATATGTTACTTAGAGACGTGGAGATAATGTCGAAATTATCAGCTGAAAGAAATGAAAGTGGTTCCTTCTTGGGAGGGGAAAAATGGCAGGCGTGGTGCAGAACTTGTTTTTCATAATAGGTCTTGGAGAATTATTTACTTTTTAAAGAGTCTTAAAGTGTGTTCATCTGTGTGTGCGGTTATGTGTGTCTGTGTGTATGTATGAAAAAGATAAAAGAAATTCCTGAAGGGAGAAATACAAATAGCAAAAAAAGAGAAGGAAAAATGTTCAACGGCATTAATAATTGAGGAAAGTAATATTTCAACAATGATGAAACCCTTTTTATTTTCTTTTTTACTCATCAGATAACATTAGCATGGCGAGGCTGTGGGGATATTGGGGTTTTATTGCCCCTGCTTTTGGCAGTGTATATCCTTGCGAGCTCTCCAGGGAGGAAGTAAACAATATGTTTCAAAATATACAACTTACATCTGGTCCTTGTTGGAGCAATTGTAGTTCTAGGAATCGACACACAGATATTATGGAACAAGTACACAGAAAAATACATGCACAAATGATTATTGAAACGTTGTTATAGCATAGAAAAGGGGGGGCAATTTACATAGGGCATAGGTCATATAAATAGTGTTATATTTAGGCTCTGGAATACTCTGTAGCTGTTTAAAGAATGCGGTGGGCTCAAGTATACGGGATGCAGGATACCGATGCCTGCAACTTATCTGGAAATCAAGCAAATGAGGTGGATTGGGGAAGGAGCAGAGCAGGGTTTCTCAACCTTGGCGCTATTGACATTCGGGGCCAGACAATTCTTCGTCGTGGGGGACTGTCCTGTGCGTTGTAGGATACTTAGCAACCTCCTTAGCTGCTACCGCTACAGGCCAGGAGCATCCCTATCGGAGTTGTGACAACTAAAAATATCTCCAGGTGCCGCCCCACGGCCTTGTGGTTAAGTTCTGCATGCTCTGCTTTGGCTGCCCGGGTTCAGTTCCCAGGTGCAGACCTACACCACTCATTGGCAGCCACGCTGTGGTGGTGACCCATATGCAAAATAGAGGAAGACTGGCACAGATGTGAGCTCAGGGACAATCTTCCTCGAACAAAAAAAGAGGAAGATTGGCAACAGATGTTTACTCAGGGCCAATCTTCCTCAGCCAAAAAAAAAAACCAAAAAAACAAAAAAACCTCCAGACAATGCCATATCTCCCCTGGTGGGGAAGGAGCCCCCTAGTTGGGTGGATAGAAATGTGATAAAGCAAATAGAGTGAAATGTTGGTGGTAGAATACAAGTGGTGGGTATACACGTATTCACTAAAATTCTTTCCATTTTGCTGTATGTTTGAAATTTTCCATAATTACCTGCTGGAGGAAAAAGGAATGAGGTAAATCTATACGCTCTTTTAGAGGCATGCAAAGACATAGTATTGAGTGATAAAAACTGGACACAAAAGAAGAATCTATGTGATTCATTTTATTTGACATTCAAGAACAGCAGAAACCGTGGTCATAGAAGTCAGGGTATTAGTTACCTTTGGAGACACTGACTGGGAGACAGTGAGAGGGAACCTTCTAGGGACCTGGAAATGTTCTATTTCTTGATCTGGGTGTGGTTACTTGGGTCCTTGGGTAGAAATCCATCTAGCTGGTGATGTAAATGCTCAGGGTGAAGAATATGATGTTTGAAAATTATTTGATATATATGTATATGTATATATAAAATAAAAACAGATGGTTTGCTGGATGGATAGAAGGACAGTGAGCTGGATAGACATGTAATGAAGAACATCCTCGAGGGGCGGGGCCTGGGCGCGAGGCGGGGGCGGGGCGCGGGGCGGGGCCGGTTCGCGGGGCGGGTGGCGGCAACCAGCCGGAGGAGAAAGAACGTGGCGGACGCTGCAGAGCCCGGGCTCGGGCCTGGGGCAGCAGGCCGAGATGGAGACGGTTCGCTATATCTGATCGCGGTTTTAATCGACGAGCTGCGCAATGAGGACGTGCAGCCCCGTCTCAACAGTATTAAGAAGTTATCCACAATTGCTCTAGCACTTGGAGTAGAAAGGACGCGAACTAACTGCTGCCATTCCTTACAGACACAATTTATGATGAAGATGAGGCACCGTTAGCTGTTGCAGAGCAGCTGGGAAATTTCACCGGCCTGCTGGGAGGTCCTGACTTTGCCCACTGTTTGCTGCCTCCTTTGGAAAGCCTGGCGACGGTGGAAGAGACTGTGTTTCGCGACAAGGCGGTGGAGTCCCCGAGGTAGATCTCCCAGGAGCATACTCCTGTGGCTCTGGAAGCTCGTTTTGCACCTCTGGTGAAACGCCTGGGCGAGTGGCTATTGGTTCACTTCTTGCACATCTGCCTGTGGTTTGTTCAGCGTTTGCTATCCCAGGGCTTCAAATGCTCTCAAAGCAGAAATTAGACAATACTTTTTCATTCCTTGTGCTCAGATGACACACCAATGGTACGACGTGCTGCTGCTTCCAAGTTGGGTGAATTTGCAAAAGTTTTGGAATTAGACAGTGTGAAAAGTGAAATTGTTCCGTTGTTGACTCGTCTAGCTTCAGATGAACAGGATTCGGTGCGCCTCCTAGCTGTGGAAGCTTGTGTCAGTATTGCCCAGTTACTGTCTCAGGACGACCTTGAGGCTTTGGGGATGCCCACCCTTCGACAAGCAGCGGAAGATAAATCCTGGCGAGTTCGCTATATGGTAGCTGACAAATTTTCAGAGCTCCAGAAAGCTGTGGGTCCTAAAATCACCGTAAATGACCTCATCCCCGCCTTTCAGAACCTACTTCAAGACTGCGAAGCTGAGGTCCGAGCAGCTGCTGCCCACAAAGTCAGAGAACTTTGTGAGAACTTGCCCATTGAAGGCAGAGAGACCATCATTACGAATCAAATTCTGCCCTATAGAAAGGAATTAGTGTGTGATACAAATCAAGATGTCAAATCAGCTCTAGCTTCTGTAATTATGGGATTGTCTACAATTTTGGGCAAAGAGAATACCATTGAACATCTTTTACCTCTTTTTTTAGCTCAGTTAAAGGATGAGTGTCCTGAAGTTTGTTTGAATATCATCTCCAATTTAGACTGTGTAAATGAAGTGATTGGCAACCGTCAGCTCTCTCAGTCTCTCCTTCCTGCCATCGTGGAGCTGGCTGAAGATGCCAAGTGGAGGGTCCGGCTGGCCATCATTGAGTACATGCCTCTGCTGGTGGGCCAGCTGGGCATGGAATTCTTTGAGGAAAAGCTGAATTCTTTATGTATGGCCTGGCTTATGGACCATGTATATGCCATCCGTGAAGCCGCCACCAGCAACCTCATGAAACTAGTTCAGAAGTTTGGTACAGAGTGGGCCCAAAATACCATTGTTCCCAAAGTGTTAGTAATGGCAAAATGATCCTAATTACTTACATAGAATGACTACTTTATTCTGCATTAACGCACTGTCCGAAGCCTATGGTCGAGAAATAACCACTAAACAGATGCTGCGCATCGTATTGAAAACAGCAGGAGACCAAGTAGCGAATGTCCGTTTCAATGTGCCAAATCTCTACAGAAAATTGGAACAATTCTAGATACCGAGGCTTTGCAGGAGGAAGTTAAGCCGGTGCTACAGAAGTTAGGCCAAGATGAAGACATGGATGTCAAATACTTCATACAGGAAGCAATAAGTGCGCTTGCGTTGGCATAATGAGGAGCAGGAGGGAAAGACTTTACTAAATCCCTATCACAGATTTCCGGTCAATGTGTTCTTAAACTGGGTAGAGAAAAAATGGAGAACCTTCAAGACCTCATCCAAGCAAATGGCAACCACTACTTAACAAGAAATCAAATTTCAGTGACTTGATTCTTTCTAAAGATGAAATGGGATTGTTTTTCACTCGTCTTCCTTGTTGGGATAACAGTATTTAGAACCATTTTTGTTGTTTGTGGCCAATTCCTGACACTTGATACAGTCATTTCTTGATTGTCTCCCAATGATTTATCTGGTACCATCTGGGCTCCTGCATCCTCACTGTTTCATCACGCCTCAGCCACTTAATATTCCCCACCAAGCGTGGATGGGTTTGGACCCAGACACGGAGTGGAGTGATTCTCTTGATGTTTCCGTGTATCTGTGTGTCTCTCCATCATTCCAAAGTTAAACGTACATGGTTTAGAATAACTTATTTTATAAACACTCTATTTGGGAGACACATCGAGATTTAACTGTAGTGAAAGCCACATTTTTCCTGGATAATAATGGTCTGTGTCAGTGTCTCACGTGCAAGGGAATGTGAAAACTCAAGAGTTTATGTATTGGTTGTTTGGGTTTTTGTTTGCTTGATTTTGACCGTAATCACGTCATTCAGAAACCTGAAGTGCAGGCGCATCTTGCTGCTACCGTGTGATGTTGCAACCTCACTGAATTTCACCAGCGCTCCCCTGTGACTGCATTCCACATTTCTCTCTCTCCATCCCCTGAGAAACTTAAAATTCAGTGCCTCCCAATAAGCAGTAGTTGTACTGTTTCATTGCCAGATTGCAGTTTTGTATTTCTAATGAGTAAAGGAACCACTGGTATAACCCTGGGAGCACTTTCTGCTCTTTACCTGGCTCTGCTTCCAGCTGTGTGAACACCTGGTCCTTGCTACACTGCACTTTCCAAACTGAAGTTCATTACTCATTTTTTTGTACGGGTGATGTTGGAATCTAATAATTTGAAATGTTCATTTTTCTACTTTTACGGTAAAACCTCATTAATTTTTCCTAGAATTTGATAATGAGTTAAGCTGAAGGGGTTGCTGAAGTGAATTAACGGTATGGAAGGAAGCCTGTTGTGTCTGAACTACTTAAACAATAATTAAACAATATTAAAGCTCTCTTTAAAAAGCACCCTTTTACTAGTTGATATGCCAATTACTAATCACTCTTTTCAATTATATTAAAATGCCTTCCATGAGGATCTTTATGAGACCATATCTTGTTTTCACATGCATTCAATTTACTCTTTATCCCCGAAATATATATATATATGTATTTCATGGAGAATTTAAATATTTTTTAAAAAATTTATTTACATTTTTCACCTAATCAAACTTGCCTTGTCCCTAATGAATTTTAATTAGCGAGGTTTCACTGTAGTTTCTTTTTCTCTCAGCGCATCTTGCTGTGTAGTTTGCTTGTTTCCACTTTGGTTTTTGAATTCTTTCGTTGATTCACAACTTTCTTTTAAACCCAGGAAGCCCTGCTCTGTTTTGTGAAGGCCCAAAGACTCCTAAAAAACTTTGTACGTTAAACCGTTACATAAAACCAAGGTTGACCAAATACTTTCAAGTTTGTCTTACCTCAGAAAAACAGAACATTTGAAATCAGAAATTATCTGCCTGCATTTAAAACTGCCAAATTGTCTTATATGAAGTTTCTATTTTATTCCTTTTTTGGCTAAGGATTCAATATTTTCCTAAGCAAAAATCTTTTCTATGTTCTGATTTTAATAACCTATTATGGTGCAAACATTTTCATTTTAGTTTCATGGTTCTTTTTCTTTTTTATCACCTGCACATTATGTTCCTCCTTGAAGTTCACATTTGAGAGACTGTTGTCTTGATTCTTGTAACGAATATGCACAACCATTGCTTTACTGTGGGGCTGGAAGTGCGGTTGGTTTTGAATGCCCGTGTTCCCCCCGGGGAGCCCTGTGCGTTGGCCTTTCCCCAAGGCTGTGGTAAAGGGGAGACAGGGAGCCCTGCTTTCTCAGGCCTGGGTCAGAGAGCTCAGCAGGGCCCTGTCTTTCGGGTGACCCCTTAGAGACTTCACTGTTTCTCTCTGACTTAAACAGGGAATCCTTTGGTTCCTCCTCAGAAGAATTGTTCTTTGGCTCATAACTTGGCCATTTTCTCCCTGGCTTAGTTTGCCTATCTTGATTTCACCAGAATGTGAGCTCCAGGAGCTCTGTAAGGGCAGGGATTTGTGTCTGTTTTGTCTTCTGCTGTATCACCAGCACCTCGGTGAGTGTCTAGTGTACTTAGTAGGTGCTCAATAAAATTATGTTCAGTGAAAAAAAAAGAAAATCCAGCAAAATATGGTTTTTTTTGTTTTTGTCTTTTTTGGTAGGAAGATTGGCCCTGACCTAAGATCTGTGCCAATCTTCCTCTACTTTGAATGTAGGACGCCACCACAGCATGGCTGATGAGTGGAGTAGGTCCGTGCCCGAGATCTGAACCCATGAACCCCAGGCTACTGAAGCAGAGCAAACTCGACCACTACCCCACCGGGCCGGCCCTCAGCAACATATGTTAACTGAACAATCAAGGGAGTGGCTAATGGGGGTTTACTATATAATTTCTTGGAACTTTTTCTATACGCTTAAAAAAATCTTCGTAATAATATGTTAGGGAAAATGAATGAAGCTGCAGTGTTGTGAATTTAAGATTTGTGCGTTTTACTATACGTAAGTTGCATCTAATTTTTTTTTAAGTCCGAAGTATACAATTAAGTGGAAAAAAAATAAATAAGTTGCTGATCAATAAGTAAAGTTTGCCTTTATTTGCTTTAAAAAACGGGCAGGCTGGTATTGCGGTGTCAAGCTAAGCTAGAAAACCAAAAAGATGGAGTAGAGGTGCTCAGGAAGGCTTGTGGCCCCATGAGCAGAGAGTTTGTTTAAAATGCAGATTCTTGGGCTGCCTCTCAGGCCTTTGGAATCAGAATCTCAGAGGGGGTTCCCGGGAATCTGCATTTTCACTAGGTTTTCTGATGCTTGTTAATGTTAGAGAATCTTAATGAGGGACGAGGGGGTCAAGCAAGAGAGAGAGAGAGACATTGCGAGTTACTGCTATGTTTTTTCGATGGTGATGGGTCGGTGGGCGATTTTTATGTGTGTTTCACTATTTTCCAAATAAAGCACTGAAGAGTGGGGGCTCCGGCACTCCGGCAGGCCCACTTAAGATGGGGTGGAGGCCTCTCGTCTGGCCTTCTGTCCCTTCCCCTGGACCCTTCGCAAACACCCCGCCCCGCCCTGTGTTGCCCAAGAAAACCCTTGTGGTTAATGAGTCTCAGAAAAGCGAAGTGAAAGTTGTAAGTAAAAGTGAGAGCAGCTAAAGGATGGGGGGCGGGGGCGGGGGGAGCAGGGACCCCCCCCCCCCCCAGCGTCACTGAAATTGGGAGTGAGGCGCCCAGGGACGCAGGATAAGGCTTCTGGCCGCCCTACAAATGTACACCGCACATCCCTCCAAAAATACCACCGTCTTCCCCCCCCCACGGGTCGCCCACCGGAGAGACTTCCTGTCCTGGTCACCTCCGAACCTGGCGGTGGGCGGTGGACCGGGCGGAGTCTCCGGGGGAAGAAAAGAGAACCGCGGGCCGCGGGGGCCACACCCCGGTCCCCAGAGATGTCTCGGCTGCCGCTGCTGCTGCTGCTGCTGCTGACCGTCCAGCCCGCCGGGGCCACCCTGATCCGGTACTGGGGACCCCCCCCACCACCCCAAACCTGGGACAGGCTCTCCCCCTCTTGCCCTTCAGGTCTGGGGCTCCCAAACCTGGCACCCCAAGATCCATGACTCCTATTTCTTGGGTTCCCAGATCTCCAAACGCAGCTCTCCCCTTGACATCTCCTGAGACCCCATCCCTTTTAGTCCAAGATCTTCCACCCCTGAGACCCTTGCTTGGGGACCCCTCCTCCTCTGCTCCAGCGCGAATTCCAGTCTGATCTCTGATGATCTGGTATTGGGGTCACCAGACACACGACCCCCTCCCACCCCCAGCAGGTCTTGGAGACCCAAGTCTGTGACATTTAAACTGAAATTCCGCCAGATTCGCATCTTCCAAACTGTTTAGGTCTCAAGAAGTCCAGTTCTGGGGACCCCGGTGACCTTTCAACCCGCTCCGCTCCCACCTCTGGTGCCTCCCTCATTGTCTCTCCCCTCCCCCCCCCCACCCCACCTCCGGCCCTTCTCTCCACCACCCGCGGAACTCTTGAGGGGGAAGGAGGGTCCTCCTCCAGGAACCCTTTTCCCCACTTCACATTCTCAAGCCTCTCCAAGACTGAGTCAAGGAGGGGACACAGCTGTGAGTGAGGGCCCGGGGCTCCAAGGAGTGGCTGCAGGCAGGTGCAAAAATATGACCGCACTTGATGTTTGCTAACCCGCTTTCTGAACCTAATAGATCATGGCCATTTCCCAAGTCAATGCAAAGAGCAGTGATTCTCTGAGTGTTGCCTGGGAGCTTAGAAATGCAAATTCTTGGGTGCTACTGGGACCTACTCAATCAGAAACTGAGAGTTCTGAACTTTAACTAGCCCTCTGGGTCAGGGGTTGGCAAACACGCAGCTCCAGGGCCAAATGCAGCCTGCCACCTGTTTTTGCAAATAAATTTTAATGGGACTCAGCCATGGAAATTCGTTGACATGTTGTCTACGGCTGGTTTGGTGCTACATTGACAGAATTGTGTCAGAGACGGATGGCCTGCAAAGCCTTTACAGAAAATGTTGCCTATCACCCCTGCTCCAGATGGAGCGGAAGCTTCACGCTAAGGTTTGGCAACCACCGGCATAGAGAGACACTTCCTCCTTCTTAGTGGTTTAATGGATTCCATTCTATGCACGTTCTACAGCAGACCAGAACCAGACCCAGTGTTGGCCACTGGTTGGTCTCCGGTTTTCAAAATCAGACACGTCCTCATAAACACATCTTTGCGCCCTTGTCCAAGGATCTGTAGATAAAATTCCTAGAACTGAAACTTAGTTGGGTTGAAAGATGTGTACAATTTCAAGCGCCAGGATACCATTACCTAAGCACCTTCTAGAAACTTTCTATCAATCTACACCCTCCAGCCAAGAGTGAGCATTTGTCTTTCTTTGCTAATCTACAAGTCAAAAAAAGGTTTTCGTTCTTGTCATTCATATTTCTTTGGTGACTACTGGGGTTGAACATCTTTCTATGTATTTGGAAGCGGTTTGTACTTCTTTTGAAAATTCCTTGTGTGTGTCCCTGGCCCATTTTCCTACTAAATGTCAAGAACTGTGAAGTCAGCTTGCCGCAGTTTCATGGCTGCTGGTAAAAGACACAAGACTCCCAGATCAGAGACAGAGGACGGTTTATTACTCCCAGCAAGAGGAGTAGCCAGACCATCAGCATTTGTGCTAGTTTTCTGAATCACCGTTCCCACAGGGTGAAATAAAGAGGGCAGTGAGGTGCACCACAGGAGAAGAACCCTAAGCTTAGGGAACCTGAATCTTTTATAATGGATCATATGCCTGCCCGCCATTTGCTCCAGAGAGAGACACTGTCTCTCTTTCAATGCTGTTCACTAAACAAAATCCTTGAAAAGACAGTCTGGACAAAAGCAGTCAGTGTCTCTGCAGAAATACAAGAGACTCCTGGAGAAGTGTCTCCCAACACTGGGTTATTTATCTTATTCTTATTTATTTTCAGAAGCTCTTTGCATCTTAGAGATATTAACTCTTTGAGACATACAACTTGTAATTATTTTCCCCAGATTCCTTTTTCTTTTGGCTTTATTTGCAGCTTTGTGTGTTGGAGGGAGGGGGTGCAGAAGTTTGTCATTTTAGAGTCAACCTCATCGATATTCCCTCCATGATACGTGATCTTGGTATCATGCTTAGAAAAGCCTTTCTCTTCCTAGAGTTGACCACTTTCCTTCCTTCCAGTGCTCTTATCATTTTAAATTGCACATTAAGTCTTTGATGTATCTGGAAGGTACTTTAGTGGAAGCAATGAAATTGGGATTTGGCATTGACATCCTTTCCCCCAGCGGTGGGGGAAATGGTCTCTGACATCATGAGTTGAGGCACGAAAGGGTCTTTGCCAAGGCTAGTTTTATGTTAGGGTTTTTGGGAAACTCTGTGAATGTCCGTTCCCTGGGAATGGCTTATTTTACGTTATTTGAAATGTCACTTGTTGAAAGGTTTGGGGGAAGGTCTGTTCGGGATGGTTTAGTCTGTAGAGTCTTTGGGGGAAATCTGTCATCATGGTTTGGTAGGGTCTCCGGGAACGGCTATTATTGTAGAGCCAAGGAGACGTTTACACTGTCATTAAGTCTTATTTGGGAAAGTGTTATAGAGGGTGTCCTCCTCTCCCACAGGATCCCTCTTCGCCGAGTCTACACTGGACGCGGGGTCCTGAACCCACTGAGGGGATGGGGGAAGCCAGCAAAACCCCCCAGGATGGGGGCTCCATCCCCCGGGGACAAGCCCATCTTCGTGCCTCTCTCTGACTACATGAACGTGAGTCACAGCCCCACACGGCCCCGCCCTCCTGCCCTCAAGTCAGGCTCATCCTTCACGCTCCTCCTGTTTTGCCATCAGGCCCAGTATTACGGGGAAATTGGGCTGGGAACGCCCCCACAGAACTTCTCTGTCGTCTTTGACACTGGCTCCTCCAATCTCTGGGTCCCGTCCGTGAGATGCCATTTCTTCAGTCTGCCCTGCTGTGAGCTTTCATGGGGCAGGATAAGGCTGAGTGGGGGTGAAAGGAGGTGGGGCTGGAGAAGGTGGCTTCCCAGGGGTTTTGGGGACCCTTTTCTCTTCTAACACACCCACACAGGTGAGAAGGTCAGAGGGGCAGGAGGCATTGGGGAGACTCCCTTCCCTCAGTGACACCTCCTTGACCTTCTGACCTAGGGTTCCACCATCGCTTCAACCCCAAAGCCTCCAGCTCCTTCAAACCCAATGGGACCAAGTTTGCCATTCAATATGGAACCGGGCGGCTAAATGGCATCCTGAGTGAGGACAAGCTGACTGTGCGTGACCTTTGACTCCAGGGAGGCTTGAGGCTGGGAGAAGCCTAACGTCTAAGACATCTAGCTTAGAGAGGGGCTTGAGGAGGCGGGGCTTCCCTGGCAAAAGGGGTGGAGCTTCCCAACGAGGGGTGGGGCGTCCTTGTAAGGGGGCGGGGCTTCCTGAGTAAAAGGGGTGGAGCTTCCCAACGAGGGGCTGGGCTTCCCAAGTAAAAGGGATGGGGCTACTGGGGTAGAGGGGCGGAGCTTCCTAGGTAGAAGGGGTGGGGCCTCCCAATGAGGGGCGGGGCTTCCTTGTAAAAGGGGTGGAGCTTCCCATGGAGGGGCGTGGTTTTCTGGGTAGAGGGGCAGGCCTTCTTAAGTGAAGAGGAAAGCTTCCTAGGCAGCTGGTGTTGTTCCCAGAGGTCCCCAGACCTGGGATTCATGCCTTATTTTGGGAGATCCCAGGGATATGTAGGAACTGTCCTCCCAGAAGTAACTTCCCCCATTTGAATCTACCCCTAGATTGGGGGAATCACGGGTGCATCAGTGGTTTTTGGGGAGGCCCTGTCAGAGCCCAGCCTGATCTTCACTATTGCCCACTTCGATGGGATATTGGGCCTTGGTTTTCCCATTTTGGCTGTGGAAGGAGTTCGGCCCCCACTGGATACATTGGTGGACCAGGGGCTGCTGGATAAGCCCGTCTTCTCCTTCTACCTCAACAGGTAACAGGGGAGGGACCTAGCCCCAAGCAGGATGTTCTGCCTTCCTTTGGGAAGCCCCTTAAGCAATAAAGGAAGTCCCACTCTCCATTCAGGAAGCCACTGAGCCATTCTCCACTTGGGAAGTCATCCACAACACAGGAAGTTGCACCCTCCATTCAGGAAGTAACTGAGCCATTCTCCACTTAGGAAGTCATCCACCCAATACAGGAAGCCCCACCCCCATTCAGGAAGTCACTGAGCTATTCTCCACTTAGGAAGTCATCCACCCAATACAGGAAGCCCCACCCCCCATTCAGGAAGTCACTGAGCTATTCTCCACTTAGGAAGTCATCCATCCAATACAGGAAGCCCCACCCCCATTCAGGAAGTCACTGAGCTATTTTCCACTTAGGAAGTCATCCACCCAACACTGGAAGTCCCACCCCCATTCAGGAAGTCACTGAGCTATTCTCCACTTAGGAAGTCATCCACCCAACACTGGAAGTCCCACCCCCATTCAGGAAGTCACTGAGCTATTCTCCACTTAGGAAGTCATCCACCCAACACTGGAAGTCCCACCCTCCATTCAGGAAGTCACTGAGCCCTTCTCCACTTAGGAAGTCATCCACAATACAGGAAGTTGCATCCTCCATTCAGGAAGTCACTATCCCAATATAAGAAACACCTGACCCCTATTCAGAAGTCCTACTCACTAAACAACACCTTAAGACCTACTAAAGAAACCCACCATCATTTTAAATGCTCCATGTTTCAAACTCAAACCAGGAAATCTATACCCTACCCAATCAAATACTGAACTTAGGAAGCCCCCCTTCACCATAAAGAAAGCCCAAATTCCATTTGAGAATACACGCCAGAAGCCAGGAAGCCCCACCCACCTTTCAGGAAGCCCAGCCTAACCCTCAGAAAGTCCCACCCACCATCCAGGAAGTCTCCACCTCCCCTTGGGGAGGCCCATCCCCCACATGCAGAAAATCCTACGCCTCTTTCAGTTACCCCGATGTCCACCTTACTCAGGAAGTCCCATCCACCTGCTAGCAGACCCTGCCCTCCCACACCTCCAGGAAGTCCCCTCCCACCCCCTCTTCCTATCACTTGCAACCAGCTCAGCAATGTAACCCTTTGAACTGGGAGACATGCAACTCAGAAAGTCTCCCCATCCACCCAGGAAGCCACCCCACCCCTACACAATCCCACCTTCCAGAGCCAATTCAGAAACCCCAATGCTCCACTTAAATTTCCCCCCCAATGTTTTACCTTCCACAGCCAAACCAAGTCCCGTGCCCACTTCAGGAAGCCCCCAAAACCCTAAAATCCTAACCTCCACCAAGAAATGCCCCATTTCTCTCCACTTCTTGCCTTGCTTCCAGTCCCAGCATCTAGGCCTGCATCCCACTACCCGACCTAGAACCCAGAAACCACCCCATTGGCAGGATGTCCCTTCCCTGGCCACTCCCGGGGCTGACAGGGGAAACGCCGTGACACTGACAGCCCCCTGCCTCCGCAGGGACCCTGAGGCGGCTGATGGAGGAGAGCTGGTTCTGGGCGGCTCAGACCCATCCCACTACATCCCACCCCTCACCTTCGTGCCAGTCACGATCCCTGCCTACTGGCAGATCCACATGGAGCGGTGAGGGACCTGGCCTCCTGTGTACTGGGGAGGAGGGGCTGGGGGCTGGACTCCTGCATCTGAGGGAGGAGGGGCTGGGGGCTGGACTCCTGGGTCTGAAGGAGGAGGAGGCTGGGGGCCTGGACTCCTGGGTCTGGGGGAAGAGGGGCTGGGGCCTGGACCTCTGGGTCGGAGGGAGGAGGGGTTGGGGGCATGGCCTCCAGGGACTGAGGGAGGAGGGGCTGGGGCCTGGACTCCTGGGTCTGAGGGAGGAGGGGCTGGGGGCTGGACTCCTGGGTCTGAGGGAGGAGGGGCTGGGGGATGGACTCCCGGGTCTGAGGGAGGAAGGGCTGGGGCTGGACTCCCGGGTCTGAGGGAGGAGGGGCTGGGGCCTGGACTCCCGGGTCTGAGGGAGGAGGGGCTGGGGCCTGGACTCCCGGGTCTGAGGGAGGAGGGGCTGGGGGCTGGACTCCCGGGTCTGAGGGAGGAGGGGCTGGGGCTGGACCCCTGGGTCTGAGGGAGGAGGGGCTGGGGCCTGGACTCCCGGGTCTGAGGGAGGAGGGGCTGGGGCTGGACCCCTGGGTCAGAGGGAGGAGGGGCTGGGGGCCTGGACTCCCGGGTCTGAGGGAGGAGGGGCTGGGGCCTGGACTCCTGCATCTGAGGGAGGAGGGCTGGGGGCTGGACTCCTGGGTCTGAGGGAGGAGGGGCTGGGGGCTGGACTCCCGGGTCTGAGGGAGGAGGGGCTGGAGGCCTGGACTCCAGGGTCTGAGGCAGGGGGAGGCGGGGGCCGGACTCTGGGATGCTGGCTCCAACGAGTGCCCCTTTCTGCCTCACAGTGTGAAGGTGGGCACAGGGCTGACTCTTTGTGCCCAGGGCTGTGCTGCCATTCTGGACACAGGCACATCTCTAATCACGGGACCCACTGAGGAGATCCGAGCCTTGCATGCAGCCATTGGGGGAATCCCTCTGCTAGCGGGGGAGGTGAGGACATGGCGTCCGGTGGATGTCGGCTGGGGAGGCTGACGGGGGCTTAATGACAGACATTGCCCAGGATGCTGGGGCCCGAGGGAGGGAATCAGGTGGGAATCAGGTGGGTGGGAGGTATTCTAGGGCAGGATGCCCTGAACCTTGCGAGTTACAGGCTGGGGGGGGGGGGGAGTGGGAGGAGGAAGGACACCTCCCAGGGGTCTCCTCTGAGTGACTCAGTGGATGGGAGGAGATAATGCGGGTTTATTCAGGGTTGGATGGGAGCAGGAGCCTGCGGGCCTGGGGACACCTGGGGGTGGTGTGAAAGAAGCTCAGGAATCATAGTCAGGGGCCACCAGCCCTTAGACTCCATCAGAGCCAGGAAGGTGGGGGGCCCTCCCTGGGAGAGAGAGGAGGTCCTGGGAGCAGCCTCAGGGAACATTGACACCCAGGGAAAGGCGACAGGGCAGGAGCAGCGAGGCATGGGAGGAGAGCTAGGCCCACAGAAGCCGCACGGAGTGGGGCACGGTGCACCCCGAGAGCTGCCCACCCACTTCCACCTCAGGAGGCCCTGCAGTTTCCGGGCAGGAGCGGGTCCTTCCAGGTCCGAATTTCTGTGACTCTATCACTGTGCTCTTTGGCGCTTCTGGGATAGGGGAGAAAACTCAGTTCGTGAGGCTCCGAGTCAAATGCCGAGAATACAGGCTTGTAATGAGCAAGGGAAGCAGGTAGATCAGAGTGGTCAAGGGAGTGGGGCTGCCCGGGCTGGAAGGAAACAGCAATGTGAACTATGCTAGCCCAGACTGTCAAAATATAACTACCCACACTTTTCACTTGTGGAGTCACAATACACACGAAGCCTTTGATTGTATGCAGTGTCAATTTGTTGGTAAGTTAATCAATATTTTTTCATTCCTGTTCAGTTGTCTATTTGTCCTTCTCAATCTTATCAATCTTTGACATCACTTATAAAGGGCAAGGATCCACAAGTAAACAGCTAAGAATTGCTTCGTTGGACAATAGTGGGTCAATCTACCGCACTTTACTATGCTAGGGGAGAGAAGACACCTGAAAAAATAACCCCGTCTTGGGGAGCGTGGTGAAGGCGATTGCAGACATTGCTGTTAAATAGA
Organism: Equus przewalskii; assembly: GCF_037783145.1. Taxonomy (NCBI): domain Eukaryota; kingdom Metazoa; phylum Chordata; class Mammalia; order Perissodactyla; family Equidae; genus Equus; species Equus przewalskii. The sequence goes on along the minus strand of NC_091839.1, from coordinate 19,389,248 downwards.
ACGTGATACCAGGGAAACCATTTATCTGTGTTTGGCAATATACTCAACCACCACCAGGAGGGACCCAGAAGTTGAACTAGGACCCTCTTGATCTGCAGCCAAACGCTCTACCCCTGAGCTACACCCCCTACCCTGCTGGGAGTGCCCCTCCTGACATTCCGTCACCTGTGTTGCCATGCCCCAGATTCCATGGGCCCCGGCTGGTGCCCAGGGGCCACCAGTTTTGGATCTACAATTAGACAGAGGAGAAGGATTTGACTGAATAAGAGACTAGAGGAAGTGGCAACAATTATATAGGGGTGAGGGAGAAGCCGGTAAGGCTAGAGGAGGCGGCAGAGCCTCACCACGCGAGCCCCTGAACAGCCAGCTGCCCAATGTGGACACTACCCGACGGCACTGGGGGGCCACGGAAGGAACGGAGCAGAGCAGGAAGCTCTCATCTCCGCTTGTCCCTCTTCTCCCGCAGTACCTCCTCCAGTGCTCCACAATCCCAAGGCTCCCTCCAGTGTCCCTCCTCCTTGGGGGGACCTGGTTTACCCTCACGGCCCAGGACTACGTCATCCAGGTAGGTGGCCGTCTCAATGACGTCAGAGTGATGCAATTCGATGAGGCTTGAGAGGGTGGAACTGGGAGTGCGTTTCCAGTGCCCGGGGGTAGTGGGCGGGGCGAAGCTTTGGCTCCCGGGGAAGGGGCGGGCCCGGTGGCCGTGTTGTCACCCCGTGGCCCGCGTTGTCGCCCTGCAGATTGTTCGGGGTGGCGTCCGCCTCTGCTTGTCCGGCTTTGCGGCCCTGGACATGCCTCCACCCACAGGGCCCCTCTGGATCCTCGGTGACGTCTTCTTGGGCAGCTTCGTGGCCGTCTTCGACCGTGGGGACATGAATGGCGGGGCCCGAGTGGGGCTGGCGCGCGCTCGTCCTCGCGGGGCGTGACGTCGAAGGGGGTGGACCCGCGCAGGCGTAGCTCTCCGGTGGACGCCCCAGTTATGCGCATGCGCAAAGGGTCGTAGCAGAGGCACCGCTACTCAGTAAAATACTCCACTATTTCCATTGAACCCACCTGGATCGCCTCTTTTTTTTTTTAAGCTCGTGAGTTTTGTTTGAAGAGTAAAATTAGTGTCTCGCTCTCTGGAGCTGAGGAAGAAAGGGAGGATAAAGGTGGCGCTCCTTTTTTCCAGGGCTCACACCGATACCGGGGTCTTATACTACGAATCCCATGAGGCCTCGCGCCTACACTGCCTTTCATCCAAGGCGCCCCACACCCGGAGCAACACGGACGTTGTAGTCCAACCTGTGTTCACGCCCTGCCGGGGGCGGGTGCAGCCACAACATGCGTAGGAGGCGACAGGTCGCGACGGCAGCGACAGGTGGCAGTGGGGGGGGGGGGGGAGGGTGAAATCGTAAAGGGTTTCCCAACCCTTGTTCTAAGCGGAGGGGATACCATTTCCGCAGACTTCATCTCCCGTTCCTTTTCCCTCCCCTTGGGATCCCGGGACCCCTGGGTCCGCCATAAAGGCGGAGCTTGAAGCCCCCGGGTTGGGGGGAGCTGTGCTGCCCCTCCTCCGGCGATGATGTCACTCCCCCCTCCGCAGCCTCTTGCCGCCCAGAGCTGCCGGGTCTGGGTCACCCCTCCCCCCATCGCCAGCCCCGGATTCCCCCATCCCCGCCCCGCCTCGACTTGGGGTGAGTACGGGAGAGGGGGAGAAGGCTCAGGGTCTGGGGGCGGTAAGACAGCCCAAATCGTAGTTTTAAAGGTGGGGGACTCGGGAGACGGGGCCTCAAAGATTACAGCGGAGAGATCCCCTTCAATAAGGAGCTTTAGCGGCCAAAGTACTTGGAGGGTCTCGGGGCACCAAGAATCGTAGGCAGAGAGTCCCCATATTTTCAGCTTTAGTGTCCGGGAGACCCTCTTTCCTGGAAATGGTACGGATAGGAATGGGGGCGGAGGGACGGAAGGGGTCCTAGAAATCAGAAAGGGGAAGACCCTTCCCCAATTCCAGGGCCTTAGGGAATGGGGCAGGGAGAGTTAGGAGGGGGTGCCGAGGATGACGGCGGTGAGAGTTTGGAGCTTTCGGGAATTTTTGTGCCTTGAGGACCAGGAAAGGATAGATCGGGAAGGAGGAGGGGTGGGGAAAGGGTCTGCAGACGTGGACAGACATTGGCTTCCCCCCTCCTGGTGTCTGTCGCCAGAAGCCGAGTCCACTTCCCCCGGTCCGTTTGCAGGGTTGGGTGTCCCGTAACCTGAGCCCTCCTCATGCCTCCAGAAGCCCTCCGATGGGTGGGGAATCCAGGCTCCCCAATCCCCCATCTACCCTGGTAGGGCCGGGGTGGGCCATTAGGGAGTGACGGCATCCACATTTCCCAGGGCCTGATGGAGTCTGGACCATCCTGTTACTCCTCGCCCGCTGCCTCCTCCCTCCTCTAATCCCGAGGTTCATCCCATATTCCCCCCTATTCCAAGCGCCCCCCCCCCCCAGCCTGCACCCTCTCCCCCACCTTCTGACCTCTGCAAAAATGCTGATTTGGTCACTTGATCCCGTGCCTGGCTGCTGTCAACAGCGCAAGAGAAAAGTAGAGGGGGGAGGGGGTATAAGGGAGGAGGGCGGACTTAGGTCCTTACCCTGGCCCCCACTCCCAGCCCCACTGCCTGCCCAACTCCTGCTCCAGCCCCCACCCCCACCCCCACCCTGGACTTGCCCAGAAGCCTCACTCAACCCAAGCCCAGACCCTCACCTTAGGATCCGCTGCTTCTGCCTGGGGATACACCAGAATCCTGGGCGGAGAAGAGTAGGAAGCCCCAGTGTCTTTGCTCTGCTCTCCTGGGTCCTAGGGGGGCTTGAGGACTGCCCGAGGATACGAGGACTCTGGATCGGCGGGGGCAGCGGGGGAGCCCAGGGTCCGGGGGGCGAGGGAAACTACCTGCCTGGTCCGCAGGACAGGCCCAACTTCTGCAACTCTCTGCAGTGACGCAGCCTCGAGTCCTGGCCAGGATGGGGGTTAGAGGGGGTCATGGGGGTGAGGGAGCCTGAGAAAGGGACAGAGATCCAGAGAGAGGGACAGAGACTGAAGGACAGCGGGGGGACAGAGTCCCAAAGAAGTGGGAACAGACTCAGAAAGAGGGGGACAGAGACTCAGAAGGGGGTGAAAGAGACATGCGGGGAGGAAGAGACCTGGGGAGGGGATAGAGAGAAAGAGAAAAGGCAGAGACAGAGGAAGGAAAGAGAAAGACGAGGGGAAAAGACAGGTAGGAAGGTCGTCAGGATAAGAGGGAACAGACTCAGATGGATAGGTAGAGACCCAGAGAGTGGGGGGAAGGAGGGGAGTGGAGGACAGAGACACAAGGAGGAGGAACAGAGACCTAGAGGGGACAGAAATCTACGGAGAGGGTACAGAGGCCCAGAAAGAGGGGGACAGAGACCCAGGGAGAGGGGGACAGAGCCCCAGAGAGATGAGGGACAGAGAGACCCAGGGAGAGGGGGACAGAGACCCACAGAGAAGGGGGGACAGAGACCCAGAGAGAGGGGGACAGAGACCCAGAGAGAGGGGGACAGAGACCCAGAGAGAGGAGGACGGAGACCCAGAGAGAGGGGGACAGGGACCCAGGGAGAGGGGGACAGAGACCCAGAGAGATGAGGGACAGAGAGACCCAGGGAGAGGGGGACAGAGACCCAGGGAGAGGGGAGCAGAGACCCAGAGAGAGTAGGACAGAGAGACCCAGGGAGAGGGGGACAGAGACCCACAGAGAAGGGGGCACAGAGACCCAGAGAGAGGGGGACAGGGACCCAGAGAGGGGAGGACAGAGACCCAGAGAGATGAGGGACAGAGAGACCCAGGGAGAGGGGGACAGAGACCCACAGAGAAGGGGGGACAGAGACTCAGAGAGAGGGGGACAGAGACCCAGGGAGAGGGGGACAGAGACCCAGGGAGAGGGGAACAGAGACCCAGAGAGGGGGGGACAGAGACCCAGAGAGAGGAGGACAGATACCCAGAGAGAGGGAGACAGAGACCCAGGGAGAGGGGGACAGAGACCCAGGGAGAGGGGAGCAGAGACCCAGAGAGAGTAGGACAGAGACCCAGAGAGAGGGGGACAGGGACCCAGAGAGGGAAGGGGACAGAGACCCAGGGAGAGAGGCAAACCCCTGAGAAAAAAGTCAGAGACCAGGAGAAGGATACTGGGGGTGGGGGAACTGAGCCACGGTCGGGGGAGAGGAGACTGAGGCTTAAAGAGAAGAGGGGCAAAGACTCAGAAGGGGACAGATTCAGAGAACAATGGGACAGAGCCCCAGAGGGAGCCCGGAGACTTAGAAAAGAGGGACCAGATTCTCCGAAGGATGAGGGCAGAGACGGGGGAACAAATACTCAGAGAAAGGGGAGACAAAGGAACACCAAGAGACACAGAGACGGGAGCGGGGGTGGGTGGGAGGGATACGAACCAGCCGCCGCACCTGCAGAGGGAGGCGGCGGGCCAGGGTCGGTGCCGAGCGGCCGCCCGCAGCCCCTGACCCGCCCCCTCCGCTCCCACAGGCACCGCCTCCTCCCGCCGCAGCCCCCGCCGCAGCCGCTGGCCCCGCCCCAGCCCCTGCGCCTGCGCCCTGCCGCCGGTGTCAAGGCCGGCCCAGGGGGCGGGGCCGGACCCCCTCCGGGGTGGTCCGCCTAGCTCTGGCCCCGCCCCTCTATTAGCTCCGCCCCAACCCTCCATCTGTCCCCTCCCACCAGAATTCTCTGACACCTAGCCCCGCCCCCATTTCCCATTGGCCCCGCCTACTGTCTCAGCCTACACTGTGACTCCAGGCGCTTTGGCGTCTCCCCTCCGCCTGTGTTCCGGTTCCCTCCATCCCTTGGTCCTCCTGTCTGTAGTCCGCTGTTTCCCTCACCAGTTGGAAGTTCTCGCCCCGCCCTCCAAGACCCCGCTGACACTTAGGGCTCTCTCCCAGGTCCTCTGGCCCCAAAGACTCCCAGGCTGGTAGCGTTGTACTCTTTACAGGTCTCACCTTTCTCTTAGCGGCCCCGTCTCCCATTCCTCTACCCTCTCTTAGCCCTGGCCCGCCCCCGCCTGGCCTGGTTACTTTCAAGCCCCTTAAAGCCCCGTCTCGCCTTCCCACAGCCCATTCAAAACATTTTCTACCATTCGTAGACCCCACCCCCCATCCTCAGTCCGGCCCCTTTCAACCTGACACTCCCCGTCTAAGCTGACCGAGCTTGCAGCCCCGCCACGCCCCTTTACCTCGCCCCCTCCCTCAGTCCTATCCAGACGCTGTCAGGTTTCCAGGCCTCGCTCATCTCCGCCCCTTCTCACTGGGTCTCAGTCCTTGTTCCCCTTGCCCTGTCCCCTTTCAGGCCAGCCTAGAGCCACTTCGCGTGGAAGTGCTAGCCACGCTCCCTTTCCAGTTCCCGCCCTCGTTCGGTCCCGCTCCTTCACTCTCCCAGCCCAATCAGGTCTGTTTCTACTGTTTCCGACCTTGCTTCTTAAGATCCTCCTGCCTCTTCCAAGCAATGTTAGGAGCCCAACCCGACCGTCTCCATCTGCCCCTCCCCAGCAGGGCCTGTGTGCGGGCTCTTTAGGTCCGGACCCGCGATCCTTCTCTGGCCAATCAGGGCAGCCTCCCCCCCTTGTGGCCCCGCCCATCCCTCTGTCACAGCCACTCAGACCTCTGTAAATAGCCTAGACTTGTCCCCTTCCTCTGCCTCGCCCCCTCTTTTTGTTCAGTTCAATCAGATCTCTTTCTTACATCCAGCCCCGCCTCCTCTGTTCTCCTTGTGCTGCCAAGCCAGCCAACGTTAGCTGCCCATCCCGCCTCCTTTAACACCTTTTCCCGCCCCGCTCCTGCTCTCGCAAAGATCCAATCGGTCCGTTTCATCTGCGGCCCCGCCCCGTCCAGCTAGGCTGCCTTAGAGTCCCCGCCCTTCTCCCGGCTTCAGCCCCGCCCCGCCTCCCCGCAGCCCAATCAGCTTGGGTCCTCCCCCACCGCGGCCCCGCCCCCTCAATCCATCGCCTCCTCCCACCCAATCACGTCTGTCTCTCCCCCTGCGGCCCCGCCCCCCCAGACGCCCCGCCCCTCCAGCCCCGCCCCCCGTCCAATGCTGAGCTCAGTCTGCGTCTCGTCCTTCCGCGGGCGCCAGGGGGCCAGCAAGCAGCAGCCGGCGCCTCCGCCGCAGCCGCCCGAGTCCCCGCCGCCGCTGTCCCCGCCGCCGCCACCGCCGCCGCTGCAGCAGCAGCAGCAGCCTGCGCAGCCCGGCCCCGCCGCGTCCCCGGCGGGCCCCCCGGCACCCCGCGGGCCCGGGGGCCGGCGCGCCGAGCCATGCCCCGGGCTGCCGGCGGCGGCCATGGGGCGGCACGGCGGCGGCGGTGGCGACAGCGGCAAGATCGTGATCAACGTGGGCGGCGTGCGCCATGAGACGTACCGCTCGACGCTGCGCACCCTGCCGGGGACGCGGCTGGCCGGCCTGACGGAGCCCGAGGCGGCGGCGCGCTTCGACTACGACCCGGGCGCCGACGAGTTCTTCTTCGACCGGCACCCGGGCGTCTTCGCCTACGTGCTCAACTACTACCGCACCGGCAAGCTGCACTGCCCGGCCGACGTGTGCGGGCCGCTCTTCGAGGAGGAGCTCGGCTTCTGGGGCATCGACGAGACCGACGTGGAGGCCTGCTGCTGGATGACCTACCGGCAGCACCGCGACGCCGAGGAGGCGCTCGACTCCTTCGAGGCGCCCGACCCCGCCGGCGCCGCCAACGCCGCCAACGCCGCGGGCGCCCACGACGCGGGCCTGGACGACGAGGCGGGCGCGGGCGGCGGCGGCCTGGACGGCGCGGGCGGCGAGCTCAAGCGCCTCTGCTTCCAGGACGCGGGCGGCGGCGCCGGGGGGCCGCCAGGGGGCGCGGGCGGCGCGGGCGGCACGTGGTGGCGCCGCTGGCAGCCCCGCGTGTGGGCGCTCTTCGAGGACCCCTACTCGTCGCGGGCCGCCAGGGTGAGCGCGCTCTCGGAGCCACCCCCCCATCCCCTTCCCCTCTCCAGGCGCCCCCATCTCAACCCTCAGAACCCCATAGCCCGTCCCACCCCCTCCTGGTCTCTCTTTCTCGGCCTGCCCGTCTCTTAGAAGCCTCTTCCCGCAACCCCGAGTCTCCCGCACACCTCTGAACACGCCCCCCTCTCCCGGCCGTGCCCAGATCCTCAGAAGACGCGTCTCCAACATTCAGAATCCCCCAGACTCCTCCAAACCCCATCCCGCTTCTCTAAGCCGCCCTACACCCTTAGAAACCCTCCCCGACCGTGATATTTCGGGGTTCCTCTGAACCCCGCCCCTGCCTTTCCTGAACCCCTCTGAGACCCTCCGAAGACCTTTCCCCAACCCTCAGAGTCCTCCAAACCTCTTTTCACCTCCCCTGGCTACCCCTCGGATCCTCTCCCCAGCCCTCAGTTTTTTGGAGCTTCTCCAGAGTCAGAAGACACCCCTTCCTAACCCGCAAAGTGTCCCAGGCCTGCAAACGCTGCCCCCCCTTTCCCCGCCCCCTGCAGACCCTCTGAAGCCCCCCTCTCCAGCCCTCAGTCTCTCATGCTCTCCCGACCCTCCCTGGCTCTCCCTCTGCCCGTCTCCCCGCCTCCTCCGTCTCTCCATCCAAGCTTGAGTCTCCTGGCTATTTTTGAACTTCCCTGCTTGTTCTGCCCCCAAAGTCTCCGAAGACGCCCCACCCCGCTCTCAGAGTCTCCTGAACTGCCTCGAACCTCCAGACCACTTGCTCTGGCTGGGACAGTTCCAGCTCCCCCCTCACTGTGACCCTGAGTCTCCGGGCATCTTCCCTCCTGGGACCCTCCAGCCCCTCTCTGTGTTCACAGCCCTTCCTGCATCCTCCACGCCAACTCTCATCCCAAGGATTTTCCCCATAAAGCTTCAGACTTCCCCCAAGCCTTTCACACTCCTCCTCAATGTCTCCAGAAGAGTCCTGAGCCCCCATAATATGCCTTTCCTCTCCAGAACCTCCCATATGTCCTCCAGAACTGCTTCTCCCTCATCCACAGATTCCCCCCGCTTCTCCCTTCCATCGTTTACCCTGCACAGCCCACTTTCCCTCTCTGGGGTCCCTCCCCCCTTACCCCTGGAGCCTCCTGGTCAGTCAATGACTTTCTCTTCTGCTCCACAACTTTGCCTGACCTCAATCCTTGGGACCCTTCTCAGGGTATCAGCCCTAAAACTTCTCAAAATAGCTCCCAGTTCTTTCTACCCTGCCTTGGTCTTCTTCCCTCCTCCCTCCCCCCCAGCCCTGCTGCCTCCCCCTTTCCCAAGCCGCACCCCCCTCCAGTCCAAAGTCCAAGACTGGGCCCCTCAGCCCCCACCCCAACCAGAGAGCCCACGCTCCAGCCTCAACTTCCCTCCAGCCTTATCTCCCTCGAAATTTTCCCCAAAGCTCCCTTCATCCACCCCCCCCCCCAAAACTTTCCCCAAACATCTGTAACTTGCCGGGCTCTATGGCCACCCTCCCCCTGGCTCTCCCTCGAACCTCTTCCTCCTCCTAACTTCCTCCCTGTGTTGGAAGAGAGGAGGACAGTTCAGAACGGGGCGGGGGTGGGGTGCGGGGTGGAATTAGAAAGACAGGGAAAGAGCAGAGACGCCAGGCCCCCTCCTAGCCTCCTGGGGACCTAACTCCCGGAGGAGCCGGGCCGGCCCCCTCCCCCCCACCGTGCCGTGTCCTGGGCCGGGAAGGACGCGGAGCCGCAGTGCCGCATTCGCGCCGGGGGAGGGAGCCGGGGGGAGGGGGGCCCGGAGGCACCGCATAAAGTTTGGTCCTCGGGAAGCGCTGAGTTGGCGAGATTTGGGGTTGGGTGGGGGGAGGTGGGGTAGAGGAGGCGCGGAAGGGACATGGCCCTAGATGCCCCCTCCGGCCTCTGAGTGGCCCTCTTCCCCATGGCCTGGGGCGCCCTTCCTTCTTGTGACCCCATTGAAGGGTGCTGAGGTGAGGCTAGGGGTCCGGGACAGCTACGGGATTCACTCGTTTACTCTACAAATGTTTTCTGAGTGTCCACGGCGGGCCAAGCACTTTCCAGCCTCCAACTTAGCTTGAGAGAGTTGGGAGCTGAGGCCACTGCAACGTGGAGGGTCCGGCCTCGCCTTCCCCTCGGTCCCCTCCCCATAATCTCTCCTTTCCTTCTTACAGGGACTCCGTGCCCTCCTACCCCTCCTGCTTTTGAACATCTCTGGGCGAGGGGTTAAACCAGTCCCGACGCCGTCCAGCCTCTACAGCTGCGCACTGCGGCGGGTGCCCACCTCCCCTCCCGTGCCCTGGGAGGGAAGGAGTTAATGGAGCTGCTGGCCCGCGGCCTCCGGGCGGTGGAGCCGCGGCTGCGCGCTGCCGGCTCGGCTCCGGCCGGGAAGGGGTTAAGACGGCGCCCGGCCGCTGCGGCTGCGCACTGCGGCGGGGGAGCTGTCCGCGGTGCTGGCCGCCGCGCCCCGCCCCCCGGCCCGGCCGGCCCGCCCCCACTGCGGTGCCGCAGCCCGCGCCGCGCGCCCCGCTCCGAGCGGGCGGGGGAGCACCGGGCATGCGCCCTGTGGCGGCCTTTGGCCCCTTAACCACTGCGGAGAAACCCAGAGGGGGGCGGGGCGGAGAGGGCCAGCGCTGACCCTCAGCCCGCCGCCAAGGCCTAGGGTCCTCTCTGCAACCTGACCCTGGCCCCCTCTCTTCTCTGCGCCCCAGGCCCTCCCTCCTCCTCTCCCCATCTGATAAAGTCTGCTTTTTACGGGACACCCATCCCTTTCCCTCTCTAAGGACTAAGCTCACTTCTTCCTCCTCCCCTCTATTTGGGAAAGCCCACTATCATCTCTAGGGGCCTGACCCCTCCCCTTCCTTCTCCAAGATCTTGACCCCGCCCCCTCTCCTCCTCAAGGCTTTCCTCAAAGCCTCACCATTGTGTAGCAGGACTCTGATGGGTCCCCAACCTGAAATGACTTAGGCACCCTCCCACCCCCAATGCTCTGCACCTCCGACAAGCCCCCTCACCTTTCTTTGGCGCTAGCCCTGTCCTCTCCCCCAACACCCAGGTCCCCGGCCCCCACTTCCTCCCGAAGAGCCATAAACCCCACGTCCCCTTATCTCCATAGGCTTTCCTAGGGAGTCAGTCTGGACTCCTCACTTCCTTGCTCCTCCCGGGCCTTAGCACCCCTCGGGCCCTCTGCGGTTCCACTTTCCTGCCCTGTGCTCTCAGGGTGAGGGCCTCACCCAGCCTTCTCCCTTTTCTGAGGCCCGGACATAGGTACCAAGGTCCTTAAACCTTGGCCCCTTGACCTTGCCCCCCACTAAGAGGCCCCCATATCCTAATAAGAGCTCACACCTTCTTACTAAGTTCCTGACACTGGGCCAAGCACTGTTTTAGGAGCCAGACCCTTTGCATACTAATATAATTTAATCCTCCCAATAACCCTGTAAAAAACTTGAGGTTCAGAAAACTTCATCTCCTGGCCCAAGTTAGGCAGGGGGAAAGCCGGATCCAAACCCAGCCTTTCTTACTCTTCACCGCCTCAGGATTCTGTCTCCCTGCCCACCTTCCCTTCCCCCTCCCTCAGCTCCAAAGCCCTTGAGACACAGAGGGGGTGTGATCTTAGTCTCCCCAACCCCATCCCCAGCCCACATCCCCGTGGCAGAACCCTTGGACCTGGCCAGAGAGCCCTGAGACAGGACACAGGGAACAGGAGGGTGAGGGGGAGGCGGTGTAAGAGACAGCAACTGCGGGCCAGAAATTGCAGTTTCCAGGAGAGCAGTTGGCCATCTGCTACCACTGCTGGGGCCAGCTCCTCTCTTGAGCTGGGGGAGAGCAGCCTCTGGTCCTTTCCCTCTCCTATCGCGAGTTTTAGATGGGAAATAAGATGCAGGAAGTGATGAAGGCATGGAATTGGGATGCTGAGATTCCCCAGGATTTTTGGGCTGGGAGAGTGGCCCCTAGGAGAGGCTTTTGGAGACGGCTAGTGGACCAGATGCCTGGGTCACCTTTTGTCCTCTGTCTCCCGCCCTGCCCCACAGTACGTGGCCTTCGCCTCCCTCTTATTCATCCTAATCTCCATCACCACCTTCTGCCTGGAGACCCACGAGGGCTTCATCCATATCAGCAACAAGACGGTGACACAGGCCTCCCCGATCCCGGGGGCTCCGCCGGAGAACATCACCAACGTGGAGGTGGAGACGGAGCCCTTCCTGACCTACGTGGAGGGCGTGTGCGTGGTCTGGTTCACCTTCGAGTTCCTCATGCGCATCACCTTCTGTCCGGACAAGGTGGAATTTCTCAAGAGCAGCCTCAACATCATCGACTGCGTTGCCATCCTGCCCTTTTATCTCGAGGTGGGCCTCTCGGGCCTCAGCTCCAAGGCCGCCAAAGACGTGCTGGGCTTCCTGCGGGTGGTCCGCTTCGTCCGAATCCTGCGCATCTTCAAGCTCACGCGCCACTTTGTGGGGCTGCGCGTGCTGGGCCACACGCTCCGCGCCAGCACCAATGAGTTCCTGCTGCTCATCATCTTCCTGGCGCTGGGGGTGCTCATCTTCGCCACCATGATCTACTACGCCGAGCGCATTGGCGCCGACCCCGATGACATCCTGGGCTCCAACCATACCTACTTCAAGAACATCCCCATCGGCTTCTGGTGGGCCGTGGTCACCATGACGACCCTCGGCTATGGAGACATGTACCCCAAGACGTGGTCGGGGATGCTGGTGGGGGCGCTGTGTGCCCTGGCGGGGGTGCTGACCATCGCCATGCCCGTGCCCGTCATTGTCAACAACTTTGGCATGTACTATTCGCTGGCCATGGCCAAGCAGAAGCTGCCTAAGAAGAAGAACAAACACATACCCCGGCCCCCCCAGCCCGGCTCGCCGAACTACTGCAAGCCCGACCCGCCCCCACCGCCCCCGCCCCACCCTCACCACGGCAGCGGCGGCATCAGCCCCCCGCCACCCATCACACCGCCCTCCATGGGGGTGACTGTGGCCGGGGCCTACCCGCCGGGGCCCCACACGCACCCCGGGCTGCTCAGGGGGGGAGCGGGTGGGCTGGGGATCATGGGGCTGCCTCCTCTGCCGGCCCCTGGGGAGCCTTGCCCGTTGGCTCAGGAGGAAGTGATTGAGATCAACAGGGCAGGTGAGGAGGGGGCGCGAGGGGCGGCGGGGGGCGGGGGTTGTGCCAGGCAGAGACTCATGGGAGGAGGTGGGGAGGTTTGGCCGGTGGAGGGAGGGGAGGCGAGAGTTTGTTGCTGAGGCTTAGAGAGACGGGATGGTCAGCAACCGAGACGAAAGAAAAGTAAACAGCCGTCAAGGAAGATAAAGAAGAGGCAGAGAAATAGTGACAGAGATTTTGTGTGAAAGAGACAGGTTTTTGGAGAGACAGGTGTAGCCAAGGTGTTCGGGGGGACCAGGGAGGCAGAGGAATGAGCCGTCCGGAGACATACACACTGGGAGAGAGGGTCGCCCGTGTGAGCCACGGGCTGGCCAGACACACAGGCCAAGAGGCAGGTGCAGCATCTCAGGAAAAGAGAGTCTAAAGGTGACAGAATCTGAGACCAAGAGATTGTCACTGAGAAGAGAGGGAGAGAGGACAGAGATGGAGGGCGGGGTGGGGGGTTGGCGGCAGAGAGTTCAGGTTCTAATAGCAGCGAGACGGAGAGAAGAGACAAGACTTAAAAACCAGGAGCTGGAGAGCGGCCCAGAGGGCAGAGCCGCCACGTGAGAGGAAGGTGACTTGGGACCCAGGGCCCGGTCTCTGGTTCTGCAGGGAGGAGGCAGAGAGGGGCCTGAGAGGTGTCGCCAAGAGGAAGAGGTGCAGTGAAGGAGATGAGGGCAGAAGGCAGTTGACTGGGCCTGTCTGTGCCCCCGGGGGGTCTGTGCCTCAGCTGCTGTGATTGGGGTGTCAGTCCTGGAGGAGGGAGAGGGTGGGGGGCCCCACCCCCATGACTTAAGTAGGTCAAGAAAGGGAGCTGGGCCTCCTGGCCCCCATCTTGCTCCCTCAGCCGCTGACCCAGTTTCACACCAATTAAAAATAGCTCGAGTCAGAGCCTGGGGGACCCCCACCTCCCCCCCCATCTGTCACCTTCCCAACCCCTCCCCACTGTGCCCTTTCCAGCGCCCAACACCCCTCCCTAAACAACCACCTCCCAGCCAGCTGCATCCCTCTAGCCATCTCTCCAAACCTACGCCAACCAACCCAACACCCTACCCCAGTCCTGCCCTTCCTAGCGCCCCACGCCCAGCCCAACCACCACTTCCTAAGGCAATGCTCCCCCAGACCCACCTCCATCCATCACCGTCAGACCACCCTTCCCTTTTGTCCTTCCCAGCGGTCAACACCCACCACCAGTGACCTGCCCCACAACTCACCCACCATGCCCCCTACCCTGCTCCAGCTGAGCCTCTCTCCCGTCACCCCCTCCCCACGCCCTGCCCTTCTGTCACCTGTGTCCAGCACCCGGGCCCCCCACGCCCTTTCCTTCCTTATCTCACCCTCGCCGTGCGTTCCCACACCTCACTCTCTCCTTTGTGTCTCTGTCTGACCCTGGGGACGCAGATCCCCGCCCCAACGGGGACCCAGCAGCAGCCGCGCTTGCCCATGAGGACTGTCCAGCCATCGACCAGCCCGCCATGTCCCCAGAAGACAAGAGCCCCATCACCCCCGGGAGCCGGGGCCGCTACAGCCGGGACCGAGCCTGCTTCCTCCTCACTGACTATGCCCCTTCCCCTGATGGCTCCATCCGGAAAGGTGAGGTGCCCTCCACTGGCCCCCCACCCTGGGACCCTCCCTCTGTCCCCCTCCCCCAGGGGAGGGGGAGAGAGGGGGATGGGGGAGGAGGTGCTGGACTTCCCTTCCCCCATCCCCTGGCCCCAAATTCCCTTCCCAGACCCCCTGCTCCAAGTTTCCTCACCACTGACCCTTCACCTGTCTTTATTCCATCTCCATTTCCCCCCACCCCACCCCGGACCCTCTGGCCTCTTCCCCTACCCCCAGCCACCGGTGCTACCCCACTGCCCCCCCCAGACTGGCGTAAGCCAGGCCCCCCAAGCTTCTTGCCCGACCTCAACGCCAACGCTGCGGCCTGGATATCCCCCTAGTGGACGAACCCCCTCCCCCCGGGGTAAGTAGCCCCCACCCTCTGAGCCCCCCCTCCCTCCCGACTAACTCCTCAAGAACATGCAGCCCCCACTGACCGAGACTCCTGCCCCCTCACCGTGAACGGCTCCATCCACTTAACCCCCAGCCCAGACACTGACCCCACACCTCCTGCCCAGGACTTGCCCTGCCCCTCACTAACCCACTCGAACTAACCACGTGCCTGACCCCCCCGCCCCGCCCTCACGACCGACCCCATCCTCACCCCCATCCGCATCTCTCTCCCTGCCTCCCCTCACCCCGGGTCTTTTTCATCCGATCAAGAAAACGGGGTGCACGCCCAGGACACCCTCCTGGGTGTAGGACAGGATGAGAAAGACCCAGCCACCCAGCCAGTCCCTTGTGAACGGGCCCCCGTGTCCCCAGCATGGTGTTAGGCACGGGGTTCAACAGTGAACAAAATCGACCCTCCCCGGAGCTCCCAGTTTGGAGGGAGAGGCAGAGAGACCTAGAAAGTCGCTCTCTGAGGCGACATATGCCGAAATGGAGGCGGCACAGGGACACGCAGGGAGAGGGAGAGGAGCACGATTGCCGGGGTAGGAGGGAGGCGACAGCAAAGGCTTCCTGAGGGAGCCGATGCCAGAGTCATCCCGACCTGGAGTGAGGAAGTGACCTCTTTAGACAGCAGTGACCAGAGCGAGCGGCACAGGCAAAGCCAGGGAGCCTGGGACTGGTCGATGGGCGGGAGGCAGGAAGGCAGGCCGGGCTGAGGGGACCTTGTGCGGGGACCTGGGGACAGCGGGTCAGCTCTGGGGCCTGGTGGGAATGGACTAGAGTGGGGAGACTGGCGGTCAGGAGGCTGGGGCGAGGGTCCAGGGGGAGAAGCCGAGGCCTGGGTCAGGGCCGCGAGGATGGAGAGGAAGGGACGAGGCAGAGAGGGTCAGGGGTCAGGGTTCAGGAGACACAGGGCTGGGGACTTGCCAGGGGGCGGTGAGGGGGGCCGAGTGAGGAGATGGTTCACAGATGAGTCGTTCAGCAAACACACCAAGCGCTTACCACATGCCAGGAGTTTAACAGAGCTTCTCGTATGTAATCCCCACAACAACCTCGCTCCATTCCCTCATTCCTTCATTGATTCATTCCTTCGTCCTGCAGCTAATTACTGAGGGCACAGTCCCAGGCACTGGCCGTTTGGCGGGACACACAGTGGGAATCTGCTATCACAGTTGCCACTCTAGAGCATGGGTCGGCCTTACAGCCCAGGGGCCAAGTCTGTCGGCCAGCTGTTTTATAAATAAAGCTTTATTGGAACCCAGCCACTGTCCTGCTGCGGAAGAGTTGCGACAGACACCATGGGGCCCTCAGACCCCAGAATATTTACTATCTGGCCCTTTACAGGAAAAGTGTGCCACCCGCTGATTGGAGGAACCATAAAATAAGTAAAAAAAGAGAATGAGATAATTACTCTGGTCACTTCAGATAAAGGGGCCTGAGAGGACCTTTTTGAGGTGACATGAAGCCTAAAAGGTAAAAAGGGCCAGCCAGGCAGAAGGGGCAGCAAGTGCAAAGGTCCTGAGGTACCGATGTGGGAGGAGCTTGGTTTGGTAAAGGAATAGCAAGGAGGGAAGTGTGGCTGAGCCGACTGGCCGAGGGGTGAGGGGTGCCAGGCAGAGTCTGGGGGAAGGATCGTGAGGGGGTTTTTGGCCATGATAAGAGGCAGGATTTTATCTGAAAAGCGCTGGGAAGCTACCCGAAGGAATTTGATCCATCTCTTAGTCATTCAACAAACATCTGTGGAATTTTCCTTAGAGATACAGATCCTAAAGAATCTCTGCCTTAGCGGGACTGGGAGCCTCCAGGGATGGCTCAGTCTAAACCCCCTTGTTGGACAGAAGTTCAGGGAGCAAACCCCAGGCCATAGAGCCAACGGGGATGAGAACCCAGGCTTCCAATCTCCCGGTCCAGAGGGGACTGTCTGGCTCTTCTTGTTCTGTCCCTCCATCTCTCCTTGTTGCAACCCCCCCCCATCATCCTTCATCCTCATCTCCTTACCACCTCCCCTCCCTGCTCCCACCCACCCCTCCCCCTGCTTGCACCCAGCCCTGTTACCACCCTTTGTCCCCCACCCCCAGGTCTGGATGGGCCCCCATGGAATCGGGGGGTGGAGGGGGTGGGGGGGTGGAGGGGTAGAGGGAGTGGGGAGGATTTGGGAATGTAGAGGAGGGAGGCGTGGTCGGGGGGAGGTCTCTGCTTCTCTTGCCTCTGATGCCAAAATCCATTCATTGAACTCAAATAATGGCTGGAGCTGATGGGGCTGACTGAATCCTCTGCCCCGAGGTCCCCGATCCCTCCCGCCTCCTCCCTTCCTCTCTATCCTTCTTCCTCCCTCCCGCCTCCTCCCTTCCTCTCTATCCTTCTTCCTCCGGGACCCACCCTCCACTGTTGTCCCCCTCCCTCCCTTTCCTCCTGGCCTGTCCCCCATGCACCTCCCACCCCTCCCTTCTCCATCTTCCCTCCCCAGCCACCTGAGTCCAACACCTGACCTACGTCCCCTTCCCTCCCCAGTCCTCTCCCTCCTCCTTTCCTTCGTCCCCCGCCCCCCAGCCACCCCGGAAGCTCCTTCCATATTTGATGTCTCCGGCCGCCCCCATTTCACTGCTCCCCCTCCCCGGAGAACACCAGAGAGGAGGACGAGATCCCGGCGTTTCTCCGTCCCCCCAACCGTGAGGCTGTGTTGGGGGGTTCCCCCTGACCCCTCTCCCCCCGCCGTGACTCTGTGTATTTCTGTCCCCAGCTCTTGTCACCGCCTGAGGCCTCGCGAGACCCTCGGTCCCCCCCTGCCCCTTTCCCCCAGGTTAGCAATCGGGAATGGCTGGGAGGGGGTGTCCCCAAGATACTGGGCTTCCAACCCCCCCCAGGCCCTCTCTCCTACGGTCAAGACGCCCTTGTGCAGACAGACCCCTGGGTGCTGCCTAGAAAAACCCTACAGGTGCCCCCAGACGCTGGCAGAACTGTTAAGACCCGCCAAGCTTTCCAGAGACCACCATGCTCCTCAGTCTTGGATCCCTTTGGGTCTCAAGACGCGTTTAGAACCTTCCCGTCAGAAGGCCCCCCATGTGAAGGCTTCTTGACCCTTTAAAGATGCCCCATGACAACTGCAGGTGAGCCTTGGCCCCCCCAGACTGCTCTGGGAGCTGTCCTCTGGCCCCCATGGGCCCTGCCCACTCTGCTCCACCCAGCCCCTCACCTCAAGGCACCCCCACCTGCTTTCCTCCTTCCTCCACATCGAGGCCGGCCGCACCCCCTCCCGCCGCGGCCCCGCGTGCCCCCCCCCCACGCTGCTCCCCAACATGCATCCCACCCAGCGCCCCCCCCCATGCCCATGCCGGTGCTGGCACCATCCGCCTTGCTGCCCCCACCTTATTGCCTCAGATGAGAGGGCCAACGGGGGGGGGGGAGGGGGGGGTGAGCTATGGTGGGGATGGGGTGGGGGAGGCCCGGGGGGCGCCACCCTGCCTCCTAACCCTGAATCTCTCCCCCCTCCCCATGTCTGAACCTTTCTCCTCGACGCCGACTGACTGTCTGATTTGTTCATCTCTCTCTCCATCTCCTTGGTCCGCCTCTGTCCATCTCTCTGCTTCTGTCCTTCTGTCTTTTGGTATCTTGCTGTCTGTCTGTCTCTGTCTCCCTGGCTGTCTCGGTCTCTCTTGCTCCGGGTACCTCGTGCTCTCTCCCTCCTCTTTCTGTCTCTTGCCTTTTCCTGTCTCTCTCTCTCTCTCCATCTCGTATCCTCTGTCTGTTTCTCTCCTGCCGCTCTCTGTCTTGGGGTCTCTCTGTCTGTGGGACCCACCCCCCTGCACCCCCTTCTCCATGCTTCCCCCCTCGTGTTTCTGCCCCCCCCCCCCAGGTTACGAGAAATCCCGCAGCCTGAGCAGCATCGCGGGCCTCAGCGGGGTGTCCCTGCGCCTCGCGCCCCTTGCCACCCCCCCTGGCTCGCCCAGGGCCGCCCGCCGCGCTCCCCCAACCCTGCCCTCCATCCTCTAGCGCTCCCCTCCCCCCCGTGGGGGGACTCGGGGGTGACAGGGAAGAAGGTCAAAGGAGCTGGGGGGGGGTGGGGGAAAGGGTTTTTTTAAAAAAAATCAAAAAGTTATTAATAATATGCAACCGAGACGACGACGCCAGCAGACACCCCCGGGCCCCTCACCCCGACCTGGGCCCCCAGGATGGAGGGGGAGGAGCCAAAGCCCATCCTCCCCCTAATTCTCCGCACCCTCCCAAAAAAATAAAGCCTTCTCAGGTCTCCATGAGCCATAGGACACCCCCCTGCCATCCACTTGTGTAAATACGTCCAAATTATGCCAGTTACATTTTGGGGCACCTTCCCCCTACTCTGCATGCCTCCCCCAACCTGGACGCCACCTCCCCAACTCCACCTCAGCAATAAGCCGCCAAGGGTTGCATGCCATGCATTTGAGGGAAGGGGCACTCTGGGGAGGGGGCGGGGACCTCAAGGGGGTCGTCGGGCTGGCCTTTAAGCCACAGGAGGGTCTCCTAGCCTCCCACCCTTCACCCCAGGAAGGCAACCCATCACGCATTGATTAAAGAAGAAAAAAAAAAAAACTAGCAACAATGTGGGGGAAGGAGGAACATTCACTCAAAGCCAGAAACCAGAGCTGAACTCAGATGGCAGGAGCGGAGGCACGGAGGGGGTGGGGGTGGGGTGGGCTGCGGACAGCTGCTCCCTCAGCCTTTGGGAGGATCCCTCTGGTGAATTTCACCCTCTCATCCCCCCACCCCCATCCTCCACCCCCCAGGGATCTGCTCGCCTCTCTCCCCGCTGCATGGACTCAGACCTCCCATCTCAGAACTCCTGGGAGGATGTGGCCCCCAGCGCACAGAATTCCCCGACACCCCCTCCAGATTCCCGGGACGCGAGACCTGCTCCCGGAAGTCCCGAAACTGACCTTGGCGCCCCACATACCCCAAAGCCCCACAGGCTCCTGGGATGGGTCCCCAAACCCCACTCCCCCCATTGCATCCCGGCCCCTCTCGCACCGCCTCCACTCCGCTCACTTCAGCCTTAGGGATGCTCCGAGTCCTTCCCACACTCGAACATTTTCTGGACACCCCCAAATCCTCAGGCCTGCCCGCCACCCCTCGGCATCCCCAACTCTCTGACATCAGACATCCACCTCAGGTTCCCCTGACGCTAGAATTTCCGAAAGGGGCCCAACCTGTCTACAATTCCAGGGAACCGGACCTTAAGGGGGCACCCCCTTTCTTATGCCGACCCCTGCGTCCCCCAAGAGCCCCTTCCCTTAAATGGTGCCCCAAAGGCCCCCTCTTCATGGACCCCAGAGTTTCCCAGAGGGTCCTATTTGCACCCCTGGTGATCGGCTAACTTTTTAGGCAGCGCGAGGACAAACATTTCTTTTAAAAGTTTTGTCTCGCGGTATTTTGCACAGAAGCCGGTAAGTCCACTTGCTGCTGCTGGGCCAGGACACCGTTTACTTAGGTTAGAAGTGTTTCCGTTTCAAGGAGAGGCTGTGCCCGAATGGAGGGACACTGGCATCTCAGAAGCTTGGGAAACGACGACCTACCCACCCGGGCTGCGACCCCAGCCGCCCTTCCCCGGCGTTCCCCGCCCCGCCCCGCCGGCGGGTGCGCAGTCATTGCTCACATCCCATCCTGGCTCAAGGATGCGCTACCTCCCCCAAGCCCGGAGACCACGCCGGTCCCACAATCCTTAGAGGACCCTCCCCTTTCGGACCTGGGGGCCCACGGAATGAGCAACCTCCATCCCTCTGCTCCCATGGCCTCAGGAACCCCTCCACCCGAGGGTTGGGGTGGGGGGGTGTCACTGAGCACGATTTTTGATGCAACGATTCCTATGCAAGGGGCATTTTTGAGTCCCCCCCCCCATACTTCCATCGGCCCCTAAACCCTGTTGAATCGGGGGTGAGGGGTGGGGCGGGTTCTGGTGGGAGAGGGTGGGGCGGGGCAAAGGGCTAGGGGCTCCAGACACCAGGGTATGGGGGTGGGGACTGATTATATTGCCAAAGGGTTTAACTTCTTTCAAAAGCGCCCCCCTCCCCTTCTCCCGACCCTCGCGGAAGCCGAACGGTGCAGGGGAAGGGGGTGAGGATCTTTTCCACAAGGGTACGCACCTCTTCCCGACGTCTCCCCCCACCCTGCTCGCCAATCTGCCACACGTACCCAGCTTTTTAGTTCAGCTTTAAAAAAGAACCCCGATCATTAGAAACCTCTACAAAATGTGATCCCCCAAGTCGACAAACTAGTGTGGGATTCGGGGAGGGAAAGAGAGAGAGCTCAAGGGACAACTTGCAAGTCCCGCTCCCCTTTTCCCCCCGGCCGCCAGGGTGCCCGCAACTACACGCATGCGCTGCATGACGCGCTCCCCACACGCATGTCGCGCCCCTCCTGCGCGCCGGGAACGCACGGACCCGGGGCGGGGGTCGGGGCGATTGGGGAGGAAGGAATGGCGGGGGTCTTCCTGACTCAGCGGCTCCCCCCTCCCCAAAACACACACAGCAATAAGTTTCTCTCACTCCACTGTGGGCGGGGCGGGCCTGGCCTGTCGATGGGGGCGGGGGGGAGTGGCAGGGGGCGCTCTCAGGGATGGGGGCGGGTGTCCGGAGTCAGTCTGGGGAGGGGAGGTCTGCAAATCGTCCAACTCTGGTGCTAAGGGCGGGTCTTCTCGGCCCACCCCCAGGGCAGGGAGGGAGGGGTCGGCAGGCCCCTCCCCCAAGCCTCCCCCACGCCCACCCTGGGTGCATGAACCGCCCAACGCAGAAGCTGCCGCATGTCACCCCCCTCCCCAAAGAAGTGTCGTGCCCCCTTCCCACCCACCCTCTCACTCCCCACCAAAATAAAAGTTTCCTTTTCATTTAAAAGCCGCGTCCTGATTGTCTGCTGGGAAGGTCTCCGGATCAGGGCTAGGGGGGATTTGGGGGTTCAAGAGCAGGGGGTCGCATTAAACGGCAAAAGGGTGCACTTTGGGGGGCCGGACATCCCCTTGATCTCTGGCTCTCACCTTGTGATTGGGGGGGGGGACGAGTGCCTGCCTCAGTTTCCCTCATGGTAAAAATGGGGATCCACATTCCTAACCAGAAAGTCTGTGAGGGCACGTGGGTAATATGAGCCCCTAGGTGAGGGTCACTAGTCCCCAGGAGAGGAGTGGACCTGGGTCCCCAGCGTGGCTCGTATTACCAACTCTGAAGCCAGACTGAGCGGGTTCAACTGCTTAGGAGCTGTGTGTCCTTGGGCAAGTCTCTCACTCTCTCTGGGCTTGTTCCCACCCCTCTAAAAGGGCGGGAGGGGTCATCTACTCATTCAGCAAATATACGAAAGCCCGCTATGTACCAGGCACTGCTCTAGGCGCTGGAAGGCGGGGGTTCACTAACGGGGAGGCTTGGAGCAAGGGACATCGCAGCTCTGAGCCTCAGTTTCCCCATCTGTATAATGGAGAGAATACTTTGGAGGGAGGCTGGGTAAGGCGCAAATGAGTTCTTTCGCACTGAATGCCGGGTGCACAGGAAGTCCCTCAACAGCTGCGACTGGAACGAGCAGCCCACCCCACCCGAGCAGCCCACCCCACCCGCCGCCGCACGAGGCCCAAGAAGCCGGTGCCCATCCCGCGCCATCAGAGACACCCCCCCCCCCACCCCCCGCAGGAACACACACAGCCCCAGTCCCGTCCAGTCGGGGTTGGAGTTTATTTCTGCCAGAGCCTGGAGGCTGGGAGGGTCTGGGGGCCTCCTCCAGCCCCCGGGGGCGACTCCAACGACGTGTGATCGATCACACAGGAGCAACCAGAAGGGGGAGCGGGGCCTGGGGGGAGGGGGGAGGGCCCCTCATCCCGCCCCTCTGCGAGGGTCTGGCGCTGGCGGAGGCCAGGGCTCAGGCTGCTGTCGCTCAGCAGTCGGGTGGCTGAATGGTGAGAGACATCCGCAGAGGGAGGGGGAGGGGGAGACGGGGCAGAGGAAGCGGGAGGGGGGAGGGGGACGAGGTGGGGGAGGGGAGCCATTCTCCCTTCCTAATAAAGATCATTAACAACTGAAGGAAGGATGGGAACCCGGATGAAACCGCAGCTTGCCAACGACACCCCAAATTCCTCCCAAGCGAGGGAGCCCCAGTCCTTCCCTCCCCGCTGGCCCGCTCCTCTGTGATTAGGGGTCCACGGGAGGTCTCGGGGAACACCCCCCCCCCCCCGGAGTGGGCTTGATAAGTGCTGGAGCGCTGGAGGGTGGCACCCTTTCCAAAGGGCGGGAAGCCAGGGGGCGAGCTCTGGGGCGGGCACCGCGGGGAGCGGGGAGGGAGGGGCCGGCGCCCGGGGGCAGCGCGCGGTCACTGAGGCTGGGCCGCAGGCGGTCTGTCGGGCTCCTGGGGCGGCCCGGCCCCCGGCTCCGCGTCCTGCGCCTCCTCGTCCGACGCCACGCCCTCCTCCAGCCGGAAGACCTGGCGCACCGTGCGGGTGGTGAAGGTGAGGGGCGCGCGTCTGCGGGGAGGAGAGACCGGAGGTGCTGGTTAAACGAGGGGAGCAGAGAGGGAGGGGAGAGGGAGCTATGGAGAGAGAGAGAGAAGAAAGTGCGGGGGGGGGCGGGGTCGATGGAGGGGGAGAGCGCAAGTGCGGGGTGGCCCTACCGCAGCCGGTTCCTCAGGGTGTTCAACTCGCGGTTCATGGACTCCGAGGCCTCCGTGACATCCTCCAGCTCGTGCTGCAGCCTCCGGCGGACCGTCTGCGCCCGCGACGCCTCCTCCTCCGCCTCCTCCAGCTGCCGCTTCAGCTGCTTCACCCGAAGGTTCCCCTTCTCCACCTTGGCGCGAGCAGGGGGCCCCGGTCACGCCTCCGGGCGCAGTCCTCACCCCCGACACCCCACCCCGGCCCCCACGGCCCCACCCCTCCTGCCCCTGACTCCGCCCCATTTCCCTGCCTTCCGTCCACGCTTGGTTCCGTTCTCCTGCATCCTCTCGCCAGCATCCAGTCTGGCCTCAAATGTGAGGCTGTCTCTCGTTTGGCCTCAGAGGGGTCTTTCTATGCTCTTTCTATGTCTTTCCCCTGCTCAAAGCCCTCCCGTGGCTACTCAGTGCCCCTAGGACAAGGTCCCAGCCCCTCAGCCTGGCATTCCAGGCTCTGCAGGGTCGTCTTCCCATAAAACCACTGGCAAGACCATCTTCACCGAGATCCTCACAGACCCTGCCATCTCTCTTTCGAGGGAGGGGACACACGCCATCTTCCTCCCACCAAACACTCTGACCTCATTTCTTATCACTCACCCCCCTCCTCCCACCCCATTCTTCTCTCTAGCCAAACCGGTCTGCTTTTTGCTCCAAACTCAACAAGCTTATTTCCATACCCCAGGGCCTTTGCACCTGCTGTTCCCTCTGCCTGGCTCTTCCTCACCCTTCAGGTCTCAATTCAAGTGTCACCTCCTTAGAGAGGTCTTCGTGCCCCCCCTACCCCCATCCTCTCTCTTCATTCTCTTTTTTCTTCATAGTTCTTGTCCCAATCTGTAGTTATCTTTGCTTGTTTGTAGGATTATTGTGCCTTTCTCTTCCTATGCTGAAAATGGGAGTTCTGTGAGAGCAGGGACCTTCTCTGTCTTGTTCACAGCCATATCTCCGATGCCTAGCACAGTGCCTGGCACACAGTGGGTGCTCAATAATTGTGGAATGAATGGCAAATAAAACACAGCTGAGCTTTTAAGGGCACAGTGACTCTATCTAGATTCAGACAGACCTGAGATCCGATCCAGGCTCTGTCTCTACTAACTGTGTGCCTTTGGTGCACAGTTTTAAAGTTCCCATTTCCTCACTTGTGAAATGGGGCTGGTGAGAGAATGCACACGTGTGGTTTCTAAAAAGCAGGTTAGCACAGTACTGGGGACACAGTAGCTGCTCAATAAATAAAAGCACAAACTCTGCAGCTGAGTGCCAGGGTTTGGACCCTGGCTCCATCTCTTAAGTGCTACATAGTTTCACCTTTCTGTGCCTCAGTTTACCCACCTGAATACGAGGGGAAAATAACAGTACTGACCTCGGCATTCTGATAAGAATTAAAAATACTGCACGTTATGTTCTTAGCACAGTTCCTAGCACATACAAAGCACTCAGTAAACACTCTGTGTTGTTATTTCAGCCCTGGGCTAGCTTCTGGGTAGGGTTTAACGTCTTCCCTCTCCCCGCTGTGTCAGTTCCCCACCAGGGCCTTTCTTAGACTCCAGAATTTACCGGTCACAAGGTCACCAATTCCAGCTCTCAGCGGATGCGCCCAGCCCAGGGGAGGCATCTACACTCATTTCCACTCCAGCGCCCACACGCTGCCTCTTATGATGGGAGCTCCTCGCCTCCAGAAGTGGCACGTGCTGTTTATGAGTCGGCCGTCCCACCTCCCACTGCTCCTCAGTGACATCGGCCGCTCACCTGATCCCGGAGCTGGTCGGCTGCCCTCCGCTCCTCCTCCACCTGGAGCACCACCTCTTTAAGCCTCTTCTCGGCCCTGCGCACCAGCTTGCCCGAGAGGATGCGCTCCCTGGAGAGAGGCATGAAGGGGAGGACCGGGAGAGGTTCTCACGGGGTTCTCTCCCCACCCGCCCCGGCCCTCATCCACTGGCCGCTGTCCTGTTCTTGGAGCGGCCTCTTCTCTCTTTCTCACCCCCGACTGGCTCCCACAGTCTGCTCAGGCCAGACGCTGGCACCCAGGCTCCCCACTCCAGGGCATCTTGTCCTTGGCTTCCACCAAGATGCCTGATGTTCTTAAAAGTGTCTCCATGTCTACAGCAGTTTTCCAGGTCCCACTAGGTCTGTCACACCAACTGCATTTCCTCCCCAGTCTCCTTCCTCTCAGGGAACTGACCCACTGACTACTAGTGCCCAGGTCAAACCACTGGGACTGTCCTCTCTCCTCTCTCCTTTGCCCCCCCCCCCCCGCCTGGCAGTGCCCAAACCCTGTCCCATTGCCCCCTGAACTCTGTCCTGTCCCCTGCCACCCCCGTCTTCACAGCGCCAGCCCCCAGCTCAGGCCTCATCCTCTCCCACCTGACCATCGCCCCTCCTGGCCTGTCCTTTCTCTCTCAGCTTCCTTCTCTGGCTGTCTCTGTTCATGGAACTCTCTAGAAACCCAAAGCTCCATCCTCAACCACCTTTGCCGTCTTCCCCCCTCTCACTCACATGCTTTCCCTGGACAAGCTCCTCTGTGCCCCAGGTTCCCACGACCGTCAACAGCCTGGTGTCTGCTAAACCTGTGTCCCGAGCTCCAGCCTGGTTCAGCCCCCGCCTCAGCCGTCCACCAGACCCCGCACACCCCTCACGTTCCCCGCTGGGCTCAGCACCTTCTCCCTAGCCTGCTCCTCGCCTTGCTTCCCCATGATCCACCTAGATCTGTAGGTCAGACTCCCGGCCGTCCTCACCTCCCCTCTCCCCTCAAATCCTTTCCCCACTGTCTCCTGAATTTCCCCATCCCTGTGGCCCCTGCTCCTCGGTCCTCTCCTGCATGGACCCTCCCACCCGGGGTGAAGTCCATGGGATGGGGCCCCTAGCGACGGGCAGTGCTCAGCAGCCAGCACTGGACAAGGCCGCCCCAGATGTGCTGAGAGGCGGGCCCAGGGCTGGGGGAGGTGGGAGGCACCGAGCCGTGGAAAGGGATGCAGGGGACAGACTCCTTCAGCTGTGGGTCCGCTGGCCACTCCCTGCCCCCAGGGTGACTTTGAGCAGGTCGTTAACACCCTCTGAGCCTCAGTCTCCTCATCTGTATAATGGGGGAGGAGGGAACTCAGACCTGTGTGCCCATCAGCCTCCGGAAGCCCTCCCCAGGGACCTCGAACTACATTTCCCATGAGCCTCTGCGCCCTGGCCAGCCCCCTGGACCAGAAGCACTTCTCCCATGAGCCTCTGGAAGCCTTCCTCAGAGACCTTGAACTACATTTCTCATGAGCCCCTGGGCTCTGGCCAGCCCCCTGGACCAGAACCACTTCTCCCGGGAGCCCCTGGGCCCTGGCCAGACCCCCTGGACCAGAACCACTTCTCCCGGGAGCCCCTGGGCCCTGGCCAGACCCCTGGACCAGAACCACTTCTCCCGGGAGCCCCTGGGCCCTGGCCAGGCCCCCTGGACCAGAATCACTTCTCCCGGGAGCCCCTGGGCCCTGGCCAGCCCCCCTGGACCAGAATCACTTCTCCCGGGAGCCCCTGGGCCCTGGCCAGCCCCCTGGACCAGAACCATTTCTCCCATGAGCCTCTGGGCCCTGGCCAGCCCCCTGGACCAGACCCACTTCTCCCATGAGCCTCTGGGACCAGTTCCTCTGCGCGTCCCTGAGACCTCTCACTTTTCTCATGCTCCCGGACGAATTCCACATCTTCCCCCAACCCCAAGATTCCCCCAGTCACCAGGCCTTACCCCAAACACTGTCCTCTTCCCCCTACACCCTGACAGCCCATTGAACCCCAGCTCCATCCCTTCTGGTCCAGCCTCCTCCTGGCCTCTCAGCTCCCAGTCTTGCTCCCCGGTCTGTTCCCAGCTTGGCCCCCGAGGGGTCTTACCACACCCAGCGCTGGCCCTGCGCCTCCCCAGCCCGCAGGTCCCCGGGCTCCCCATCACCCCAGGACAGCATTCGAGGCTCTTGCCTCCCTCCTCCCTCTCCTGAGTCGCAGACTCCTAGGGCCAGTCACCCCCCTCCAGATGCCCCGAGGTCTCCCGTACGATCCCCCGAGGCTCTGCCCCGGACTCTGTGCCCTGGCAATCTCCTCAGCTCAAATGCCTCCTCCTTCAGGAAGCCCTCCCAAACCACCCCATCCCAGGCCAACCCAGCTTCTCCTTCAACTGTGTCCCCCCAGCTCTCCCAGTTTACAGGGCCCCCCCCTTTGTCACTGTGTCTGGCTCATGAGTCTTTCTCCTCATGGGGTCAGACTGAAAGGAGGGATGTGCAGAGACTCAGCAATAAAGGTAACCCCTGAGTCTAGCCTAGGTGGGGGATCCCCCTAGACCGTGACCTCCATGGGGGCAGGGCCTGGGTGTGTCTCATTCTTCTTCATTTCCCCAGTGCCCAGGCATGGGAGGGTAAGCAGGGCACTCTTAATACATGTTTGTTGAATGAATAAATGCAAAAGGGAACCGTATATACCTTTTGGTATAAAACAACACTCTTCTCCACCAGAGGGTGGTAGAGACACTGAATTATGGGTCGGGCATCCTAGATTTATAGCCCTTCTTTGCCTAAGCTTTCCTGTGTATAAAATAGGGATACAATGGTCCTTCTCTCACAAGGGTTATGTGATATCATACATGTATATACAGGCAGTCCAGCACCAGACATATAGTAAGATCTCAGTAAGTGGGAACTGTTATTATTGTTACTGAAGAGTACTGAGCAGTAGGAAAATCTATTGTATTGGGAGAGTGACACTTTCACTAGGCTTAGTAGTAAATTTTCTGTTAGTTTTATTAGCATAGTGGTTCTTTTTATTTTTTGAGGAAGATTAGCCCTGAGCTAACATCTGCTGCCAATCCTCCTCTTTTTGCTGAAGAAGACTGGCCCTGAGCTAACATCCATGCCCATCTTCCTCTACTTTATATGTGGGGCGCCTACCACAGCATGGCTTGCCAAGTGGTGCCATGTCTGCACCCGGGATCCAAACCAGTGAACCCCAGGCCACCTAAGCGGAACGTGCACACTTAACCGCGGCACCACCAGGCCGGCCCCAGCATAGTGGGAATGTTGAGGGGTATTCTTGGTTGTTCCAGAGACTGGAGATGGAAACTATCTCAGACCCACACTTCAGCTGCTTCCTGGCTTTGAACATGGATGTAGGGTGTGATGTTTGGCACAAGTGCAGCCATTTTATGACCAGGAGGGAAAGATCAAGCTAACTACACAGAGGCTGACTCAGAACACGGCCATCTTTCAGCTGCCCAGCTCCAGACTTATCATGTGAAAAAAAGAAATGTATGATAGACTGATGACAGAAATGGCCTCAATTCTCACTCCTTCCTGTATCCACACCCTTTGCAATATGACTTTGCAGCTGCTCCCATCGAGAGGTAGAAACTATTTCTCCATTCCCTTAAATCTGACCTGGCCACGTCACTTGCTTTAGCAACAGGAGGAAGCAGAAATGACACTGTGTCAGTTCCAAGGCTAGGCCCCAAGAAGCCTTTAACACTTTCCCTCACCCTGGGAACCTTGACTCCGCCACGTGAACAATCCTGGGCCAGCCTGGAGCAGTGACAAGCTAGCCAAGTTGTCCCAGGCAAGGCCTTAGACACACGAGAGCCCAGCCAAGATCAGCAGATCCATCTAGAGGATGCTCCGCTGAGCAAAGATGCGTGAGCGAGGCCCACCAAGCACAGATCAGCAGAGCCCACCGGCCAGCCCCAGAGCAAGGATAAGCGGCTGTGGTTTTAAGCCACTGAATTGTCAGGTGGCTTGTTACGTGGCCGTAACTGGTTTGTTATGTGGCCGTAACCAACTGCTACACGACTGTTTAATTCACACTCTTAGCGGGAGCGCAGTTACTTGCAGCCTAAAGCATCTTAAATGATACAGGAAATCAGCCGCCGTTAACACTTGGATGCCTTTTGGATGCCAGGAACCCGGCTCCCCTTCATCTCACTGACCAGAACCCGGGGGGCTGCCCTCCGGCCGCGCCCTCCCCTCCCACTCACCTGCTCTCCTGCTCCAGCTGCTCCTCAGCCTGGGCCAGCTTAGACTCAAGGGCGGCGATGACCATCTTCTGGCGGGCCCGGGCCCCAGCGTCCTCCTCACCCAGGCGCGCCCGGAGCTCCTGGATCTGCCGCTCCAGCTGCTGCCGCCCGCTCTCGGCCTTGGCTGAGAAACTGCGCTCAGCTGACAACTCTGTGGTCAGCGATTCCACCTGTGGCAGTGGGAAAAGCAGGACCGTCACAGCGGAGTCTCCGAGGGAAGATGGCAGGTAAAGCCAGGCTCCTCTCAGAATTAAGTGAGTCAATGATTGTGGGGTTTTTTTTTTGTGCTGAGGAAGATTGGCCCTGAGGTAACATCTGTTGCCAATCTTCCTCTTTTTGCTTGAGGAAGACTGTCACTGAGCTAACATCTCTGCCCATCTTCCTCTATTTTATGTGGGATGCCGCCACAGCATGGCTTGATGAGCAGTGCTAGGTCCACACCGGGATCTGAACCTGTGAACCCCAGGCTACTGAAGCAGAGCACACAACCTTAACCACTACACCACTGGGCCAGCCCCTAAGTGAGTCAATGATTGTTAAGTGCATAGCACAGAGCCTGATACATACTAAAAACTCAAGAAATATAAACGTGTATTTCTCCTGATTGGCTTATCAGCCAACAGCAGTGCCAGCCCTGGGTTTTAACCTTTTGGACAAGTTTTCACTATTTTAATAAGTCCACAAGACGATCACAGACTTCTTCAGATGCTCTAAATTCTACCGCTGACTGTGAATGAGTCTATTCCAAGGGTTATCACACTTCTGGCGGCACCAGGATCATCTGGGGAGCTTGTGAAAAAATGCGGACCACAGGGTCCCCACCCCCCCGAGATTCTGATTCATCAGATCTGGAGCGGGGTCCGTGAATGCGAATTTTAAACCAGCATCTCAGGTGGATCCGATACGAGTCCTATGCTGGATTGTTTTGAGAAATGCCCACTCAACAAACAGGAGCTACTACGTGGAGGATGTGTAGACACACCCCTAATAATAGTTGCTGTTTATTTATTCAGCTCCTACTCCGAGCGAGGTCCCGTGTTGGGGACACGGAAATGAGTCAGATCCAGTCTGATTCATCCTTTATTTCATTTCACACTCACAGGAACACAGCGACGTGGTGATTAGCATATGCTTTTTTTCTTTTTTTTTTTTTAACTTTTTATTGGGAAAATGAAAATGTGATTAAAAAGTCAAAAAGTGATCAAATATATGGCTTAATGCGTTAATAAAAGGCAAACACCCCTGTTACCCCCTCCCCCGAGCCAGGTCAAGAAATAGAACTTTGTTGGGGCTGGCCCCATGGCTGAGTGGTTAAGTTCGTGCACTCTGCTTCGGCAGCCCAGGGTTTGCCGGTTCGGATCCTGGGTGCAGAAACTAGTACCACTCGTCAAGCCATGCTGTGGTAGGAGTCCCACTTACAAAATAGAGGAAGATGGGCACGGATGTGAGCTCAGGGCCAGTCTTCCTCAAGCAAAAAGAGGAAGATTGGCAACAGATGTTAGCTCAAGGCCAATCTTCCTCACCAAAAAAAAAAAAAGTGCATACCTTAAATATCATTGTGAACTCAAGGATTTAAACAGATTTGATGAATTTAAAGCAATTGTGATTATCATCCTTGTCAAAGCTCAAATTGCTCCATTTGGGGTCACTGGGAGCCTCTCCAAGTTGACTACTAAGTGCTTCTGACGCAACCACACCAGCTTCCTCAATAACTGGGATGTCACGGACTGAATGTTTTGTGTCCCCCACCCCAGATTCACATATTGAAGCCCGAACGCCAGTGCAACGGTATCTGGAGATGGGGCCTTTGGGAGGGAGCTGACGTTAGATGAGGTCACGAGGGTGGGGCCCCCAGGATGGCGTCAGTGTCCTTATAAGGAGACACCAGAGAGCTCGCTCACTCTCTCTCCCCCCACAGGCACACACAGCGAGATGGCAGCCGTCTGTGAGCCAAGAGAAGAGGCATCGGAATGAAGCCCACCTCACTGGCCTTGATCCCGGCCTTCCCTGCCTCCAGAGCAAGTTTCTGTCCGGCCTGCGGCATTGTGTGGTGGCAGCCTGAGCAGGCCGAGGCGCCGTGGGACAGGATGCTCTCGTTCATTTCCCGCTTGGGATCAGGAGGCAGCCGTATCTAGGAAGCCCCAGTTCCCATTAGTGGGAAACGCTATTTCTGGACCATTTGGGGACCAGCGATGCTCACTGCTGCTGGATGGGTCACAGTTTCTAGGCGTTTTGGGTGGAGAGAGAGGCCGGATCTGCATAAAATCTCTCATAGGTTCGTGTGAATATGTCCAAGTTGAATTCAGGACCACAGGGCTTTTGTGTTTTGTTTTTAACTCAGCCTCTTCTCTCTGAAATCTGTATCTAGGTTCGTTCGTTCCTTTCTTCCTTCCTTCCTTCCTTCTTTCTTTCTTTTTTTTGGTGAGGAAGATTGGCCCTGAGCTAACATCTGCTGCCAATCTTCCTCTTTTCAAAAAAACTTTTCTCCCACAACTAAAAAATGTACAGCTATATACTGGGGGGATTTGGGGAGAAAAAAGCAGGAAAAAAAACAAAAGAAAAGATTGGCAACAGTTGTTAGCTCAGGTGCTAATCTGTAAAAAACAGAACATTTTTCTCCCCAAAGCCCCAGTGCATAGTTGTGTGTCCTAGTTGCAAGTCCTTCTAGTTCTTCTATGTGAGATGCAGCCACAGCATGGCTTGATGAGCGGTGTGTAGGTCCACACCCAGGATCTGAACCGGCGAACCCCGGGCCACCGAAGCAGAGCGCACGGACTTAACCACTCGGCCACCAGGCCAGCCCAGTCCCGCAGTCCTTGCATGCTGACAACCCATTGATGGCCTTTACACTTGAAAGTAAGTCTCACTTTTCTCAATAAATCCTCATCTCACGTTTTCTTTCTTTGACTATCTTAAACATATTCCTCCATTTTCTTCCAGCACAAAGTCTTGCTGTCCGAAAAAAAATCTGATGACAATCTATTTTTCTTTTTCTTTATATACCGCTTCCTCATTTTTTTTTTCTGGATGGCCAAAGGATTTTTGTTTTTCCTTTTGAAAGTCCAAAATTTTTACTAGACTCTGTCTTGGTGTCAGTTCTCATGGCTCAGTATCCTCAGGTACGCAGTGTGCTCTTCCACGTGTAGCTTCAAACTCTTTTGTTTCAGGAACGTTCTCTTGCATTACGGCTCTGACCTTTGCTCTGTTCCCTTTCTTTGGTTTTCTTCTTCAGGGACTCCTATTATCCATATGCTGGATCTTCTTTGCCTGCCTTCAATATTTGCCATTTTCTTGTGAATCTCTTTTTGTGTCTTTTTTGTGTGTGTGTGATGAGGAAGATTGGCCCTGAGCTAACATCTGTTGACAATCTTCCTCTTTTTTATTTTCTCCCCAAAGCCCCAGCACATAGTTGTATATCTTAGCTGTAAGTCCTTCTATTTCTTCTATGTGGGACGCCTCCACAGCATGGCTTGATGAGCGGTGCCATGTCCACACCTGGGATCCAAACCAGCAAACCCCAAAGGCCACCAAAGCGGAACATGTGAACTTAAGCACTATGTGACTGGGCCAGCCTCTTTTAGTGCTTTTTTAAAATTTCATTTTGATTTTTAAAAAGATTCTCCCTTTCACCACCAGCCAAGGACACAAGTCAGGTGGAGTCCCATCATTCTTTATACGACTGTCATGTCCTGTGCTCCCTCCATCAGAGCCTTTATTGGAGTATTCACTTAACTTGTGATGAGCCCCCAGCCCTGTTTTAGATCCTGGGGAGAGAGCAGTGAGTGAAACGAACACAGAGCCCCTTCTCTTAAGATGGTGCTTACATTCTGCTGGGGAGATGGGCATCAGACAAACCAGTAAACACATAAAGTAATGCCAGGTAGTGGTCAATGATATGGAGGAGAATAATGCAGAGAGGATGGGAAGAAATTATGGGAGGGAGGGTGGCTTTCACCCAGGGTGGCAAGGAAAGCTGTTTTGAGGGAGTGAGACATGTGATCATGAGATGGTTGGGAGAAGAGCCTTCCAGGAGGAGGGAATGGCAAGTGCAAAGGCCCTGAGGTGGGAATAAATGTGGCATCGTCAGGGAAGAGCAAGGAGGCTGGTGCGGCTGGAGCAGAGTGAGCTGGGGGGGAAGGGTCGGAGAAAAGGTCTGAGTTAGCCTGCGACTAGAGTGTGGGGCCTTGTGGGGGTTTGCGATTTCACTCTGAGTGGGGTGGCAGCTGTATCATCCTGGAGTATGACTGCCTGTCCCACTGGCCTAGGGGCTCCCTAAGGGTTGAACTGGGGTCTTTCTCCTCTCCGAGTCCCCAGCAGCGCCAGGACCTGGCCCATGAGAAGCTTCAAGATGCGTCTTTAAAAATTAACGAAATAATGAAGATATAGGTCCCTCTTTGGAAATCCCATCCCTCTGCTGTCTGCCTGGCAAACTCCTACCTTCCTACAAGACCTGGAAAGGCCTCACCTCCACCAGGAAGTCTTTCCTGATAGCCCTCAGCCTCCAGGCTGGGTGAGCCCCTTCTAGGTTCTCACAGCGTGTTGTGCTTCCTCCATTCTCATTTGTATTTCTGTATTGGGATAGTCTGTCTCCTCCATCAGACTAGGGTGTCCTTAAGGACAGAGACCTGGAGTGATCCATCTCCAGTCCCCAGCATCACCCAGAATAGGATCTGGGCCTCCAGAAGCCTCAGGAAATATTTAGAAATAAATATACAAATGAAAATATGGTTTTCGCCATCTCCCAAGCTCCTATTTATACCTGAAAACCCAAGCCAAATGTCCCTTCTTTCAAATGCCTTCTTGTGACTCCTACGGACTCTTCTCTTTTTCTCTCTCTGCCTGTCTACTGGGCCCAGGTACCTCTGTTATCACATATGCCACCCTATAATGTGACAGTGTAGTTCCATGTCTATTTTCCCAGGAAACTGCAGGACAGAGACCCCACAGACTTCATCTCTGGATCCAGCTCTTGAGAAGCCTCAGAAATACAAGCGAATGAATGAATCAATGCCTCTCCCACTGGAGGACTCCTATTCAACCTTCAAAACCCAACTGAAAAAGTCCCTTTTCCTATGTCTGTTGAATAAAAGGATGGAAGGTTATGGTCCCAGGTCAGTGAGGACCCGGGCTGGCAGAGGGAGACCCGGTCATGCTCACCTGCAGGAGCAGCTTGCGGTAGCGGTCATTGAGCAGCTCTGCGTTGCTCTGCTCCTCCTCCAGCTCCTCTTCCATCTTCCCCAGGCGCACCTCCAGCTGACGCTTCTCCTCCAGAATGGCCGCCCTAGAGAGAGCGGGAACAGGAGGAGGTGAGAGGGCCGGATGGCCAGAGGAGGGCATCCGGCCCCACGTTACCAGGGGCCACTCACTTGCCAAGGCTGCCATTGGCCACCTCATCTGCCATCTCATCCCGCTCTTGCTGGGCCTGACGCCTGGCGCGGTCTGAGGCGGCCAGTTCCTGCAGTGACAGAGAGAGGGGGTGGTCAGCAGTGGTGACCGGCCTGCCTGCCCCTCACACAAGTCTCTTGGCCTGTTTTTCACGGCACGTGAACAGGGCATCCCTGGGTGACTTTGCGATGAACTTCAGTCTACAGGCAGGTGCCCCCTAAACCCGTCTCCCAAGCCCCCAACCGTGTTCACCTCTTCCTGCCCACGCCACAGGTCCCGCACCTTCGTCACCTCCTCCCTGAGCCCAGAGGCTCCCGTCAAACCTGCTCCTCCTCCAGGTTTCTCCAGTCGCAGGCCAGACCCCAGGTCTCTCCTCACCTCCTGCACCCCCTCACCACCCACAGCCTGTCCGTCCGGCCTCTTTACTTTCGGCCTTGGTTCCCCTCTGCATTCCCATAGCCCCGCCTCCCGCAGCCTCCTCTCTCCCCAGCCTCCTTGCCTCGCGTCTTCCCCCTCAGTCCATCCCCCACACGGACCCTGCCTCTCCCCAGCTCAGAACCCACCAAGGGCTCCCCAGTGCTCCTAGGCTGTCGTGTGTGGTTGGTCCCATCCGTCCCCATCCCCACCCCCGGCCTCCCATCCAAGCGCCCCGCCCACCCACACTCCTAGCCTCCCATCCCAGGGCCCCACCCACTTCCACCCCCAGCCTCCCATCCCAGGGCCCCGCCCACTTCCACCCCAGCCTCCACTCCTAGGGTCCCGTGCACTTCCACCCCCAGCCTCCCATCCCAGGGCCCCGCCCACCCACACTCCTAGCCTCCCATCCCAGGGCCCCGCCCACTTCCACCCCCAGCCTCCCTCACCAGGGCCCCGCCCACTTCCACCCCCAGCCTCCCCCCCAGGGCCCCGCCCACTTCCACCCCCAGCCTCCACTCCCAGGGCCCCGCCCACTTCCACCCCCAGCCTCCTGTCCCAGGGCCCCGCGCATCCTGGCTTCACCTCCTGTAGCCGCAGCACTTCTGCCTCCAGCCCCTTGAGGCGCTTGTCACTCTCCCGGTTCTGGGCAAAGATCTCCTCCCGGGAGGTGCGCGACTCCTCCACCTCCCGCCACAGTTCCTTCATCTGGGCCTGGGCGGAATGAAGCGAGCAAGCGGGCTCAGCCTGGTCGTGACTCACGGGGAAGCCCCTACCCTCGCATCAGCCCTGAGGGGGCGCCCCGTGAGCAAGCACAGTCCTGCGCGCTGCCGCACCCCGCCCGCCTCCAGCCGCTTGCTGTGTGACCTTGGGCCAGACCCTCCCCCTCTCTGGGCCTCAGCCGCCTCCTCTTTAAAAAGGAAACACCTTAAAATTAAAGTAAGCCTAAAATGGGTATAATATTCGGACTCAACCCTGCAGTCATAATAAAGATGGTTGGCAACCGCTTACGGACTCCCTGAATGCCCACAACTCCAGTTGGTGGGGAGTGTTTTCCTCCCCAGTTTACAGCGGGAGAAACTGAGGCACAGAGAGGTTCAGCAACCTGCCCAAGGCGGTAAGTAGCAGAGGCAAGATTTGAACCCAGACCATCTGGCCCCCAAGGTTTCTACTTCTAGCCACTTTGCTACCAGGCCACACTACTTCCGAGCATGTGTAAAGATGCCCGTATACGGGTTTTCTCCTCGACGGTGTTTAAAATAACGAAAAATAAAACACAAACTAAATAGCCACCACCATTACAAAAAAAACCCGACTCTGTATCTTTACAGTGGACTAGTGTGTAGCTGTTAATGACCATTTTGACGGCAGCAGCTGGCTTGGTGGCGGCAGGACGGACATCATCACTGTTATTAATCTTATTATTATTTGCTTGATAATAATAGCTTCTCAGGGTAGAGGTTTCCTCTCAGTAGTGACATGGTTGGCAATTATAACCTTCTGGGACGGGTCTTTCTGTACCAATGCTGCGCCACAGAAATATATTGCAAGGATTGGGGTTGTTTTCCATTTTCTAGTAGCCGCATTAAAACGGTAAAAAGACACAGGTGAAATAGTCTGAACGCTATATTTTATTTAGCCTAATATATCCAAAATGTTCTTATTTCCATTTATAATCAATACAAAAATTATTGAGATATTTTATGGGTTTTTTGGACTAAGTCCTCGGAATCCAGGATGCAATTTGGATTTTGGACCCACTGTATTTTAGATACCCAGTAGTCACACGGGGCTGGGACCCACTGTACTGGACAGCTCAGAGCTATACTTTTTAAGAAAATGGGGGCCGGCCAGTGGCTTAGTGGTTAAGTTTGCTCACTCCACTTCTGCAGCCCGGGGTTCGAGGGTTCAGATCCCAGGCCCTGACCTACACCACTTATCAGCCACGCTGTGGCAGCATCCCACATACAAAATAGAGGAAGATTGGGATGGATGTTAGCTCAGCGACAATCTTCCTCAAGCAAAAAAAGAAGGATTGGCAAAGATGTTAGCCCAGGGCCAATCTTCCTCACCAAAGAAGAAGAAGAAGAAGGTCCAGAGATTTCCCCTAACCCCCCGCCCCCGCCTAACACGCATAGCCTCCCCATCATCGAGTCCCCCCCAGAGTGGGACATTTGTTACAACTGATGAACCTACCTAGACATATTATCATCCAAAAACAAATTTGTTTTAAACAACCAGGTATAACTTTCACAATGGGGGTGGGGGGGAACCCTAAGGTGTTTCTGTTTCAAAAATTAAATAAAATGAGGAAATTGGACTTAAAACTTATAATAAAAAATATGAAAAGAACAAGTGAGCCTTTGGGGGCACAGATGCTTATACTAGTGTTGACTAATCCAGGTGCTGGGTGGGCGCGGGGGAGGGGGGGGAGTGGGGTGCAGAGGGCGGGGCCGGAGCGAGGGCGGGGCCGCCCCTCCCGGCGGGTTAAGCCCCGCCCCTTACCTGCATCTTGCGCGCCTGCTTCACCGCCTCCTCCTTGCCCTGCCCCGCGGCCGACATCTGCGCCTTCAGCTCCTCCAGCTCCGCCTCCAGCTTCTTGCGCGCGGCCACCGCCAGGGCGCGCTGCTTGCGCTCCTCGTCCCGCTCCACCTCCGCGTCCCTCAGCTGGGGGGTGGGGAGGCCGAGGAGGGGCGGGCTCAGGGGACAGGAGACCCAGGCTCCCTCTACATGCTGGTGACATAGCTGTCCACCCCCCAGCCCCTGCCCAGGCCTTGAGCCCCGTCCCTCCTACCCCTTGCCTCTCTCCACCTGGAACAGAACTCTCCTCTCTATCCGCGCGGCCCCAGCCCCAACCTCCTCTCTGCTTGGGTCTCTCCCCTCCAGCCCATTCCTGCATGGATCCAGAAGGATCCTTCTATCCTCGGAGCTGACACTGCCTGTCCCCTGCTCACGGCCCCCTTGGGCTCCCCAGTGCCTCCAGGACAAAGGTGTGGACACTCACCTGTGGCTGGATCAGTGGGGCCAAGGGAGATCAACCACACTCAGAGGACCACCCCCCGAGCCTTGGGTCCCCTGTTCATCGCTCCTTTCAAGCCTCCCAGCTCCAGTCTCCCCCACCCCCGACCCCGTCTGCTGCCCACGTGGCCCCAGACGGGTCTTTCTGACACTCGGGGCTGACCAGCCTCTCGCATGCTCAGCGCTCATCTCCTAGCAGAGTGCCCTGCCTCGCCGCAGACCACAGGAAATTCCTCGACTGAATGAGTGATCAATGACTGGTGCAGAGAGGGAGAGAGGGATGGACGGAGGAGGAAGTGGGTGAATGAGTCAATGAAGGACGGAGTGAGGTCGTGGTTGAAGGGGGTGTAGACGAGCTGGTGGTGTAGACGAGCTGGTCAATGGGAGAGTGAATGAGTCAATGAAGGAGGGAGTGAGGTCGTGCATGAAGGGGGTGTAGACGAGCTGGTGGTGTAGACGAGCTGGTCAATGGGAGAGTGAATGAGTGCCTGGGTAGGCTGGGGGTGTGAGAGGCCGAGGCTGGATAAATAAGGGAGTGGCTGGGTTGGGGAGAGGAGGTTGCTTGGAAAAGGGTAGTTGGGTGGATGGAGAAGTTGCGTGCAGAGCTGGTTGCGTAGACGTATTGGCTGGTGGGGAGGCTGTCTGGGTGGCGGAGTAGATGGGTGCGTGAGTGGTCTGGTGGGTAGAGATGTCTGATTGGGTATGTCAGTAGGTCAATGGGATCTGTGTGTGGGTTCATGGGTTATGGTGGGCGACTGGGTTGGGGAACGGGGGGATGCTGGCTAGCGGGAGACACTTGGGTAGAAACACGGAGTAACAGGTGGGTGGGTGACACTTCTGGCCCCACTCGCTGCCCGGCAGCACCCCCGCCCGGCCTGCTTGTACCTGCTTGGCCAGCTGCCGCCGTCTCTCCTCGCCAGTCTCGTCGCGGCCCTGCAGGTCCCGCTCGTGCTGCGCCTTCAGAGCCTGCATGGTCACCTCCAGGCGCAGCTTGGCGTCCTCGGCCGCTGTCAGCTCGTCCTCCAGCTCCGTCACCTGGGTCCGCAGGTCGTTGGCGGCCTGTTCTGCCACCCGGCGGGCTCGCTCCAGCTCATGCACCTGGTGGGGAGGGAGCGGGTCCTTGAGGGCGGGGGCGGCCAGGATCGCAGGTCTATCCTCGCAGAGAGGGAGGGAGCAAGTCGAAGTGACCGTCCTCGTTTGTTCATTCACTCGATCAACGCTTCCTAGACGCCTGCTTACGATGCGTCTCATTCTGAATCAGCCTGAATAATCCACGCACTTTATTAATAATCCACGCGTGATCATTCTATCATCTGAAGCTCGAGAGCCCACTTCAACTGTTTGTTAGGTCAGCTGACTGTCAGGAGCGGTGGCTCATTTCCTCGTGCGTTTTGTGATGCCGGATTGGGAGCTCACTTTACTGGGGCTCCATCTTCGGGAGCTCTGTGTGGAGGCGCGTGGAAGGCGTGGAGCTCCAGCGTTAAGCGCCAGACTTGCCAGGACACTGCCAACCCACTCTCGACTTCTCTTTTTTTCTCAGCTTGGGGGATTCTCAGCCCTTTCAGGAAGGTGGAGACGAAAACCCCCAAACGCCCTGTGGAAGCGGATCTGGGTTTATGAATTCTGAGACCCCCCCCCGCCCCAACGCCTCTCCTTAATTGTCACCTCCTCAGAGAAGTGTCCCTTGACCTGTCAGGGCCTCCCTGTGACCCACGTTCCCTGCACCGGGCTCCTCTCTGACTCAGCCCTGGTCACAAAGGTCCTTTAACATGGGCTCAGGTGTCTTTTCGCGCAACGCCCGTCTCCCTCACTGGGCTGTGAGCTCCACAGGGCGGGGACCGTACCCGCGTGTCACCACCACCCAAGGACCCTCACGGAAATGCTGGCCAGTGACAGTGTCAACGTTCAGCCCTTGGGAGGGGCCAACTGGTCTCTCCTCCTCCTTCGCACCTGCCAATCAATGTTGTTGACTTGAAGGAGTCAAGCTGTCTCCCACTGTCACCCTGTTTCCCACAAAGGCCTTTGGAGTCATGACCAACAACTTGATGGTTTTCCCAAAGGCCAGACTTTGGCCGTTCGAATCCGAGTTGGATCTCGGCTCCGGTATCCCTGGGGCTGCAGGCCGGCCACGGGTATGTCTCGGGGGTGGGGCTCTCTCCAGGCCTGGCTAAAAGCTCCATCGGGTCAACGCCAAAGCGTGTGGAGAAGATAGAGCCCCCAGGGGTCCTACTCATGGGATTACGCTGTTTGGAATAAGGAAGGAGGTCCAAGTGCGGCTGCCCAGGGACCCGACTGAACATGGATGCCGTCAGCGCCTCCCGTGAGCAGTCCGGGTGGCCGCATCCCTGGGCCTGTCCTGGCTGGTGCTCCATAAACATATTGGGATGAAGGAAGGACGGCGTAGAGGGTGTGGTGGACCTTACAGAGGCTGGATACCCGGTGAGTGGGGCCTGGGGACAGCCCTGGGGGACCCCTTGCCAGCCCTGGAGGGATGTGTGCGTCAGGGGAAGACAGAGGCTTGGTGTGGGAGCCTGAGTGTGCTCAGTGGGGTTGGGGGTGGCAAGGTGGGGTGTCCTCGCCCTGGGCCTGTGATGTGTGTGCAGTGTGTGTGCACGTGTATGTGCACATCGTCAGGTTTGGGGCACGGTTCTCCGGCTGTATATTGTGCATGTTCCCTCTCTCTCAGCATTCATACATGCGGGATGCGTGGTTTTCACACTCTCATGTCTGTGAGCAGCTCCCCTGTTCTGTGCGAACGTGTGTGTTTGATGGAAGATTCGCCTCCCGTTCTGTGTATGTTACATGAACACGCATGTTGGTGAAAGGCTGTCTTTACTGTCCGTGTGTGCACATGGACACGTGTGTTGGTGAACGGCTGTTTTAACTGTCCATGTGTGCGCGTGGACACGCGCGTCTGCTGGAAGCAACTCCTCACACTCTGTATGTATGTGAACACGTGTGCCTGGTCTGTGCGTGAACACGTGACCTGGTGGCCGGCTCTCGCCACGTCCCGTGTGTGAGCGCACGCGCGTGTCTGCCCGCCCCAGCATGGAGCACGCGCGCAGTGGCCCCCTCGCGGGTCCGGGGAGCGGGGTGCTGCTCACGCTCTTGCCGACGTCGTCCTTGCTGCTCAGCAGCGCCTCCAGCTCCGCGCGCAGCGCCCGGTTCTGCCGCTCCAGCTCCTCGCGCGCCTCCTGCTCCTCCTCCAGCGCCCGCGCCAGCGACAGGGCGCGCGCCTCGCGCTCCCGGCTCTCCGCCTCCACCCGCTCGCGCTCCTCCACCGCGCGCAGCACCGCCGCCTTCTCCTCCGCCAGCAGCTTGCGGTTGAGGGAGATGGGGTGGGGGGGAAACAGGTTAGCTGAAAGGAGCATCCGAGGGGGTGGGAGAGAGGGGGCAGCCGGGGACAGAGAGACGGATGGACACACAGACAGACAGAGGCAGAGACACAAGAGGAAGGGAGAGGGATTAAAGTCGCAGCCATGTCCCAAACCAGCTCAACTCCCGAAGGGGCCAGAAGGACGAGCCCCTTGCTCTCGATTCCCAACAAAGCAGAGGGAGTTCTGGGGGCAGTGGTGGAAAAAAATACATTTTTCTAAAAAACGGACTTCAACGTTTACTGTTTTTTAAGACAGTAATTGATGAACCATAAAGCTGATAAGACATGCAGAAAGGAAAGAGAGTGGGACTCATAGTGAAGAGGAAAATCAGCCCGTGAAGACAGACCCACAGACGACTAGATATTGGGATTCTCACACCAGGACTTTAACTATGAGAAGTAAGTTTCAGGACCAGATGGATACAATGTGTCAAGAGACAGGGTTATCTCAGGAGGGATTTCAAACTAAAAGAGAACCCAACAGACATGGCAGAACTGAAAAGTGTAAGATCCGAAATCAAAAGGTCATCGGATGAGAGGCGGCCGGTGGGGCAGCGGTTAAGTGCGCACGTTCTAGTTCGCGGCCGGGGGTTTGCTGTTTGGGGTCCCAGGTGCAAACCTATGCACGGCTTGTCCAGCCATCTTGTGGCAGGCATCCCACATATAAAGTAGAGGAAGATGGGCACATATGTTAGCTCAGGGCCAGTCTTCCTCAGCAAAAAGAGGAGGATTGGCAGCAGATGTTAGCTCAGGGCCAATCTTCCCCACCCCCCAAAAAAGAAGAAAAGGTCATCGGATGAAATTGGGAGCAGACTGGACACATTAGAAGAATCCGTAAACTTGAAAACAGGTCAGTGGAAAGCATCTAAATAGAGCAAAGGAAGAAAAAAGATTGTAAAACAAATAGACAGAGCTTTAACAATCTGTGAGAGAGCATCAGTCAAACACATGGATTTGGAGTCTCAGAGAAAAGGGAAAGAAAAGGAAAACAAGAAAAAATTGGAGAACTAACTACTTGATTTTTAATATATAGGCAAAAACAAGCGGGGAGAGTGTTTTCCACAAATAGCGTTTGAACAATTAGAAATCCATATATATAAAAACTTAACTTGGAGCCATGATCGCAGCATATAAAAAAATTACTCAAAAGGGATCATAGACCTAAATGGAAAACCTAAAAGTAGAAAGCTCCTAGAAAAAAACACAGGCAGAAACCTTTGTGACCTTGAGTTAGGGAGAGATTTCTCAGACACGACACCAAAAGCGTGATCCACACGATAAGAAATTAATAAACTGGACTTCATCAAAATGAAAAACTTCTGCATTTTGAAAAACTCTATTAAGAGAATGAAAAGACAAGCCACAGGCTGGATGAAAATATCTGCAAAGCAATATATCTGATAAAGAATTTGTATCCGGAATATATAAAGAACTTTTGAAAATCAATAATAAGAAAAGAAATGACCCAATTTAAAAAAAAAAGGGGGGGTGCAAAAGATTTGAACAGATGCCTCACCAAAGAAGATGTGTGGATGGCAAATAAACACATGAGAAAATACTCAACATCGCTGTTCATTAGGGAAATGTGATTAAAACCACTACGTCCTGTTACAAAGACTAAGGCTTTATTCATAATAGTCAAAAACTAGAAACAACTCAATGTTCATCAACAAGTTAATGGATATACAAAATGTTGTTTATCTATACAGGAGTAATACTTGGCAGTAAAAAAAAGGAACGAATTATTGATACATGCAGAAACATGGATGAATCTCAAAATAATTCTTCTTCTTTTTCTTTTTTTTGTGAGGAAGATTGGCCCTGAGCTAACATCTGTGCCAGTCTTCCTCCGTTATGTATGTGGGACGCCGCCACAGCATGGCTTGATGAGCAATGTCAGTCCATGCCTGGGATCCCAACCAGTAAAGCCTGGGCCGCTGAGGCAGACCATGTGTACCCAACCACTACACCACCAGGATGGCCCCTCAAAATAATTATTCTGAGTGAAAGAAGCCAATCAAAAAAGAAAAGTCTATGAAAAGAAAGGCATGGGTGTTAGCTTAGGGCCAGTCTTCCTCAGCAAAAAAAAAAAAAAAAAAAAAAAGAGGATGATGGGCAGCAGATGTTAGCTCAGGGCTGATCTTCCTCAAAAAAAAAAAAAACATAAAAAACAAAAAAAGGAGAAGAAGAAGAAGGCAAAATAATGACTCCCCCATATTCTGGATAAAGAAAATGGGGCACAGAGAGGGTTGAGCAATTTGCCCAAGTCACACAGCTGGAAAGAGGCTAAGATGGGATTTGAACCTCAGGCTTTGCTGATCTTAACGATCTGGGGTTCTGTGATTTTTATTTCATCCTCGGATGGCCAGATGCTTAATATTATCCCCATTTCCTAGATGGGCAAACTGAGGCTGAAATGGGACAGGCATCTTGCCCCGGGATCCCCCCGCCAAGTTCATAGTTGAGCTGTGACCCCACCGTAACACGGGAGGCGGACGAGCATCCTGAAACCCCAGCTGGGGAAACCGAGGCGCCCTACCTGGTCGAACTTGCGCTGCTTCTTCTCCAGCGTGCTCACGAGCTGCCTCTGCTGCTCCAGGTCCATGGTGGCGTCGTCCAGCTCCTGCTGCAGCCGGCGGCGGCCGCGCTCCAGCCGGTCCACCACCTCGGTCTTCTCTGCCAGGCGCTGGGTCAGGGTCTCCGCCTCGCGGGCCGCCCGGCGCCGCGCCTCCTCCCCTGCCTCCAGCGCCCCCGCCTCCTCCTCCTGGCGCCGCCGCCACTCTGAGAGCTGCGGGGAGGAGAGAGAGGGTGGGTAGCAGTCATGGCTGTAACAAGGCGCTACCTGGTGCTGCCCCACTTCCCAGAGGAGGAGACTGAGGCCTGAAGAGGGAAAGGACTCGCTCTGCTGGGCTCTTCTGCCTCGGAGGTGGGTTGAGGTTGTGAGTTC
Source organism: Equus przewalskii (assembly GCF_037783145.1). Lineage (NCBI taxonomy): Eukaryota > Metazoa > Chordata > Mammalia > Perissodactyla > Equidae > Equus > Equus przewalskii. The sequence goes on along the minus strand of NC_091839.1, from coordinate 19,345,324 downwards.
TGTGAGCCTCAGCTCCTTCGGGAGATTAAAATTATTCCCACCAGGACCCAGAGATGAAGCAGACCCCACTTGGCCCTGGGGAGCCCCCAGTCTGATGGGGGAGACTGAGCATCACAGCCAGGGTGATGCAGGCTAAGGTATGGAAGCCATGGGACTCCACAGGAGGGAGTCAGCATCTGTTCTGAACACTCAAGAGAGACTTCCTGGAGGAGGGAGGCATTTGAAGTGGGTCTTGAAGTAGGCATAGGAGTTTGCCAGTTGAAGAAGGATATTTGCAGGCATGCGTTCATCAGTCATTTCTCAAGGCCTACCATACATCAGGCTCTCTGTTGGGCTATGCTGGGGATCCAGATCTAACTCTGATAGGGTCACACTTTCAAGGAGCTCCCCATCTGGTGGGGAGACTCCCGGGTGGAGACAGCTCCAGGCCAGGATGATGAGAGTGGGGATGGGGGAGAAAAAGTGTTGTGGGAGCTCAGAGGGGTTGGTCAGGGACTTCCTGCAAGAGGGAAGGCGGGCGAGTGTAAGTTCTAAGGAATGTCAAGGGGGTTCCCAAGTGAAGGCGGGAAGGAGAGATGAGAGACAAACGCAGCCAGAGAGGAAGGAAGGACCAGAGGATGCAGGGCCTCCCGCACCCCGCTGAGAGGCAGGGGCTTTGTCCAGGAGCAGCCACAGCACAGGAGGGCTGTGGGCGAGGGAGGGGCAGGGGCCGCTCTGGGTGTAGACGGATCCCTCTGGGGCCGTGTGAGGATGAGCTGGAAGGGGAGAGAACTGGGAGGAGCAAGCTGGGGACCCGGGTGTCCCCTCGAGGTCTCCTTCCGGGATGGCTCACCTGGGCCTGGGCGGTCTGCAGCTCGCGGCCCGCCCGCTCCCTGGCGGACGCCTCCTCCTCCAGCTGCTCCCGCAGCCCCGCTGCCTCAGCCTCCAGGGCTCGCGCCCGGGACCCCAAGGCCAGCTTGGCCCTGGTCTCCTCCTGCAGCAGCTCCTGGAGACGGAAGGGAGAATGGAGGTCAGGGGTGGGCAGGAGGGCGGGTGGGTCCGGGGGGGCTGGGTGCTGAGGGGTGGGCTGGGGTCACCTGGGCATCGTGCAGCTGGGCCTCCGTGCTGCTCAGCTCCTTGCTCAGCCTGATCGCTCTGGACTCGGCCTCACTCAGGGCCCCGGACACGTTCTCGAGTTCAGCCTGTGGGGAAGGGGCACCTTCCAGTGGTGGCTTCTGTCCAGCCGACCCCACCGGCTCCTCCACCTCAAATCCCCACCACACACTGCTGTCGGGAAGGTAAAATGGTGAGGCTGCTGGGGAAAAGAGCCTGGCAGTTCCTCAGATGGTTAAACGTGGGGTTTCCATGTGACCCAGCAATTCTGCTCCTAGGCATGTCCCCAAGAGAAAGGAAAACATATGTCTATGCAGAAATGTGTACAGGAATGTCCAGAGCAGCTCGATTCACTATAGCCGAAAGGTGGGAACCACCCAAATGTTCATCCACTGGTGAATGGATAACCAAAATGTGGTCTATCCAGGCAGTGGAATATTACTTGGCCCTGAAAAGGAACGAAGTACTGAGAGATGCTACAACATGGATGAAGCTTGAAAACATTTTGCTGAGTGAAAGAAGCCAGAAACAAAAGGACAAATATCGTATGGTTCCATTTATACGAAATGTCCAGAATAGGAAATCTAAAGCGACAGAAAGTAGATTAGCAGTTGCCAAGTCGGGGTGGGGGAGGATTGGGGGATGGTAGCTAAGGAGTACAGGATTTCTTTTTGGGGCAATGAAAATGTTTTAAAGCTAGATTATGGTGACGGTTGTACGACTCTATGGATATGCTGAAAACCACTGAATTTTACATTTTAAAATGGGTGAGTTATGTGGTGTGTGAGTTATATCTCAATAATGCTGTCCCTCTTCCCCCTAAAATTACCCTGAGCGAGGCCCCTGGCTTCGTGTTCCTTCACTGTAGGAATCGGGCAGCGGTTGCCCACTTCTGTCCCCTGGACTCCTCCTCTGCCCATCCCCCGCTGTGTCCCCAGGGCCCACAACAGGCCTGGCACACAGTAGGTGTTCAGTAAACGTTTGCTGGATGAGCGTGTCCAACACTGAGCCCCACCCTGAATGTCCCTCCCTCCTTTTCCAAGGTTCACTTCGGGAATAACGTTGGGTTCGAACTCTGGCTGGTAAGAAAATTGATCTGAAACCTTGGAAATAAGACAAGAAGATGGCCAGGTGTCCTTCTGACGTCACAGAACGGGACCATCTAACAAGCCCGCCTCAGGTTCACCTCACTCTCCGGGGGAAGGAAGCTTTTGTTGACTTGCACTGTGACGACCGAGTGGCAAATTATTTCTATTCAGGAGAAGAGATGACGTAGAGCTTACATTTTATTGCCCTGTGGGACATTAGCCAATTTGGTCTCTAACTGTGCCATTTCATTCTGGCATTCTTTGTTTTGTTTTGTTTTGTTTTTTTTAAAGAATATTCTTATCTCATTCTTGGTACTTTTTTTTTTTTTTTTGCTGGGAAAGATTGGCCCTGAGCTAACATCTGTTGCTAACTTTCCTTTTTTTCTCCCTCCCCAAAGCCCCAGCACATAGTTGTATATCCTAGTTGTAAGTCCTTCTAGTTCTTCTATGTGAGCTGCCACCACAGCATGGCTACTGACAGACTAGGAGTGTGGTTCCGCATGGGAATTGAACCCAGGCCACCCAAGCAGAGTGCACTGAACTTTAACCACCGGGCCATCAGGGCTGGCTCAGGCACTCTCTCTCTTGCTGATTACAAACACGCCAATCTCTCGTCTCTCACCTTGAACACCTTTGCCATCCCACTGGGTCCCTCATTAGTGCTTTAAATAAATCTCTGATGTGTGTTCACTAAGTCTTTGCATGAGACTCATGCTTTGACCTTTGAAAATTATATTTTGACCTGGTCTTGGCACCTCCTGGCTGTGCGACCTGAGGCAAGTGACTCCTGTCTGTCTGGCCCTCAGTTTCCTCATCTGGAAAATGAGGGATGATAACAGGACCTGCCTCCCAGGGCTGCTTTGAGGAGGAAATGAAATATTGAAGATACAGGGACTCGCCCAGTGCCTGGTACACACCTAGTGCTCAATAAATAGGAAAATATGACAATTTTTTAGCATTTAATGTGTGTCCAGGGGCCATTCTAAGCGTTTTACAAGTATACGCTCATCAAATTCACACATCAACCCTATGAGGCTGTGGAAAGTAGTAAGAGAAACCTTAACTGAATTGGAGTCAGAAGGCCTGTAGGGGGAGCTCTCACACCCTATGACACATGGTCAGTTACACCAAAGGATGCTTGTCTCTGGGACAGGAAATAAAACCACTTTACTACTGAAGGAAGATTTCTCTCCCCACCTGGCAACAGCTCAGCCAATGAGAAACACCACAGCTCAGCCAATGAGAAACACCACAGCTCAGCCAATGAGAAACACCACAGCTCAGCCAATGAGAAACGCCACAGCTCAGCCAATGAGAAACACCACAGCTCAGCCAATGAGAAACGCCACAGCTCAGCCAATGAGAAACGCCACAGCTCAGCCAATGAGAAACGCCACATCTCAGCCAATGGGAAATGCTGCAGCTCAGCCAATGAGAAACACCGCAGCTCAGCCAATGAGAAACACCGCAGCTCAGCCAATGAGAAACACCGCAGCTCAGCCTATGAGAAACACCGCAGCTCAGCCAATGAGAAATGCCACCACAGCTCAGCCAATGAGAAACACTGCAGCTCAGCCAATGAGAAATGCTGCAGCTCAGCCAATGAGAAGCCGTTGCCACCCTGAACTGTTACTTTCCCCCAATGGACTTTCCTTTAGAACAGCCCCTCCCTCTCCCCCTTTTTCTCTATAAAGACAGCTCCCTGGCTTTGTTCTCTGGATTTGCCTATGGTGAACCATAGCAGGCACATCCTGAATAGCAAATTCTTTTCACTGTTCCTAAATAAACTCATTTTGAGATAAAATAGGCAAGTTTGCTTTTTAAGTTACAAGGCAGATACCTTTATTATTCCCTGTTTACATAAAGGGAAGCTGAGGCACAGAGAGGTTAGGCAATTTGCCTAAGATCACACGGCTACGGGTGGTGGAACTGAGATCTGAGCCATGAGAGAATGGCTCCAGAGCTGCATTATCCAATATAGTAGGCACTAGCCTTATGTGGCTATTTAAATTTAAAGTAATTTAATTAAAAGTAAAAACCCACTTCCTCAGTTGTACTCGCCACATTTCGAGTGCCCAGAAGCCAAGTGGATGGCGCAGTTAGAGAACATCTCCATCACTGAACAGAGTCCTGCTGGAGAGTGCTGCCTAGAACTCCTGCTGTCAGCCGCCAAACGCTACTTTTGGTGTCACTTTTATTTTTATAATATGTACGGCGCTCAGCACAGGGACCCCCAGGGAGCATGATTCTATTTGGGGCAGATCCTAGGTGTCCCCCCAAATCCATTCTTCCCTGGTCCCACTGTGACGGGTCCATGGCTGCCAGCTAGAAACTACATTTCCCAGCTTCCCTTGCAGCTAGCTGTGGTCATGTGATTGTGTTACGGCCAATGGAAGGCGAACAAAGTGATGGATGCAAATTCTGTCCCCTCCCCTCTCCCCTTTCTGAGCTGGACCACAGACGTGCCCACAACCCAGGTCTGACTCTGAAGATGAGGTCAGTGTTCTTGGGATGGTGGGGCGACAAGACTAAGGAACCCCAAGGAGCACGGTGTCCTGCCAGCCATGACGGCTTGCCCTGAGCCCATTTCTTGAGAGAGAAAGACCTGTGTTTTTGATTTAAGCTGATGAATTCTGGGGTCTCTTTGTTAAGCAGCCCAACCTTTCCCCTCATGAATACACTGTTTTAATCTGGAAATTCAAGACTGTCACTGTGTTTTCCGAAATTGAAAGTCATTCTTCCCTCTGTTCTTCTTGCTTGTTTGTATTCTCAATAACGAACAGGTATTGGTCATTGAGTTAAAACACATAATAAAATAAAATGTTAAAAATCCATTTTTTGGGGCCAGCCTGGTGGCGCAGAGGTTAAGTGTGCACGTTCCGCTTCAGCAGCCTGGGGTTCGCTGGTTCAGATCCCGGGTGCGGACATGGCATCGCTTGGCAAGCCATGCTGTGGTAGGCGTCCCACATAGAAAGTAGAGGAAGATGGGCACGGATGTTAGCTCAGGGCCAGTCTTCCTCAGCAAAAAAGAGGAGGATTGGCGGCAGATGTTAGCTCAGGGCTAATCTTCCTCAACAAAAATTTTTTTTTTAAATCCATTTTTCTTCTTCAATATCGTCTTCACACAGTTCCACGTAGTCACACTGGGCTGTTCTAACCAGACCACAGACTATTTAAGGCCAGAGGAGAAGGGGGTGGAGGGTGGAGGCTGTGGCAGGGTTAAGAGCTACAGGGTCAGACATGGCTGGGTTCGAGTTTTGGCTCTGAGGGACCTTAGACAATCAACTTCACCTCCCTGGGCCTCAGTTTCCTCCTGTGTAAAATGGGAACAGTACAAGCACGTCCCTCAAAGGAGAGCCAGGAGGATTTAGTGAAATACACGGGATGGTTGGCATATAGTAACAGCTCACCAAATACTAGCTATTTATACGTGATTATGTTGGAAAAGTTGGAAGGAACAACAGGGCTGAGGTGGACCAAACAGAAGCCCAGAGAGGGCAGGTATCTCACTCAACATCACACAGCAGAGACCACCCCTGCCCTGGCCGCCCCACTCACCTGGGCCCGCTGCAGCTTCTCTGCAGCCTCTGCTCGGGCCCGCTCTCCATCACCAGCCCGGCCCTGCACCTCCTGCAGCTGGGACTCCAGGCGGCGCCTCTTCTGCTCACCCTCCTGACGCGAGGTCTGCAGGCTGTTCAGTTCCCCCCGTAGCTCGGACACCTCGGCCTCCAGGGCCAACCGGGTCTTCTCCCATGCACTTTTGCCCTGGTGAGGGAGAGAGGCAAGCAAAGATTTATGATTCCCCACATCTACCAGGCCAGGCAGACTCCTGTCTCAGGGCCTTTGCACTGTCTATTCCCCCTGGAACTTCTCACTGCTCCTTAAAGACTCAGGTACACTCCTGCCACAGGGCCTTTGCACAGGCTGTTCCCTCTGCCTGGACCACACTTCCCCGTGATGCTGGGATGGCTCACCCCTCGCCTCCCTCAGTGCTTCCCTTGGATGTCACCTTCTCAGAGAATCCCTCCCTGCCTCTCTATTTAAGATCACACTCCCCAAGTAGCACTCTGACCCCCTCTCCCTGTTCATTTCCCCACAAGGGAAGGGAACAGCATGTGTTCAGCTAATGCGTGCCGAGCAAAAGATGAAATGAAGCCGTGAAGATGGGAGGGAAGAAGCCCAGAGACGTGGGCCGGCCCAGCACCAGCCGAGGCACCTCCTCCAGCCCAGCATCCTGCCCTCCCCTCCAGCCCAACTCACCCTCCGGGCCTGCTCCAGCTGCTCCGCCAGTTCTCCCAGCGCCTGGCCGTGGCGCTGCCTCAGCTCCTGCACCGCCACCTCGTGAACACGCGTCTCCTCTTCCAGAGCCTTCTTCAGCTCCGTCACCTCCTGCTCCCTCTTGGACCTTTCATTGTGGGAGGAAGATGGGGAGCAGAATTTCAGAATAGAGGAAGGCAGGGACTTTGGGGGAGCATCCCCTCAACAGCCAGTTGTGCCTCCATTTATTGTTTCCCACCAAAGATGGGGACCTCACTCTGCGATCCCCAAGGGATCTGGGTGGTGATGCTGTGGGAGAAGGGTGGCTTTAAGGGTGAGCTCCTATGCATCCCTCAAAACCCTATTCAGAAAGCCCCTTCTCAAGGACGTCTTCCTGGACTCCCTCCCATAGATGTGGCATAGGGGCCTGCTCTTATCATCCACGATGCCCTCTGCTACTCCATTAAAGCATGCTTTGTCCCAGATTGGGTCTACCTTTGCTCGAATCTGCTTCCCCCCACACACCAGGAGTTCCTCAGAGCGGTGCCTGGGTCTAACTCACCTCTGTCCCCAGCTTGGCCCAAGCGGGGCCCAGAGCTGGTGCTCCACAAACAACTGTTGAACGACTCACAAAACCCTTGTGTCGATGGAAAGCTGGCACCCCCACCCCGACCCCTAGTCCTTCTCTCTCCCCGGACCTCGCCCTGCACGTGTTCAGCCGCCAGGCGGCCAGGCCTCACCGGAGCTCCTGCTGCGCGTTGGTGGAGTCCAGCGTGTCCTCGAGCTCGCCCCGCAGCGCCTCCAGCTCCTCGCCCAGGTCCCGGCGCTGCTTCTCGGCCTTGGCCCGGGCCGCGCGCTCCGCCTCCAGGTCCTCCTGGGCCTCGGCCAGCCCGGCCTGCGCCTCCCGCAGCGACTTGAGCAGCTGAGCCCGGGCCCCGCCCTCCTCCTCTGCCCTGGGGGTGGACGAGGACCACGCAGTTGGTAGGGGGGCAGGCAGGCGGGGGAGGGATGATTTCTGGAGGCGGAGAGGCCCGAGGAGGACTATGGGGGTGGCCAGGGCTGGGTTCAAATCCCAGCTCCGCCCTTGGGCACATGCCTCCGGAGCCAGCACCTCAGCTTTCTTAGCTGTGAAATGGGAATGACACTGACAGTGGCCACAGCCACACTTACTAAGCTCCCGCCACATGCGAGTCCTTTACTTATCATCTCATTGAAAGCTCACACCCAATGAGGAAACTGAGGCTCAGAGTGGGAAAGCACTTGCCCTGGTCACTCGGCCAGTGACCTGGCCCCACAGCCCCTCCTCATTGCCCTGACCCAACATGGCCTCCTGCAAAGAGAAGCTGGGGGCCGTGCTCCACTTCAGCAGCCCAGATTTCACTAGTTCGGATCCTGGGTGTGGACCTACACACGGCTCATCAAGCCATGCTGTGGCAGCATCCCACATAGAAGAACTAGAATGACCTACAACTAGGATATACAGCTATGCACTGAGGGGCTTTAGGGAGAAAAAAAAAAGAGAAATATCGGCAACTGATGTTCACTTAGGGCCAATCTTCCTCAGCAAAAAACAAAAAACAAAAAAAAAAACCCAGAAGCTGAATTGAGGGCAGTGTGGACTGGGAGTTAAATGGCTCAGGGAGCCCCTGCTCAGCCACCTGCCCTGGCAGGTGACAACCTTTCCTAACTAGAGGCAGCTAGTCTGTGAGGGGACACAAACGCCCCACGTCGCAGGATCGCCATGAGGATGGCAATAAAAATAATCATAAGAGGGCAAAAGAATCCCACAACTAGAAGAACCTACAACTAAGATATACAACTATGTGGCGGGGGGGAAGATAAAGCAGAAAAAAAAAAAAGAAGAAGGTTGGCAACAGTTGTTAGCTCAGGTGCCAATCTTTAAAAAAAAAAAAAAGAAAGAGAGAGCGCAAAAGACTACATGTTGCATGATTCCACTTCGAGGAAATATCAACAAGCGAATCCCATGCGGACAGACAGCAGATGGGTGACGCCAGGGGCTGGGGCGGGGGGGCGGGGGACGCAGAGCGACTGTTTAATGGGCGTGGGTTTCCTGGGAGGTGATGAAAATGTTCTGGAACGAGATAGAGGCAGTGGGTGCACAACACTGGGGACGTGCCAATTGCTGCTGAATTGTACACTTTAAAGGCCAATTTGGTTCTGTGAATTTCACCTCCATACAAAAAAAAAAAAAGAGAAAAACAAGGAACGACAGCCCTAACGAAGAGCAGCAACACACGCATCCAGACTTTCCCGAGGGCTGAGCGTGTGCGAAGTGTTTTAGGAGCATTTTCTCTCATTCAATCCCCACACGAACCCGAGGAGGGGCTGCTGTAATCAGCCCCATTTCACAGATGAAGAAACTAAGGCTACACAGGGGAGATCATCCGGGTGGGGTCACGTGGTCGGAACCGGGAGGAGCCGGGATTCAAACCCAGAAGTCAGACTTGAGGGGGCATGTTCTTTTTCTTTTGCTGAGATAGATTAGCCCTGAGCTAACATCCACCGCCAATCCTCCTCTTTTTGCTGAGGAAGACTGGCCCTGAGCTAACATCGTGCCCATTTTACTCTACTTTATATGTGGGACGCCTGCCACAGCATGGCTTGCCAAGCGGTGCCATGTCCTCACCCGGGATCAGAACCCACGAGCCCCGGGCCGCCCAAGCACAGCGTGAGCACTTAACCGCTGCACCACCGGCCGGCCTCCAGACCACCTTTCAAATCACAGCTGATTCCGGGCTGTTCCGTTTCGGGAGGAACAGACTGGGGCCTTTGTTCCCGGTTCCCTTGACCAGATGGGCTTGGAACTCGCTATGTCCACTTTACAGAAGGGGCTCGGGGCGGGTGTGCACGGCTGGCGGGGGGGGGGGGGGGTGCGGGCGGGGGGCGCTCCACCGGGCTGCGCCCCCAGGCGGGTGTGGATGCGGCGCCCCAGGGCTGCGCGCGCACCTGGCCAGCGCCGCCTGCAGCTCCTCCTCCTTGCGGCCCAGCTGCGCCCGCAGCTCCTCCGCCCGCTGCTGCTGCTCCCCCATCTGCTCCTGCAGCTCCGAGCTCTCCACGTCCAGCCGCCGCTTCAGCTTCTCCATCTCCTGGCGGCCCTTCTCCTCCTTCCGGAGGCGGTCTGAGGACGGAAGGGGGGGCCGTGCGTGGAAGGTTCCGGACCCACGCGCCCGGCAGCTCCCACGGCCCCCAGGACTCGCGGGGTGTAAGGCTGAGCTCAGCGCCTCCCTCCACACCTCCTCCTCTTCCCAGCTTACCCATCTCGGGGACGCCCCCCTGCCCCCCAGATCGTGGGCCAGATCCCCAGTGGCTGTCCCCTTCCCCTCACCCCCAAGGACACCCCTGCCTCTGCCCGCTGACTCTCTCGGCCCGTCCTCTCCTCGCTGCTCTCCCCCCCAACACCCCCACCCCCCCACCCCGGCCTCCTCTGGGCTCTTTCCCTTCTGTTTCTGATTCTGAGTCAACCGCGAGGGACACAGAGACAAGACAGTGTCTGAACCAGATAGCGGGACAGTCAGAGAGGGAGCGAGACAATAGCATTGAGAGAGACAGAAACAACTTGTCCCAAGCCTTCTTTCCTGCCCCCATTTAGCAAATATGACCACTGAGGCCCCAGAGCGCACGGGGTCGCCTGAGGTCACCACCCCCCACACCCTGACCCCAGCCGGAGCACGCACGGGGGCGGGCGCTCACCCTCCATGTCCGCAATCGTGGCCTCGTATTTGAGTCGAAGCTTATTGAGGCTCTTGACCTTCTCCTCCTCCTCGGCCGCCTGGGATGAGAACTCGGACAGACGGTCTTCCAGAAGCTTCCGCTCCTGAGGGTGGTGGGAGGTGGTGGTGGGGGGCAGTGGTCAGGAGCAGCCCCACTCGCCCCTTGTCTTCGATGTCATTTTCCTCCGTGTTTCTGCTCATCGCCATCCTCCCCTGACCCTCCGGCTCCCAAGCCTTCCATCCTCCCCGATTCTCTAGGGCCTGCTGACCCGTCCCACCCCGACCAGTTCACGCCCGTCAATGTTGGTGTAGACGCCTATCATCCAAAGGACACCACCGTCATCCCCGTGACGGCCACTGAGGTCGATTCTAATCATTTGCTACTATAGACGACACGGCACGGAACATTCTCGCCACTACTGTACTCGAAGTCTGGCTCATGGACCAGCAGCCTCAGCATCCACAGGGAGCTTGCTGGAAATGCCGAACCCCGGGTTCCACCCCAGACCTGCCCAAGCAGAATCTGCATTTGAACGAGCTCCCCACAGGAGCCCCGTGCACATCGGAGTTTGAGAAGCATGGGCCTGGAGCAGTGGTTTTCAAACCGTGAGTGGTTTTAGAAATCAATGCAGTGGGTCGGCACTGCCCTTAAAAAGAAAGAAACAGAATGGAGTAGAAGGGGATAGTTATGAAACCGAAGGAATGTTCCAGAAGCTGTGCATCCTTGAACTCTCAACTCAGGCATCGTTGCCTCGGGGAACCCTTCTTTGACCACTCCCAGGACAGGTCAGGGAACCCTCCATCGTGTCCTGCTCTTTCCTGACAGTTTCTAATTAAGTCACAATTGTCGTTTATTTCCGGTGCTCACTCATCCCTCTCCCCGACCTGGCTGTGAGGGCGTAAATGGTTTTCCAGTTGGTTGGGTGTCATCGCCCCTGTGCCCACCCCAGTCCTGGCGGTGGCAGGTTAAAGAGGGCGGCAGATTCTCCACCATGTCCCCACCCAGGGGTAGAGTCTCCTCCCCACCCTCGCATCGGGGCTGAGCCTGGGGCTGTTCTCAGCTCAGGGGCTGCAAACCACAGCCTGAGGGCCAAATCCGGCCCACGGCTTGTTCTGATAAATAAAGTTTTATTGAGACACAGCCATGCCCATCCGAGGACAAACTGTATGTGGCTGCTTTCAGGAGACAAAGGCGGAACTGGGTGGTTGTGACAGAAGGTGTGGCCCGCACAGCCACAGATGTTCACCCTCTGGCCTCTTAGGGAAAATGTTTGCCAACACCTGAACTACAGAATTCAGCTGGAAGGGACGTGGTGTCGCTTCCAGGCTTAAGCTTTTAGAGGCCTGGCGGCTTCCGCTTCCTCTTCCCGGAGCCCTGTGCTGCTGGGGAAGAAATCCAGGCTCTCCGGTGGGGGGAGAGAGAGGCCACACGAAGGAGCACAGACACCCAGCGCCCGCCACCGCGTCATGGTGACCGCCGGAGAGAGCCACCGGGAGAGGAGGAGGAACCCACGGATCAATGGGATGCAGTGCAACGGTGCCTGTTTGCAGCCCCGCGGCTGGGGGTGTCATGATGCAGCGAGAGGTAACCACACACAGTAGTTGCTCAATAGAAACAGCTGCATGTGGGTGTGACCGAGAGGCAGGGAGAGAGAAAGGGTTAAAGGCACAAACAGCCACGATGAGAGCGACAAAGACCCTAGAGGTGGGGTGACCTGGGCACAGACGCAGGGAGGGACCCACGTGCCCAGCGGAGCCCCCCACTCGCCCCACCCTTGGGGGCTCGCCAGCCACCGACCTTGCTCAGCTTGGCGTTCTGATCTTCCAAGAGGAGCAGGTCTTCCTCAAACTTCTTCAGCTTCGCCTCGGTTGTCACCCTCTCCAGCTCCAGCTTCTGCCTGGCCGCCTCCTCAGCCTCCAGGTGGGTCTCCAGCTCCTGGGAGGGAGGAGGGCGGGGTGAGGACCGGGGGGCCGGGGGCCGGGCTGCCGTGGGAAGGATGCAGGGGGTAGACCACGGACCCCCCGGGGCGCGTGGCTCAGACAGGTCCACGCTCAGGGCGAGGCCGGGAAGGACAGCACCCCGACCGGCCTTCTCATCTCCTTCACTAGCCCAACAAGCATTTACTGAATGGTGAACATGCGTCAGGCCCTGTTCTGGGCACCGAGGACAGAGAAAGATCTTTGTCCTTGTGGAAATGACATTCCTGGGTAGGTGTGAAGATTATAAACAACCCACATGACGAAGAAACCCATTCTCCAGATGGCCACTGTCTGCCACGGTGGTGACCAGGCACGTGTGGCAACTTGTGGTGTGAGACGGGGAATTAAGAGTCAGTATCACGCAACAACATGGATGGACCTCGAGGGCATGGCGCTAAGTGACATAAGTGAGACAGAGAAAGACAAGTCCCATGTGACTGCACTTATATGTGGAATCTAAAAAGCAGAAACAAAAACAAAAAGCCTGAGCTCATAGATACAGAGAACAGACCGGTGGAGGCCAGAGGTCGGGAGAGGGGCCAGGAGAAAGGGGCTCAAATGGCATAAACTTCCAGTTATGAAATAAATAAGTCCTGGGCCTGTAACACACAGCATGGCGGCTGTCGTTAACGCTGTGTTGCGTGCTTGAAAGTTGCGCAGAGTAGATCTCAAAAGTTCTCATCAGGGGGCTGCCCTGTGGCCGAGTGGTTAAGTCCGTGAGCTCTGCTTCGGCGGCCCAGGGTTCACATCCTGGGCGCAGACACGGCACCGCTCATCAAGCCACGCTGAGGCGGCGTCCCACATGCCACAACTAGAAGGACCCACAACTGAAAAATATACAACTATGTACTAGGGGGATTTGGGGAGAAGAAGATGGAAAAAAAAGAATATTGGCAACAAATGTTAGCTCAGGGCCAATCTTCGAAAAAAAAAATGTGTTGAAAACCAAAAAAAATTTTTTTTAAAAGTTCTCATCACAAGAAAACAATTTTTCTGTAACTGTGTAAGGGGACAGATGTTAACTAGACTTTAACTAGAGTTATTGTGACCGCGTCGCAATGTATACAAATAGCGAACCATTATGTTGTACACCTGAAACTAACATGTTATACGTCAATTCTACCTCGATTTAAAAAAAGATTCAGGGGCCGGCCCGGTGGTGCAGCAGTTAAGTGCGCATGTTCCGCTTTGGAGGCCCGGGGTTCCCCGGTTCGGATCCCAGGTGTGGACATGGCACTGCTTGGCAAGCCATGCTGTGGCAGGCGTCCCACATATAAAGTAGAGGAAGATGGGCACGGATGTCAGCTCAGGGCCAGTCTTCCTCAGCAAAAAGAGGAGGATTGGCAACAAATGTTAGCTCAGGGCTAATCTTCCTCAAAAAAAAAGACTCAACATTATGTGCTGCCTTGATGTCTGGTAATATTGGGAGGACATATAATGTCGGAACCACAAGTCCTCCTTCCCGCTCTGCTCCCACAGACAAAGTCCCCTCACCAATAACCCCCCTTATCAGGGGGACCAGGCACAGTGATAACAGGCTGCTCACCCCTCTGTAGTGGACTCCAGCTGCCTGCCAGCCCTCGGAATTATCCAAACAAACCCATCACGTCTCCCTGCAGGACCCAAGGGGTCACCTCACCCTCTTGTTACTATGAAGCCTGCCTCCCACAGCTGCAGCTTGAACACACCATTCCTGAGTGCAACCCTCATGTGCGTCTCTGTGGCGGGAGACTGCTTCCCTCAGGCTGTGGGTATCTGTGACTAATAAACTGCCATCTGGCTCTTCTGTGAAGGGTCGGGTGTGGTGTGTTAGACCATCTCCATAACTGTCGGGCAGGAACCCTCCCTCAGTGATGGAGGCAAGAGGAGGCAATTAAAACACTACTGAGCTCTTGAAGTGTGCTCAGTGTGACCGAGGACTGAATTTTCAATTTAATTTAATTTTACTTATTTTAAATTTAAAGCCAGACACTCAATTATTCACTGGAAAACTTTTAAGTATGTTTGGAACAACTTGGGTATGTAAATCTACTTTTTCTTTTTATATGATTTCTTTTTTTGGTGAGGAAGATTGGCCCTGAGTTAAGATCTGTTGCCAATCTTCCTCTTTTTGCTTGAGGAAGACAACCTGTGCCAATCTTCCTCTATCTTCTATATGGGATGCCGCCACAGCATGGCTTGATGAGCAGTGTGTAGGTCCATGCCCAGGATTGGAACCTGTGAACCCCGGGCCACCGAAGTGGAGAACATGAACTTAACCACCACACCACCAGGCCATCCCCTATAAATCTACCTTTTAAACAGAAGAACTTATGAAATATAAATGCCAATGAAGTATCACCAATGAAAATTTAGCATCTGAATGGAGATGTGCTGTAAGTGTAAAATACGTACTGGATTTTGAAGGGGAACCATGGGAGAGCAACCTGCCTGCAAATGCAGCAGCACAGAGGCAAATGAAGCCAGGAGATGGACAGAAGCAGAGTACTGAGGATATCACTTGAGCACCTGGATCCAGCCACGCCTGAAGCTTATCCATTCTAGTCTCCCATTATTTGAAACAAAAAAAAAATTCTTTTTGCTTAAGCTACTTTGAACTGAGTTTTTCACAAATCCGTGGCCAAAAGAGACATGGTGTACAGAAGCAAAGGTGGGCGGGGTAGACAGAACGGTTGGGGGAAGGTGGCCTCAGGCATGCCGGGGGTGTACGAGAATGGGGGGTGGGGGAGGTGGGTCCAGACCTGTATATGCTGCTGCAGTCTCTTCTTCTCACTTTGCAGCTGGCGGCTGCACTCCTCCTCCTCGCCCACGCGGGCCTCCAGCTCCGACACCACCAGCTCCAGCTCCTGCTTTCGGCTTGCCAGCCGTCCCCGCGTCTCTTCGGCCTCAGCACACAGCTCTGCCTCTGCTCGCAGTTGCTCGGCCAGGCGGTTGCGCTCCTCTTCCAGCTGGGGACGGGGTGGGAGGTCAGCGGGCAGCAGGTGGTGCTCCCAGGACAGCCCTCGGTGGAGCACCAGGTCCCTCCTGTACCAGGGTTTGCTTTGCCCTTTGAGGCCCGGGGGGGGGGCAGGGGGGCGGGGTGGGAGACACAGTCCCCCAACCCATTCCTCCCTCAGGTCCCCATCTCAGGATGACCCTGCATCCCCTTAGACATGGAGTCAGACCCCTAGGTGCCACCCTCCCCCTCATCTCCCCACAGCCCATCAGGCCCCAGCCCCGTCCCTCCCGGCCCCTGACTCTGTCTGCCCTGCCCCCTCCTCTGTCCTCACAGCCCCAGCAGGCTCAGGCCTCGTCCTCTCTCAGTGGACTCTCTCCTCAGCCTCCTCCCCAGCCTCCCGGCCTCCAGTCTCTCTCTCTCTCCAGTCCATCCTCCAAATAGCCCCAGAGAACCCTTTCCACCGTCTCTCATTTCATTTAATACTCCTACGCTAGAAATTTAACCACAGGAAATGATTCCGGAAAATTAGCAAACAGAAAACTGGTCAAGGAGAGGTTTGCTTCAGCATTATTTTAAGATACCAAAAATATTGGAAACAATAGAAACCCCACGGTCTGTGTACCATAGCCCTGCCCCGCATCCTAGAGCCCACTCCCTGAACATGGTGGCTCGACAGGAACCAGCCCCCCACCCCAATACCCTGTCTGCACCCCAAAAGCCCTGCTCCCTGCCAGTGGCGGCTCAACCACACCACACAGTTCCAGCCCAGGAGCCCCGTCCCTCAAACCTGGACCCGCCCACAGCCCCGCCCCTCACAACCTGGCTCCACCTACAGCCCTGCCCCACCCATGGCCCCCCCAACACCTTGGTTCCACCCACAGCCCTGCCCCACCGTGTCCCCACCCCTCACCATGGCTCCACCCACAGCCCTGCCCTACCCCCTGGCCCCGCCCCTCACACCCTGGCTCCACCCAAGCCCCGCCCCAGCCCATGGCCCTGCCCCTCATGTCCTGGCTCCACCCACAGCCCCGCCTCTCATGACCTGGCTCCACCCATGGCCCCACCCCTCATAACCTGGCTCTGCAGCCCTGCCCCATCCATGGCCCCCCCAACACCTGAGTTCCACCCACAGCCCTGCCCCACCGTGTCCCCACCCCTCACCATGGCTCCAACCACAGCCCCGCCCTACCCATGGCCCCGCCCCTCAAACCCTGGCTCCACCCACAGCCCCACCCCAGCCCATGGCCCTGCCCCTCATGTCCTGGATCCACCCAAGCCCCGCCCCACCCACGGCCCAGCCTCTCACACTCTGGCTCCACCCCAAGCCCCGCCCCTCACCTGCGTCAAGCGGTCCTGGAGCTCGCCCACCTCGCGGGCGCTCTGCTGCTGCAGCTCCTGCACTTTCTGCAGCTCCTGCACCCGCGCCTGCAGCACCTCATCCTGCCGCGTCACCTGCAGCAGTGGCTTCACCTGCAGAGGAGGGGGGATGGGGATGTGGAACAGCCGGCTGCCACCGCGGGAGCCCCTTGGCCCTGGAGCTAAGAGCTCCCACTCTGAGCTGGGCTCCATTCGAGGCCAGGTGCTCCACTGACCCGCTGCGTGAGCTCGGGCAAGCACCTTAGTGTCCCATCTATGGAATGGGGATGGTGACAGCCCCGGCTTCACCGCGTTTTCGGGGTGAGTGAATGAGCGAACACGGCTATTCTGTAACACCGTTTCTCAGGGTTCTCAGCCCACAGTCCGGAGTGAGAGGTGCTCGTGACACTGTGTGATTCCGGTTGGAGCGACAGGCGCCACGCACACCCGAAGCCATCCTGTATCTCTTTTACCCATGCTGGTTTGAGTCAGATTTTTTGGGTCACTTGCTACCTAAAGAATCCTAACAAAGTCTGAGCTGATCGGTCCCATTTTACAGATGCAGAAAACTGAGGCCCAAACAAAGGAAGTCACCTGACCCAGCAGACCTGGCCGCCAGGTCCCGTCCCCTCGCTGCTCGGCCCGCCCCCCCCAGGCGCCCTCACCTTGGTGAAGAGTCGCCACCACTGCCAGTGTCTCAGCTTGAGGTAGGCTGCACAGTTCCGCTGCATGACCCGCAGGGCACTTTGCTGCTGCTGACGCTTCTGGAAGGCCCTGCGGGGGGCGGGGGGGCGCGAGTGGGAGAGGGAAAGATGGGCCCCTCCAGGCCCTGTCCCCTTGGCAAGAGAGCGAACGAAGCTCCCTTCAATTAGTCAACCGTCATGAAATGCCTACTGTGCGCAGGCACCGTTCTATTATTGATAGATCGTGGGGTCCCCCTGCCCTCGACTCTCTCTGCCCTGTCTTCCTCTCTGTGCACACAGCCCCAGTTCAGGGCTCATCTTCTCCCACCTGGACCCTCACTCCAGCCTCCTCCTGGGCCTCCCAGTCTCCAGTCTATCCCTGACATGCCTCCAGAGGGGTCTGTCTACACCCAGAGTTCACCCGCCCCTCCCCTGCTCCCAGCCCTGCCGTAGCTCCCCAGTGCCCCTGGACAAGGCCTCTGTCCCTCAGCCTGGTGTTTGGGGAGCCCTTTGTCCTCTGATCCTTCCTCTGCACCAGTTCCAAGGGGGAGGGGGACTGCCCTGCAAATTTCCTGCGTTCCTGCAGTGTGCCAGGCTCGCACATCACCAGGCCTTTGCACAAGCTGTCGCTCCTGTCTTGAACCCCCCTCCTGTCCTCCTTCATCTTCCTGGTTGTCAAGTGTGATCCGGGGGGGCGTCCTGGTCTGCAGCAAGGCCTCTGCTGAACTTGTATGACCCCCATCAAAGCACACCCCCCCCCGAACTGTGACGCTTCACGCCGGTGCACTGCCCCGTCCAGACTGGAGTCCCTCCAGGGATCGGCCAGGTGGGTAACCACGTCGACCCGGGTGGCCCGGGGCTTTCTCTGTGTTAGCATGGAAAATCATGCATCCTGGGAACCCTCCAGTCCTGGACAAACCGGAATGTGGGTCACCCGCTGGCTGGCTGAGTCCAGCTCTTCTCTGTGTCCCCGGCATCACTCAGCACAGGGCCTGGCCCACAGGGGCTCCAGGACTGTAGAACCAAGAAGCCTGGGCATCCAGTGGCTCCATCCCATTGTTTTTCAATCCTCTCACCATCTTGGAGGCCCTGACATCTGGAACCTTCTGATCAACCCCTCCTTCCTCCAGTCTCCCAGGCCATCTGGTCAACCCCTCCTTGCTCCGGCCTCTGGGCCATCTGGTCAACCCCTCCTTGCTCAGGCCTCTGGGGCCATCTGGTCAACCCCTCCTTGCTCAGGCCTCTGGGGCCATCTGGTCAACCCCTCCTTGCTCAGGCCTCTGGGGCCATCTGGTCAATCACTCCTTGCCCTGCCCTTTGGGGCCATCTGGTCAACCCCTCCCTGGCCCGGCCTTGGCCAACAGGACCCCAGGAGACCGGGTGGTGGCCCACCTGCGAGCGAGGTATCCCCGGGCAGCTGCCTGGAAGGACACAATGATGTCTGTGACCTTCAGGTCCCGCTCCTCTTCCAGCTGGGCCAGGACCCCCGCCCGGAAGAAGATCTTGCTCTGTCCCACACGGTAGAGGTTGGGGTCCAGTTCCAGGGCCTGGATCTGTGAGGGGTAGGGGAGAGGCGATGAGGGGGGAGGTCCCAGCCCACCCTCCACCCCCTGCACCGAGCACTGCTGGGCTCTGCCCCACACTCACCATCTTCTCACAGGCCTGCTTCCCATCCATAAAGCCCTTGGGGATGGCATTGGGCGTCAGGATCTCATATCTGCAGTGGGAAGGGAAGGGTGGGGGTGGAGAGTTACAGCAAACTGTTGCTGAGCTCCTGCCATGGCCGGGCACTGGGCTCAGAGTGACAAATAGCAATGACGATGGGAACGATAAGAACAGTAAGAAAAAACGAACATTAGAGCATTTCCTGAGTGCCACCCACAAGACCTAGAGGGGTTTTTTTTTTTTTTTGGTGAAGAAGATTGGCCCTGAGCTAACATCTGTTGCCAATCCTCTTCTTTTTGCTTGAGGAAGATTATCACTGAGCTAACATCCGTGCCCATCTTCCTCTATTTTATGTGGGATGCTGCCACAGCATGGCTTGACAAGTGGTGCTAGGTCCATGCCTGAGATCTGAACCCGCAAACCCCAGGCTGCCAAAGCAGAGCACATGAACTTAACCACTATGCCACCGGGCTGGCCCAAAGACCAAGAGAATACCACCACCCAGGGCAACATCAACAATACAAGTTGCCACTCCGTGGACACCTACCACGTGCTGACTGTGAACGTTTTCTCACATCACCACCATCTCACTGAGCCGCCCAACAAAGGTGTGTCTCAGAAGGGAAACGTGAGCACAACACCAAATAGCAGCCGATGTTTCTGAATACTTGTTACGTGTCAGGACTAAGCTCTTTAGAGCACTTTCTTTCAAATTTCTGAGTGCAACTCAGAATAAAAAAATACATTTAATAAACACAGACGTGTCTGCCCTCAGAGTCTCTTCCCTGCTGTGCCCTCTCCCCGGGACCTTGACGTTTCATAAAAAATAATGCATATTATATATACAAGACATATAGACACATAATATATATGTCATATTTTATGCCTGGTGACTGAGAAAATGGTGTGTGTGTATCAGAGTTTCTCATCCCCAGGGATCTTCTTAAAAGGCAGATGCTCATCCAGTAAGTCTGGGGTGGGGCCTGGACGCTGCGTTTCTGACAAGCTGCTGGGTGCTGCTGGTCCGGGGCCCACACTTTGAGCGGCAAACTCTGGCCCTGTGCCGTGTAGTCCAGCAGCTGCCGGCCACAGGGAGCTACTGAGCCCTCGAAATGCGGCCTGGGCAATGGAGACACCAGACTTTCCATTGTGTTTCATTTTAACTAAGTGACATGGGAATCGAAAACCGCAAGCAGAGGCCGGCCCGGCGGCGCGGCGGTTAAGTTTGCACGTTCCGCTTCGGCGGCCAGGGGTTCACAGGTTCAGATCCCGGGTGTGGACATGGCACTGCTTGGCACACCATGCTGTGGGAAGCGTCCAACATATAAAGTAGAGGAAGATGGGCACCGATGTTAGCCCAGGGCCAGTCTTCCTCAGCAAAAAGAGGAGGATTGGCAGCAGTTAGCTCAGGGCTGATCTTCCTCAAAAAACAAATAAATAAATAATAAAAATAGGAATAAAAGAAAACCGGGAGCAGCGTCAAATATTTTTCTGTTCAACACAATTTCTTTGTTTTGGGAGGACCACATTTCACACTGACCGCCGGAAATTTAGGGTCCGAACTGAGATGCACCATCAGCGGGTAGACACAGGCCACATCTCGAAGACTCGGTAGGACAAAAAAGAACGCTCGATATCTCACTATTAATTTTTTGTATTGGTTCCATGTGAAAATGATCCTATGTCCTGCCTGTAGGGGGTTAAGTAAAATATCTCGGCAACGTTAACTTCGCCTGTTTTCTTTCTACATTAAAAAAGGCGGCTGCGAGATCGTTTGCAATCGTGCCCGGGGCTCCCGCGCTGTTTCTCACACGGCGCTGCTGTGTCCAGCTGTGAGTGGCGCGATCTGGGTTATGATATGAATTGGGTTATGATGTTCACCACACTAGTTGTTTCTTAAACTGTGATATTTTCTGTTCTAGCCTATTCTGCCTTGAAAGACATTATCATGCAAGATGCGGATTGCAACACGGGGCTCTATGCCTTTGTCCCACATCCCAGAGGAGGAAGCTGAGAATTTGCCAGAATTTGCCCGGAGTTCCCGGGATCAGAAGTAGCAGCGGGGGGATGGGGAGGGGGGTGGGGTGCGGTGGGGTGGGGGTGGGGGTGGGGTGGAATGGGGGTGGGGGTGGGGGTGCGGTGCGGTGGGGTGGGGGTGGGGTGGGGTGGGGGAGGGGGTGCGGTGCGGTGGGGTGGGGGTGGGGTGGGGGTGGGGTGGCGATGGGGATGCAGGTCTGGTGGCCCCGCGCGCCCGCCCCCGCACACGCACCGCTGCCGGAACTCCTGGAAGAGGATGCGGTTGGGGAAGCCCTGGCGGCAGATGCGGATGCCCTCGAGGACGCCATTACAGCGCAGCTGGTCCAGCACCAGCTTCGGCTCCAGCTTCCCGGCCTGCGGAGAGCGGGGATGGGGACGCGGGGTGCGGCGGCGGCCACACGGGGGGGCGGGGGGGGGCACCCCGACGGCCGAGGCAGCGTCACCCGGTCCAACCTCTGCTTTAACTGCGCACCTACTATGTGCCAGGTGGAAATGCATGACCCAGGGCCGGGGGGTGGGGAGCGGAGCTCACAGTCCAGTGGGGGAGACTGACAATAAATGAGGTCAAGAGATGGCTAATAAACGTCGGAAGTAAATAAATAAAAAGTGCTAAGGAGCAAAGAGCAGCCGGGAGCGAGGGCCGGGCGGGCTGAGGCGGCCCAGCCATCCTTATTTTTGGTAGCTGACTTCGGTTCTCTTTTCTTTTTTAATTGCCTTTTTTTTCGCCCCAAAAGTAATAGACAAGGGGTAAAAATCTCAACTGTACAAAATTCAAATGATACGTTCTGAAACAGAACTCTTGCCTTGCCCAGAATAGTCAACACAACCCCCAGTTTCTTACAGAACCTTCTAGGTCACTTGTTCTCCCACCCCTGGTTACACACTGGTGCCCCCTGGGAAGCTTAACAAAACAAAACCAATGCCCCAGCCCCGGCCCAGGGTAGAATCTGAATATCTGGAGAATGGAGATTAAAACGTGAGAACCAACAGTCTGGATGTTTCTATTTTTCTTTTTCTTTTTCTTTTTTTTTTTTGGTGAGGAAGATTGGCCCTGAGCTAACATCTGTTGCCAATCTTCCTCTTTTTTTTTCTTCCCGAAGCCCCAGTAGATGGCTGTATATCCTAGTTGTAGGTCCTTCTAGACCTTCTATGTGGGACGCAGCCACAGCCATGGCTTGACGAGTGGTGTGTAGGTCCGTGCCCAGGATCCGAACTGGCGAACCCTGGGCTGCCAAAGCGGAGCAGACGAACTTAACCACTATGCCACCAGGCCAGCCCCTGGACCTTCTCCTAGGGCTAACTAGGCATATGTATGTTATATTTATGCAGTCATCAAACACTTATTGAATATCCACAGTATAGCTGTGGCTGGGGCTTTTCTAGGCACTGGGGTCTCAGCAGTGAAAACCGAGATGAAGCCCCTGCCGGAAGGTTATGTCCCAGCAAAAGGGACTTCCTATTGCCACACGACTATGTACGGTCCCTGCTTGTTGGTAATAGGCTTCAGTATTGTGGGAGGAACCTCTCCCTCCCCTCGGCTCTCAGCCCATCAGTGGCCAGGACTGAGCTCATCCTGGCTCCCTGTGTGGTCATGTGACCCCAGCCCAGCCAATCACAGTGGCTGGTTCAGGGGCAGGCACAAGAGCCATCCTGGGCCAATGAGAGCCAGCCCTGGGACTTGTGTTAGAGTCACTGGGGCAAGAGGCTCCCTCTTTCCCTTAGGGTTGCTGAACTGGGAGAATGAAAGCCTGGAGCCACTGGTGGCCACCCTGCCACCCTGAGGAGAGAGAGAGAGAGAGAAAGAGAGCAAGCGATTCCTTCACAGTGAAGGAGACACACAGAAAAGCAGAGCCAAGTAAAGGAAAAAGAATCCTAACACCATGATTTGAGCACCTGGATCCAGCTATACCTGAACCCGATACTGGAATTTTTAATTATGTGAATTTATACATTCTAACTTTTGCTTACAGCATCTTAATGATTCTCTCACAATCAAAAGAGCCCCAAGGAAATAGCTGAAAACAGCTTGAAATTGGAAAGAATATATGGAACAGTCTCACAACATTTTATTTTCTTCCTTCTTTCTTTCCTTCCTCTATCCCACCCTCCGACAAAACATGTGGCAGGCTCGAGTGGGGAGGTGCCCAGCAAGGTCAGGAGACTGATTACATAAAAGGGGACTGAGAAAATAAGTCAATTTG
Source organism: Equus przewalskii (assembly GCF_037783145.1). Taxonomy (NCBI): domain Eukaryota; kingdom Metazoa; phylum Chordata; class Mammalia; order Perissodactyla; family Equidae; genus Equus; species Equus przewalskii. The sequence continues at coordinate 19,322,296 of NC_091839.1, read as the reverse complement.
TAGGTTATAGGACCTGGATTTCTCACTGTTGCAAAAAAGAGTTACAAATGTGCACAAGGGGAAAAGTTAACGCAAACTCTGTGAGGTTGGACCGGAACTTGACATCCTGGTGAGAACTTAAGTTTTCAATATACAAAGAAAGTTACAGAAACAAATATAGCAGTGAATGCGCATATACACGTGTATGCAAGCATGTCCGTTCGTGCGTATACGCAGCTCTGTTGACGGCGAGGCCCTGGGAGGGACATGCTAACGCCACCGAGCACATCGGTCACCGGATCTCAGGCTCTACGCCCCATTCTGCACAAAAGAACCAGGGCTCCTGGGGGAAACGGCCGCGTCTATGTGTGCCGTATTTCACCCAGTCTAAGCCCCCATCCACTGTAAAACCCGCTGTGAGTGTAGACACCCCCAGGAAAAAAAGCCTCCTGCCACACCCAATGTCACCGATGCTACCGTGGGAGAAATCAACGTCTCAGATTTGGTGAAATACGGTATCTGCAGATGTGGAAACGGAGATGCACACACACATCCACCCACCCAAGAACCACCGCTACTTTCTGAGGACAGTGTAAGCCGTGGGCACCTAATTTTGTGGTCTCATTTCCTACTCATGTTGACTCATCTCTACAGGGCCCATCCTCTGATTTTCCCAACAAGAAAAGCTTTCGGTGGCCCGGGAGGCCAGGCATGGTCTCCCCACACCTACATGACACTCTCGGCTCCAACAGTCTTCTTTCCATCCTTTGCACCTTCCATGCTCTGGCCTACCTACCACTGGGCCTTTGCACGAGCTGTTCTCTGTTTGGAAGACCACTTATTCTTCAGAGCTGAGTCATCACCTCCTCCAGGGAGCCTTCTCTGACTTCACTGACCAGATCTAACCTTATGCGACATGTATCAGCCCTACAAACTCAGCTGGACATTGGTGGTTAATTGAATGTCTGTGCTCCCCATTGGAGTGTGAGCTTCCTGAGAATAGGGGTTGGCTGTGCTTTTTCCTCTGGCACATAGTAGGTGCTCAATAAAATTTAAGTCCCGTGAACCAATGAGTTTTCCCAACAGAGCCCTGAGTCTGAGAGGGAAGCAACTTGCTCAAGGTCACGCAGCCAGTCAGAGGCGAGCCTGGGAACAGGCGTGGCCCCAGCCAAGTCCGCCGGCCAGGTCTCTCCCTGCTGCCCGAGCCGCCCCCATCCCGGGCCGGGTCACTCACCCTCTTCTCGTGGTTGGGGATGATACAGCGGACGAAGCTGGGGTTGGTGTTGCTGAGTGTGGCCATGAGGCGGCTCAGGGACTCCTTGTAGAGCTGGCCCACCGTCCGGAACATGCCCCGGCGGGGGCGGCCACCCGGCGGCCCGTCCCCGAGGCTGCTCACCTGCTCCAGCCCCACGATGCCCTCCACTGTGAGGAGGAAACAGAGGTGGAGAGAGAAGTGGGTCAGGGGTCAGTTTGAGGGGACTGGGCCGGCCAAAGGTCAAGGGTCTTGTTATCGATAGGACCAGGCTCTTTACATAGGAAACACCTCGCACAACCGGGTGAGGGAGGTGCCACCAGCCCCACCGGACTGACGCGCAGACTCAGGTTCAGAGAGGTGGAAGGCTGTGCCACAGGCCACACAGCTTAGAAACCGCAGATCCAGGATCTGAACCCAGTGGGGTGAGTCCTCTTGAACCCTAACCTCTGACCCCTCTTCCGCTCAAGGACACGATTTCCGTTTTCCTCATCAACAAACGGTGATGACAATGGACGCTTACGTAGCACTTACTTCCTTCTAGCCTCCGCTCAGAGCAGCTCACGTACGAGCCCATAGGAATCGGTCCCATCTTACAGATGAGGAAACCGAGGCACAGAGAGGGACAGGATGGTACAAACACAGCACAGCTGCATTCTTAGGAACCCGAAACCACATCCCATTAAAAGTGGAATCAAGTCTGGCTTTTAGGGGCCATCTTCGAAGGAAGGCAAACGACCTCCACAGCAACCCTTGCCCCAGAGGCCCGACTGAGCGTACGTCTGCTTTCTCTCCTGTCATTCGATGGCCTCACTTAGCTCCTTCGTCTCAGATTCTCTTACTGGATCACGCCAGGGACCCGCAGCTGGGGCAGAATCTGAGGCCCCACAATCCCCAGTCAGGAGGGTCTTCAGGGGTCCAGCAGACAATCTGCACTTCGGGCAGGACTGGGTGCACGATCGGGGCTCAGCTGTGACATTTTCCTTTTTCCTCCCCAGGTTCAACTCTCCCTCCTACCACCCTACTCCCAGTTATTATCAAAATAAGAATCATCACTCATTAAGTTCTTACAGCACAGGTAAGAACTGAGGCTCTGGGAGTTAAAAGTCCTGGGTTCAAATCCTGGCTTTGCCACTTCCTGGCTGTGTGACCTTGGGCTGGTGACTTAACCTCTCTGTGCATCAATGTCCTCATTTGTATAATGGGGGTAATAACAGTACTAACATCTGCCTCGTTGGGTTATTTGGAGGATCCTATGTGTTAACAGTCATAAAAGGGGTTCACACCGTGCCCGGCACACAGTAAGGGCTCCATAAATGCACACGGAGATGACATGCGGTTTAGTTAGAAGAAAGCATTGTGCTGCCACAAAGGGTCTGGAAACCGCTGAGGGAGCCGACGAGGAGGGAGAAGAGGAGGGAGAGACCTCCTTACGAGAGGAGAGGGGACCGACATTCAAAACCAGGTGCCCAGTGCAACAGGCCCGCCCTCCTGGTCCGGCAAATCTCACCCGTTGACGCACAGCAGCACCCACCCCCTGCAGGAGAAATGGCAGAGCCGCGCCTCCCTGAAGATCCTGGGGGCGACGGGGGGAAGGAGCCAAGGAGAGAGAACTGCTGGAAGCCCCCGTGTTCTGGGGGTGAGGACAGATGCGGGGTGGCAGAGAGGTGGGGGGGATGCAAAGGGAGCAGCGTGAGAAGAGAGGAGGGAGAGCAGGTGGCAGGAAGACAAAAAGAGGAGAGAGTTGTTAGTTAACAGCACAGGGCAAAGCAGGAGAGAAGACCTGAACGTTGGCCGTGAACTTTTAAAACCAGGGAGAGGGTCCTGTCCATCTTTTTTTTTTTTTTTTTTTTTTGGTGAGGAAGATTGGCACTGAGCTAACATCTGTGCCAATCTTCCTCTATTTCGTATGTGGGACGCTGCCACAGCATGACTTGATGAGTGCTGTGTAGGTCCGCACCCGGGATCTGAACCCACAAACCCCAGGCCACCAAAGCAGAGCATGCAAACTTAACCACTACCCCACTGGGCCGGCCCCTGTCCTGTCCACCTTGGAGTCTACCCAGTGAGGGCATCACTGTTGACTGAAAGGATGAATATCCTCTGTGAGAATTTAGTGCCAGGGAAAAAAAATCTCTCTCCCTAGAAGTTGAGTCTGTATCTGTTTTATTAGGTATCCCTTTTTGCCCTGGCTGCCAGGAAGCTCGATGCTCCCACCTAGCTTGTTGTATTTGCTTCTCTGAGGAGAGCTTGTCTCATTTGCCTTTTCTCCGGGGCTGCCAGGATGCTGGGCACCCAACTCTGGGCTCAGGGCGACTGTAGGAGAGACTGATGCAAAAATGGTCCCAATTCTCCACCCTTCCCTGTGACCCGTAGCAACTTGAGTCTGGGCCGGCCTCGTGACTTGCTTTGTTCAGGAGAATTGTGGAAGAAGTAACGCTGTGCCAGGTTCCAGTCTAGGACTCAAGACGCTTTGCAGCTTCTAGTTCTTTCCTGCAACCCTTCGCGAGCCAGGCCCACAGGAGGTGGGTCGTCGTGGTCCACGAATGGGGCACAGATTTTACAGAAGTGGAGGGGGCGGATTTTCAGTCCACAGGAGATAGTCCTGACAGCAGAATCTGGTTCTGTTGCTGAACACCCCACACTGCTCTCAATCCCTCTTGTGTAAACTGAGACACAAACACTAAATGTCTCTTTCTACACCCAGCTCACGATGTCGGGGCACCCCACGCCCTTTTGCTGGATGAGTTCACGTTGGGATCCACTCATCTTGCTTATTTTGTCCTCGTGTCTAATTGCACGGGGCAAGCACGTCTGGAACCATGCTCTGCACTTCAATAAAAGATTAAGGCAAACTGACAGATTCCGGAAACCTGGAATCGGAAAAAAAACAAGACACTCATCTGCTAGCTGCATAAAAAAAACCATCTCTCAAACCTCCTGTGAGGTCGGGGGGTGGCAGACACGGCTGGGAAAAGTGCCGGATCCCGCCACACACAGGCGTTTGGTTTCCCTGCCCCTGCCTCCTGGAAGGGTCACTCGGAAAAGACTTGACGGCCAGATTCACACGGGCCTTTTTGCAGCAGAAAAAAAAAAAAAATCTCCAAAACTATATCTTGATCTGTTGCTCCTTTCTTCTTCCCTGGGGCCCAGAGGGGAACTTAGTGAGACGGCAGAGAAAGCAGAGCCTGAAGCTGACTGACTTGTAAACCGCCACCAGTCTGAGTTCTCATGTTGTTATTCATTCTTTTCGAGTCAAAGGTCTTGATTGTGTTAGGGATCATATGCCCTCTACAAAGAATAAGTTCATCTATTCCTTTACAACATTCATTTACTTATTTCTTTTTCTACTCTGATTGCATAGGCTAGTATTGCAAAAACGGTTTTTAACAGCAGTGCTGGCAGTGGGCATCCTTGTCTTGTTTCTGATGAAGGGAGAATGTTTTGGGTTTTTATTCTGAGGAAGATGAGCCCTGAGCTAACTGCTGCCAGTCCTTCTCTTTTTGCTGAGGAAGACTGGCTCTGAGCTAACATCTGTGCCCATCTTCCTCTACTTTATACGTGGGATGCTACCACAGCATGGCTTGACAAGTGGTGCCATGTCTGCACCCGGGATCCGAACTGGCGAACCCCAGGCCGCCAAAGCGGAATGTGCACACTTAACCGCTGTGCCACCAGGACAGCCCCCAAAGGGGGAAATGTTTTATCACTGAGTGTGATGCTGGCCTGAGGCACCAACCGATCAATCAATCAGGAAGTGGAAACACTATGATGGAGTGTCGGGCCTGCCTGCATTAATTCTGCATCTGAGCAGAAAACTCAGTTCAGAACTCGGCCTCTGAAACAAAGGTGCTCACACTGTGGGCTGGGAGAGGGGATGCGCAGAGCTCAAGGACGGGGCCAGGGGACGCTGGTCCTCACCGTCTTTCCAGATCTCCGCGGTTAGCCGGTCTGTGCTCTGGTGCAGCAGGGTTGCGACGCTGTCATTCAGGGGGTCCATGTTTTTCATCAGCCACTCATTGGCCTTGTAGTCGACCTGGATGAAGTCAGGCATTGGGGGGTGATGAACTTGCAGACCCCCCAAGGAGCCTCCCAGAAGCTCGGAGACGCCCCGCTCTGGGGCTCAGCACCGACGAGAGAGCGCTGGTGCCACCTTGTGTCCATATCCGGAACTGCACCCTCCACCACCAGGGCGCCCTCCCTTTGCTGCCGGGCCCACCTCTTTCCACGACCTCATCCGCCACCGCTTCCTTCCTGAGCCTTTCTACTCCAGTCACGTGGCCTGTTTGCTGTTCCTCAAACACACAAGGTCATTTCCACCTCAGAGTTTCCACCCCGACCATTCCCGCCACCTGGACCTCCCTCTCGTGGATTTTCACACGGCTGGTTCCTTCCAAGCACTCAGGCCTTTGCTCTGAGGCTCCCCCAGAGTCACCACCTTGACCACCATGATTCTCCACACGTGTTCCCCCCGACAGTCAGGGGCTCCCCGAGGCCAGAGCCCACGTCTGACTCCTAGCCCAGCACAGGGCTGGGGACACGAGAGTCTAGACAATCTCGGGGAAACGAACCGAGTGCTAAACACAGAATGCACGGGTCTCCTGCCTCCCAACCTTTGCGTATGCTGTTCCCTCCACCTGGAGAGCCATTCCCACCAGGCACCTGTCCTTTGCTGGCTGCCTGCTGCTCGTCTTGTAGACCAGGGGTTGGCAAACCCCAGCCCACAAGGCAAACCCAGCCCTCTTCTTGTAAATAAAGTTTTATTGGCATACAGCCTTCGTTTATGGGTCACCTGTGGCTTCTTTCACGCTACGAGGGTAGAATTTGTGGCAGACACTGTCTGGCCCACCGAGCTGTAACTATTTACTGTCTGGCCCCTTACAGAAAATGTTTGCTGACCCCTGGTTTCAGATCAAGCTTTGCTCTCCGCTGTGAACCTTCCCTGGCATTCCTCCTCTGGACTTCGACGCCACCCTGAGCTGCCCCGTTAAAGCCCCTATCAGCCTTACATCCTAATGGTCTATTTGTCTCCCTCTCAGATAAGGAACTTTGTGAGGACAGAAACCATGTCTGACTTGGGTCCCCAGCTTTGCTCAGCATAGCAAAGGCACGTGTTTGCCAAGTGAGTGAGTGAAATGCACCTAACTCTTCCCCTGGTGAACTCCTATCCATCCCTCAAAACCTACTGCAAATATCCCCTCCTTGAGGAAGCCTTTACTGACTTCATCAGAGTCTGCACTCTTCCTCGGGCTTTCCTAGCCTCTGCCCTGGCTGTGTCTCATCCCTGTGGACATCAGGTGGCCCCTGCTTTCCCTCTGTACCCTCCCCACACCTACAGCCAAGTGGTCCCCATTCCCACCCACATGCCTCAAGGCTGGCACCAGCTGCCTACCTTGCCCGCATAGTGCAGGACGCTGAAGTCGGCCTGGTCCCGCAGGTTCCTCGGCCGCTGGAACTTGGGGTGGCCACCCTGTTCCTGCGCCACCTTCTCCACAAAGGACTTGTCCGTGGCCTTTGGGAACCAGCACTCCTCGTCTAGCAGGGCCAGGAGTCCAGGGGGGTTGGCCTGACCGTGAACAGGAGGGGAGAGTCAGTCAGATCCCCAAATATTGGACACCTAGGTTGCGGCCACTTTTTAGCTCTTGTAAGTGACACCTGGAGACGCAACCAAAGGTGAGAATTACAGTTTCAGATGTAATTAGTAATTTGATTTGTCGTTTTCCCCATTTAACTGAGGTGTGGCCCGCGGCCAGTGGGGCGAGGAGCTTGATCAGGGTCCCGGGGCCCGTGGCAGGCGGGGCGGGGGGAGCAGCGGGCTCACCGGCCGCTCGATGAGGTCGATGCAGGGCTGCAGGTCGAGGCCGAAGTCGACGAAGGTCCAGGGGATGCCCTCGCGCTGGTACTCCTCCTGCTCCAGCACGAACATGGTGTGGTTGAAGAGCTGCTGCAGCTTCTCGTTGGTGTAGTTGATGCACAGCTGCTCGAACGAGTTCAGCTGCGGGGAGCGGGCACGTGAGAGAGGACGGGGCCAGGGAGGGGACGGGGCCAGGGAGGGGGACGGGGGCCAGGGAGGGGGACGGGGACCAGGGAGGGGGACGGGGCCAGGGAGGGGACGGGGCCAGGGAGGGGGACGGGGACCAGGGAGGGGGACGGGGACCAGGGAGGGGACGGGGCCAGGGAGGGGGACGGGGACCAGGGAGGGGGACGGGGACCAGGGAGGGGGACGGGGCCAGGGAGGGGACGGGGCCAGGGAGGGGGACGGGGACCCAGAGAGAGAGGGACAGGGACCCAGAGAGAGGGGGACGGGGACCCAGAGAGAGGGGGACGGGGACCCAGAGAGAGGGGGACGGGGACCCAGAGAGAGGGGGACGGGGACCCAGAGAGAGGTGGACGGGGACCCAGGGAGAGGGGGACGGGGACCCAGAGAGAGGGGACGGGGACCCAGAGAGAGGGGGACGGGGACCCAGAGAGAGGGGGACGGGGACCCAGAGAGAGGTGGACGGGGACCCAGGGAGAGGGGGACGGGGACCCAGAGAGAGGGGGACGGGGACCCAGAGAGAGGGGGACGGGGACCCAGAGAGAGGGGGACAGGGACCCAGAGAGAGGGGGACGGGGACCCAGAGAGAAGGGGACAGGGACCCAGGGAGAGGGGGACAGGGACCCAGGGAGAGGGGGACAGGGACCCAGAGAGAGGGGGACAGGGACCCAGAGAGAAGGGGACAGGGACCCAGGGAGAGGGGGACAGGGACCCAGGGAGAGGGGGACAGGGACCCAGGGAGAGGGGGACAGGGACCCAGAGAGAGGGGGACAGGGACCCAGAGAGAGGGGGATGGGGACCCAGAGAGAGGGGGACGGGGACCCAGGGAGAGGGGGACAGGGACCCAGAGAGAGGGGGACAGGGACCCAGAGAGAGGGGGACGGGGACCCAGAGAGAGGGGGACGGGGACCCAGGGAGAGGGGGACGGGGACCCAGAGAGAGGGGGACGGGGACCCAGAGAGAGGGGGACGGGGACCCAGAGAGAGGGGCACAGGGACCCAGAGAGAGGGGCACAGGGACCCAGGGATGGCGCCCGCCCGCCGCGCGGACCTGGAAGATCTCGAAGCCGGCGATGTCCAGGATGCCCAGGAAGGAGGCGCCCTGGCGGGGGCTGCGGTCCAGGGCGCGGTTGAGGCGCAGGACCAGCCAGCGGAAGAGGCGCTCGTAGGTGGCCTTGGCCAGGGCCTCCAGCGCGAAGTCCGCCTGCGGGCAGGGCGCACAGTGAGGGCCCGGTCTGCACATCAGCGGCCGAAGCCCGTCCCAGGGGTCCGGCAAGGAGACCGCGGGTGTGGACGGGTCCTCCTCACGGTTCATCAAGAATGATGACGTTAACAGCAGTCACTGAAGCCCGACTGTGTGCCTGGCACTGTGTGAAGGGCTCACTCGGGGCACATTGGTTCATTAATCCTTCCCCCTCCCAGAACCGATTTCAACAGCATAACCGTGAAGAGGGTGGATTCTGGAGCCCAACAACCTGGGTTTGAATCCCGGCTCTGCTGGAGGCTGTGTGACCTCAGGCATATAAACAAACCTCTCTGTGCCTCAGTTTCTTCATCTGTAAAACGGATCCTAACAACAGTACCTCAGCTGAGAGTGGAACCCGGGTCAGCAAGACCCTGCCCCCAATCTCTGGTCTTCATTTCCCCCACCCTCTCTTCTTCATCCTGGCACCCTGAGTTTCCAGCCTGGGGCCAGGCAGAACCCTCTGCCCAAACGCTGGATTCTGAAAACCTCTGGGCTGTGTTCACTTCTCAGCCTGTCCCACCACCACCAGCCTGGTCCGAGCCGCCATCATGGCTTGCCTGGACTATGACAGCAGCCTCCTCATATCCCCCTGCTTCCACCCGTGCCCCCTTGGACTCAATTCTCCATGAAGCAGACAAGAGCATCTTTATAAGAGACAAACTGAATCAAGTCGCTCCCTGGCTTAAACCCTCCCCAGCCTCCTGCTGCACTCTGAATAAAATTCACCTCCTTACTCTGGCCACTAAGACCCTGAGTGATCTGTCCCCTTCCAACCTCTCTGATTGCAGCTTTTACCACCCTCTCCCCAGCTGGCTAGCCTCACTGACCTCCTTAATATTCCCAACTCACCAAGCTTGTTCCAGCCCCAGGGCCTTTGCACATGCTGTTCCCTCTGCCTTGAACTATCTAGGTCTTGACTTAAACGTCACCTCCTTAGAGAGGACTTTTCTGAGCACTCTAACCTCCTCCTTCATAGATGGCATCGCTGTTTATCTATCTTCTTTTGTTATCTGCTGCCCTTCACAGCCTGGGCTCGCTGTGAGTGTGGTCTCGGTTTGCATTATGCCTTTTGCTCCTGGCCCCTGGACCAGGGCTGGGGACTGAGAAGGCACTCAGCGAAAGTTGCTCGAGTGAATGACAAAAAAACAGCATCGGTTGGTTAAGGACCCAGGCCCCTGGCGCCGGGCTCTCTCCGCCCCCAGCCTCGCCCCTGACAGCCCAGCCAGGCCCCTGCCTGCCCTAGCCACGCCCCCGCCTGGTCTGGCCCCGCCCCTGGCCCATCACGCCTGCCCCGTCCCCGCCCCAGCCCCGCCCCTGCCCGCCCCTGGCCACGCCCACCTGCTCCTTGGTCTGTGCTTTCTGGACGTAGTCGCGGCCGACCTTGATGCGAGGGGTGAGCAGGGCGCGGGAGAAATCCGTCACCCCCAGTCCCAGGAGGCGGCAGAGCTTCTGCGCAGCTGCGGGCGACAGGCACCAAAATGCGGTCAGCAGTGGGGAGCGGCGGTGGCTGCGGAGTGGAGAGGAGGGTGCCGCCCCCCAACTGGTGATGGAACAGAAGCCAGCCCAGCCTTTCCCACTAGAGGCGTCACAGGTCCTAAAAGTGTGTATAGGGGCCGGCCGGTGGCACAGTGGTTAAGTTCGTGTGCTCCGTTTTGGCGGCCCGAGGTTTGCCAGTTTGGATCCCGGGTTTGGACCTACATACTGCTCATCAAGCCATGCTGTGGTGGCGTCCCACAAATAAAAAAACAGAGGAAGATGGGCACAGATGTTAGCTCAGGGCCAATCTTCCTCACCAAAAAAAAAAAAAAAAAAAGAGGAGGATTGGCAGCAGATGTTAGCTCAGAGCCAATCTTCCTCAAAAAAAAAAACAAAAAAAAAAAGAGGAGGATTGGCAGCAGATGTTAGCTCAGAACCAATCTTCCTCAAAAAAACAAAAAAAAAACTGTGTACATTCTCTGGCCCAGCAATTCTCCTACTGGGACCCCAAGTTGGCAAAAATAATCCCGAATGTGAGCAAAGACTGGATGATGAGGATGCTCATCACAGCCTTGTTTGTGATGGAAGAAAACAGGAAGCAACCTGAGTGTCCAGCAGCTGGGGAGTGGTTAGAGTCAAGGTTCACCCGTTTGAATGAGTTCCATCGTCACCAAAAATTACTAAAACTCATCACATGATACACTCAGATGCATGCACTTCACGATTGGTACCTTTCACTTCAAATCAAAGACAGAACTATAAACAAACACTGGACGCCAGTAAATGACACCCAGGCTGAAGTGTGTACGTGAGAACCACACCGACATCTGCGACCTCGAAATGCACCAGAAAATGCGACGGATGGACGACGGATGGAAAGATAAGCGAAAAAGCAAGTGCAGTAAAATGTGTGTTTCAAAATTTCTTAACAAAGTGTTGGTGAAAAAGTTACTGGAGTAAAAGTTCTTTGAGGTGGAAAACCCACAAAAAATATTTAAAACTTCATTGCTCTTCCCTATTTTTGTAGGAAAAAAAAAATCGCATGGAAAAATACCCGGATGCCAAAATGTTCACATGGACGTTTTTGCAGAAGATGGAGGGGGGGCTGTGGGGGCAGGAGTGTTCCTTTTTTCTGCTCTGAATTAAAATGATAATTAAGAAACGTTTTCAAGCTTCTATCAGTTCCACGATGGGAAAACAGTTACTACAGATACTCCGCTCCAGCAGAAAAAAAGCAAAAGAAAAAAACCCTAGAAGGAACACACTAAAATGGCAACAGTGATTATTTCTGAGAGGTGAGGTTATGTATGATTTCAATTTCTACTTTTCATTTTTTTTTTTTGGTGCAATTACAGTTTCGAATTCTTCCATGGCGACCTTGCGTTATACGGAAAGTATTTAAGAACTAAAAGAAGTGACTTGAAAAAACAACATATAAGGTGCAATGGAGTACTACGCAGCCAGTAACAGGGCGACTTATAAAGATCTCGGCCTTTGGCATGTACTTTGCCAGCTCGTGAAGGCTGTGGCCTGCTTCTCCGATGAACGTTTGCAAATTTGGAAAACAAAATACACAGGGTTTCAAAGGAGATGAATTACACTGACACACGGGTCAACCCAGCGGAGTTCTAGTTAATAACCTTGCAAAGTTGGCTCCGATGCATTAAGGGTAAAAAGCAGATTTCAAAACAGTTTATAAGGTCGGACCCCGATTTGGCAAATCAAACAAATAAGTGAGCGTGCACAGCACACCTGCTGGGTGTGAAGACAGCCCCGGACTGAGGGGAATGGGGCATGAAGCGCAGTTCCATTCCGGTGACAATCATTTCCACGCTGACACAGCCGCGGAATGAAGCCCAGAGAGAAATCCCCAACACGGGAGCGGCAAGAACGTGTCAGGGATGTGACTACAGGTAATTTCTCTGCCTTTCTGGTTTCCCGTTTTGCCAGATTTTTCCCCATCCAGTTTGTCTTATTTCATAATAATAAAGAAGCAGAGCCATTTTCATGTTGACAAAAAAAAGAGATATTGACTATAATTCTGCTTTGAAAAGCAAAAAAAAAAAAAAAAAGTATATTTATGCAGAGAGCAGAAGCCAGGAGGAGGCACGCCCCAGCCTGACGGGGTCTCTAACGGCTGGGCTGACGGGGGCCCTGCTGTCTCCTCTTTGGTACGCGGGTGGTGTTCAAATTTTCAGCAAAGATCACGCTTTTTACAGGCAGGAAAAGAGCAGAAGGTGTTATTTTGGGCAAGATTCAGCAAAGCGCAGGGAATCAGAGGGCCCGGGTGGGTGGGAGGCGGGCCCGTTGGAGAGGAGGATGCTCCGTTCGCGGGGCCGGGAAGGCGGCTGGGCGGGTGGTACCTGTGTTGTCCGGCATGGACGCTTGATCGTGGTTCCGTTCCCTCTTCAGGACGATGTTGCCGAACTGAAGGACGGCCGACACCATCCGCAGCATGGCTACGGGGCAGCAGAGAGAAAGGTCACGGGCGGCTCCGGAGCCCGAGGCCCCCTAAAAATGCAGCTCTAAAACCCCACGTCAAATGACACCCCCACCCCTCAGCCTAAAATCCACCTGGGACACTGGGGCAGGACTTAAAGCATACGAGCGGACAAACGAATTCTGTATTTCGTATCCGCGGTTTGCTCTGCCACCATTCAGTGTCTGCTTACGTCGTTCGTTTTAGAAAGCGATGCATAGAAGATTTCACAGGACTTAGGGAAATGAACGAGTCTTTAGTGATATGGAAAGATTTCTAAAATATCCACTCAAAAATGTGAGAGGCAGGACGGCGTATTTGGTATACCCCTATCTATGTAAAAAATGGCAGAGAAGAGAAAGTACAGTCGATTCTCGTTATTCGCGGTAGTTAACACGCTATACAGTTGCCGCGAACGCTGAATTAGCGACTGGGAAGGAACGTTAATGGGAGGAAATACGGCGTCTGGTTGCTGTGAGCCTCTGGTCACGACTTTTTCATCAACTGGTCAACACGTCACCTTGTTTTATGTGTGTATGTGTTTAAAGACAGCAAACTCATCTAACACGTGTTTTCTCCATAAGGCGCATCACAGTCTTCCTGCACTAAGAAATACCAGACGGCATTAGGGGGAGCATTTTAGATAGTGAAATCTCCAACCAAAAACACAAAAACGCAGAAAAGGTGGCACTCAATGGACCACGAAAAGGACACTGATTTACAGTATGAGCTAAAACAACAAGGCAGAGCCTATTGGACCTCAGCAACCATGCACTGGGCAAATCAAGTTTCTCACCCCTGTAGGAGTGACGGCAAAGAGCACAAAAGCATCCGGCGGATTGGTTTGGGGGCTGCGGATAAATTTAGTGGGTCAGCGAATTCGCGAATGCAGAAACCGCGAATAAGGAGGGGCTAGATAACAGCTAGAAATCTCGTCGTAAGCGGGCAATACCGCCCTCTAGAGTATGTCTCAGGAATTTGTAGGGTTTGGTTGGCATAAAGATGGGGGCCACGCCTCAATGTGTGGGGTGTTTCTGGATGTTACAGCGACTGGGCAGGTGGGGACCTGGATGCAGACACCCCTTCTGTACCACAAAAATGGCCCATGTCCTTTGTGACTTCTGAACGTCCCACTGGACATTCACGTCCAAGAAATGATGGTCTGTAATTATCTGAGACGAACCCCAGCTGTCGTATGTATACACACAGAAGTGTTTCGTGTTTGGTTTTAATACACAGTGAACTTTCCCGAAGGGCACACTGTGTAATCGGAGGGAAGACTGTGGTTGGTTTTGCTCAGAATTTCATCAAGATTTGGTCGTTGTCTCAGAACCCTCTCGTCTCCACCGCACAGCCGCACGTAGCATTTGGGTGGACCACACAGCACGCCTACATCAGGTTGGCGCGTATCTGCCGCTCTCATGCCGATGCTCTGGGTCAGCGCGGACACCTCGGGGCCTCGTCAGCTGCGCATTCCAGAGCAGATTCTACGATTTACGGGTTGAAATGGACACAGCGTGCTCCGTGCCGGGTCCCGTGACAAACACTTCTAAGCGAATTCCTTTAACCTTCGTAACCACGCAATGAGGCACATCCTGCAAAAGCATTTCACAGAAGGGAAACCGGGTAAAACCCGCATTGGACAGGCGGGGAAACCGAGGCACCTTCCAGTAATGAACTTGCCCAAGATCATCCAGCTCATAAGGGGCACGGCTGAGATTCAAACCCGGGCAGTCCCCGACTCTGGGGTCTGTATTCTTAACCGCTTTCTCCTTCCCTTCCTCTTTTAGCACAAAATTCAAATGCAAATAGGTATGCATGGTTTGCACAAAGAAAAGTGCACAGGGGCCGGCCCAGTGGCCCAGTGGTTAAGTGTGCACATTCTGCTTCAGCAGCACAGGGTTCTCTGGTTCGGATCCCGGGTGCAGACATGGCACTGCTTGTCAAGCCATGCTGTAGTGGGCATACCACATAGAAAGTAGAGGAAGATGGGCACGGATGTTAGCTCAGGGCCAGTCTTCCTCAGCAAAAAGAGGAGGATTGGCAGCAGATGTTAGCTCAGGGCTAATCTTCCTCAGGAAAAAAAAAAGAAAGAAAGAAAAGGAAAGCACACAAATCATAGACATCCAGCTCAAGGAGTTTTCTCATAGTGAGCATACCATGGAGCCGGCTCCTCAGAAGCTCCCCTTCCTGGCCACTCACTGAGCACAAACCAATTTCGCCATCACAGGCTCCAGTGGAAGAATCTAGATGCCAAATTGCACATTCTGCAGGAGACTATTTGTATCAACTCAAGAACAGGCAGAACAAGTCCAAGTTGTCAGACGCCAGAATCCTGGGTACACGCGGGGTGCGGGTGTCTCGTGATGGGAACAGGCCTACGAGGTGTGTAGGCGCCGGGCATACGAGGCATCCGCTGCGGAAACCCCCCCGAGCAGGGCGCTCCGGCTGTGTGCGCGCTTTTCGCTTTTTGGCGTCTATGCCAACTTTGACACCAAGTTTACTTAGAAAAAAGCGGGTGGTGCAAGGTGGAGGCGGGGACCACGCTTCTGGGACACTCCTGCCAAAAATGCATAATCAAATCGGAGGGCCAGGAACCCACCCACGTCGAAACAAAACAGCTGATCTGTAATCTTCAAAAACGTCTAGGTCACGGCGGATAAAGACAGACCGAGGAACAGCTGCGGACAGACAGAGAGGACTCCACGCAGTGTGTGATCCTGGCCTGGGGACATGCGCGTGTGTGCGCGAAACTGTAAAAAAGTGTTGTTGTTGTTGTTGTTTTTGCTCTAAAGGATATTATTGGGGAAAGTGGCATACAGTCTGTGAAAAACATTTTTTTGTGGGATCAAGGACATTATTGGGATGATATGGTCTGTGGATTCAATAACAGTACAAATTGTGCCACTGCTAATTTCCTGGTGATCACACCGTACTGCGGTTTTGTCAGAGAATGTTCTCAGGAAACAGGCATTGACACGGGCCGGCCCGGTGGCACAGCATTTAAGTGCGCATGTTCTGCTTTGGCAGCCTGGGGTTCACGGGTTCAGATGCCGGGTGTGGACATGGCACCGCTTGGCAAGCCATGCTGTCATAGGCGTCCCACGTATAAAGTAGAGGAAGATGGACACGGATGTTAGCTCAGGCCCAGTCTTCCTCAGCAAAGAAAAAAAAAAAGACTTGGTTTCTGGAAGTAGATAGTGAGATTGCAGTGATGGTTGCAGAACCTTGTGAATATACTACAAACTACTGAATTGTACACTTTACAGTGGTGAATTTTATGATACATGCATTCTGTCTCAAAAACAAAAAAAGGTTTCGGTTGTGGAAATTAATAAAAGAAACCTTAACTAAACATCGTCAATTACACCAAACAGGAAGTGACAGAAGCTGCATCTCCGATAGGAAGCAAAACTACTTTACTACTAAAGGAAGATTTCTCTCCCCAACCAGCAACAGCCCAGCCAATGAGAAACACTGCAGCTCAGCCAATGAGAAACTCCACAGCTCAGCCAATGAGAAACACTGCAGCTCAGCCAATGAGAAATGCCACAGCTCAGCCAATGAGAAACGCCGCAGCTCAGCCAATGAGAAACGCCGCAGCTCAGCCAATGAGATATGCCGCAGCTCAGCCAATGAGATGCCCCGTTGCCGCCCTGAACTGTTACTTTCCCCCAATGGAGTTTCCTTTAGAACAGCTCTTTTCCTCCCCCTTTTCTCTATAAAAACAGCTCCTTTCCTTTGTTCTCTGGATTTGCCTGTGGTTTACCACAGCATGGACACCCAGAATTGCAATTCTTTGGGCTGTTCCTGAATAAACTTACTTTGAGATAAAATAGGCGAATTTGCCTTTTAAGTTGATATGGTCTAGTTTGCTGGGCACGCCGGGGTGTGTAAGAAACATTGATTTTTCCTCTCCCCCTCCACTGAGATCGTAGGTCCTTGTGGAAAACATCTCTGTTCCTTATTCCTCTCCTAACCAAGTACCGCGCATAGAGTAAATCCTCTATAAACGTTTTCAAGAATGAGACTTAGCTTGCCAGTTTCGAGGGAAGAATTCCTTCCACAACCCCCACTACTTCTGGGATTCAATGGAACCCCTATCAGGATCTCCGGCACCCTGTCTCCGACCCTCCCACCCCCTCCAGCCCCGGGGTCCCCTCACTTAGTCCAACCAGCCGCAGCAGCCTCCTTCCAGTCCCTCCATAGGTGACACTCTTTCTTGCCAGGCCTTTGCCCCGGCAGTTCCCTCCGCCCGAATGCCGTTTCTGCACCAGCTACACCTGGTTCATTCCTGCCCCACCGTCGGTGCTCAGGCAAGCGCCGCCTCCTCCAGGGCTGACCCTCCCCGGCCGGCGGGGGATCCCACGACACACCGTCACCGCTCCATGCACCTTCCATCCGTCACCTTTCCCAGCTTCAGCTTCAATCTCTTTGCGTGATTTGATGCTCCCTGGGTCTGAGCGCCCCCAAGGGCACGGGCGTGTTCTATCGTGGTCACTGTTAGTCGAGCCCAGTGCTCGCAGGGGTCGAATGAATAGATATATTACTGAATAAATGGCACAGAGTTAACTAACGGGGAATTCATCATGGAATGGCAAGAGTCTGCTGCGTGACCTTGAGCAAGCCAGGTGGCCGGCTGGGCCTCAGTTTCCCCTGCTGGGCCGTGGGATGGCTGGGCTCACTGGCTTCTGTTTCTGCCCCTCTGGAGTCAGGGGCGAGAGGACAGGGACAGCTGAGAGCCCCGAAAACGCTGGCAGGTTCCGGAGGCGCAGCCGGGGCGCCTCCCCAAAGATAAATAAGTAAGGACGTCTCCTTAGAGACCCACAATGGCACCTCCCCGCTGCCAAACGGAGCGATCATTCATTCCCTAACGTCAGCTCAGACCCGGCCCAGGCTCGAGCTCCCCCTGTGGCCTTTAAAGTGGCCTTTTACACTTGGCTGAGGGACCCGCGTGGGTGCCCAGCACCCGGGTGACTCTGACGCCCGAGGACTCGGCAGTGAGCTCTCGCTGGTGACTCCGGACCGGCCGATCGCGGGTGGCCGATGGTGGCCCCGGCCTGCAGGGGGGAGGCCTGGGGCTGGCGAGGCCGCACGTGGGAGGGAGCGCGCGTCCCTGCGCCCGCGCCACCCCCGGGGGCGGCATTTATGGCACCGGCGCGGGAGGGGGACGGAGGCCCTGCCTCGAGTGACCCACAGCGCTCTGTGCCCAGGGCTTCCCGGGGGGCGGGATGCACGGAGGTGCCCACCTGCCTCCCCGGAAATGGATGGATCACGGGCTGGCTCTGGAGTCCGACCCGGGTTCCACCACCTCCTGGTCCATTGGGGGTAGTCCCGGGGCAGACACCCCACCTCCCTGGGCCTCTGTCTCCTCCTTCGTCAAAAGGAGAGGCTGTGACAAGGTGACCGGCTGGCTCCCCTCCTTGTAAGTGAAACACGAAGTAAAACTATAAGGAGACGCCATGCACGTCCCACCGCAGCAAAAGCAAAAAAGCGGAGGACGCGGGCACGGCGGGCACGTGGGGAGACGCTCTGGGGACGAGGCGCGCGGGCGGGAAACCAGCGCCACCTGCCGGACGGCCACGTGGCTTCTCTAGGATTTGAAAAAAACGCTCAGAAACTAGGGGGGGCGGGTCAGAGCTGGAAGCCAAGAAGCCACGAGGGGAAATTGCTGGATCTGGCGGCAGGTGCCTGGGGGTTCCTTACCCTCTGCTCTATATTTGCATAGGTGTTTGAAATTTTCCATCAGAGAGAGAAAAATCAAAATTATTGAGCAGGAAAAAGGAATGAAGCGCACACACGAACCTTGAAAGCATCATGCTGAGCAGAAGCAGCCAGACACCAAGGGCGACCTGTCGCATGAGGCCACTCATATGAAAGGTCTGGGACAGGCAAATCCAGACACAGGGAGCAGATAAGCGGTGGTCAGGGGCTGGCGGGCAAAGGGGAGCAAGCAACCTTCTGGAGTGACCACCAACGTCCTAAAAGGGACTGTGGAGATGGATGCGCGAGTCTGTGAATGTGCTAAAGCCACCGGCTGGGACATGTTGAATAGGTGAATAGTGTGGTATGTGAATTCTATCTCAATAGAGCTGTTAAATTTTTGTTAAAGCCGGATAAAAACGAACACTGCCCCTCGGCTTAGACCCAGCATTTCGTTTCTAAGAATTGACCCTGCAGTCTGTTCCCACAGGAGCACAAAACTGAC
This sequence comes from Equus przewalskii, assembly GCF_037783145.1. Classification (NCBI taxonomy): domain Eukaryota; kingdom Metazoa; phylum Chordata; class Mammalia; order Perissodactyla; family Equidae; genus Equus; species Equus przewalskii. The sequence continues at coordinate 19,303,620 of NC_091839.1, read as the reverse complement.
TCACAAGGATATCCATGGCACCATTTGGGGGAGGGGGGGTTTGCAATAGCAATGGGACGCAGTCACCCTAAAGGTCTGTCTGCAAGGGACAGGGATTGGTTACAAGGATCATAGTTCAGGGGCCGGCCTGGTGGCATACTGGTTAAGTTCGTGCACTCTGTTTCAGAGGCCTGGGGTTTGTAGGTTCGGATCCTGGGTGAGGACCTAGCACCGCTCATCAAGCCATGCTGTGGTGACATCCCACATAAAATAAAGGAAGTTTGGTATAGGTGTTAACTCAGCAACAATCTTCCTCAAGCAAAAAGAGGAAGATTGGCAACAGATGTTGGCTCAGGGCCAATCTTCCTCACCAAAAATAAAACATAGTTCATCTAAACAATGAAACCTACGCAGACACAAAAAAGACCAAAGTTCACCCATACAGAATGATTACCAAAATAAACCGTCCTCTGGGACAAGTCGGGGACAGCGCACCCTAACATGGCGGTGATGACTTGGGAATGTGAGCCCCGTGCCCTCCCGGGCCAGAACGTGGGGCCTGACATGCGAGGGGTCGTCATCCGTCAGCTGCTGCGTCTGGGGTGCTCCTGGGAGGAAGGTTGGGGAGGTGGGGCCCTGGAGCAACCGTTAAATCCACAGAGAAACAGCTTAACATTTTTATCCCCAGGACGGCTGACTGTCAGCCCGGGGCCCGGAGAACGCCTCTTTTTGTAAAAAAAATAAATAATGTGGGTCATTTCTGACATGTCTCAAATATTTCTGGAAGGCGACGCCAGAAGCTTAACAGGGGAAATGAGGGCTCGGGGAGGGGGCTGGGAGGTTTGCATCCGCTTGCGACCTTCGGCCACATTCCGATGCTGTCACTCCTCGCGGACGTTGTTTCAACATTTTCCTCTCGGAATGGCAGACATCGGAACAGCGGCCTGGGCCGGGAGGGTCACTCGAGGTGACCCATGTCAGGAGGCCAGGCGGGACCGGAGGGGCCGGCATCTCCACGCGCCTGCCAGCTGCCCAGGGCACAGAGCGGAGGCTCGAGTTACACAACCGAGGTTGGCCGACCCGGCGGGGGGAGGCCGGGGACCCCGTGTCAACGCACCGAGCGGGCCGGCGAGGTGGCAGCCAAGGGGGCAGCGGGTCGCAGCCGTCCCGACTCAGCCCCAGAGCCATCGAGAGCTCCCGGGCGCCCTCAGCACCAGGGACCCGGCGAGCCCGGCCCGCCCAGCCTGCAAACCAGGTCTTTTCTCTGCAAAATGGGTAAAAAGAATCATATTCATGCAAAACGTGAAATGTCAGGAAGCCACCAAAAAGGTGAGGGTCCACTGACGTGTCCTTGTCATGGGCCGAATCGTGGCCCCCACCCCCCCACCCGCCCAAAATGATCCCTTGAAGTCCTAACCCCCAGGACCCCTCAGAATGTGACCTCATTTGGGTGTCGGGTCATTGCAGATGTAATTATTTAAGTTCGGATGGGGTCGTACTGGTGTAGGGTGGCCCTGAGGCAATATGACGGGAGTCCTTATAAAAAGGGGGAATTTGGGGCCAGCCCGGTGGCCGAGTGGTTAAGTTTGTGCACTCTGCTTTGGCAGCCTGGGGTTTGCAGGTTCAGATCCTGAGCGTGGACCTAGCACTGCTCATCAAGCCACGCTGTGGCAGCATCCCACATAAAATAGAGGAAGATCGGCACAGACGTTAGCTCAGGGACAATCTTCCTCAAGCAAAAAGAGGAAGATTGGCAACAGATGTTAGCTCAGGGCCAATCTTCCTCAGCCAAAAAAAAGGGAGGGGGGAGGAATTTGCACAGAGATGCACCCACGGGGAGCACGCCATGTGAAGATGAAAACAGAGATGGGGCGATGCTCCCACAAGCCAAGGAACGCCAAAGATCGCCAGGAAACCACCGGCAGCTATGGCGGTGGGGGGAACAGACTCTCCCAGGAGGAACCAACCCCGCCGACACCTCGAGCCCCAACTTGTGGCCTCCAGAACGGGGAGCCCATCCGAGTCTGCCATTGAAGGCAGTGGGTCTGGGGTGCTCAGATACGGCAGCCCCAGCACAGAAATACACTCCCGCAACTGAGCCATCGTCAGAACACGCTGTTTGATGGAAAAGGTGGGGCGCAAAGCTGAGAACACGGGGAGGATTGCACCCCACGGCCGTCTAGCCCCGACCAAGCAGGGCAGACCAGGGGTCAAGGGCAGGGTCTTCCCCGCACCCTCACCTCAGCCTCCTCCCGGCCTCCAGTCCATCCTCCACGTGGCCCAGAGATGTCCCTCCCCTCCTCCCAGCTCTCCCAGGGCTCCCCAGTGCCCCCAGGACAAAGTCTCAGCCCCTGAGACTGGCGTTTGAGGCCCCGCCTGCCTCTGCAGTTCCATCTCTATCTCCTCACTCCCCTGGGTCACTCACACTAGACCGAACGCCGTCAAGAAGTTTCAATTCCTCCAACATGCCACACGTTTCCTGCCTCAGGGCCTTTGCACAGGCTGTTCCCCCTGCCTAGAACACTCTTCCCAATAGCACCAGCGCTCACTCCCTCAGCTCCTCCATCAAACATCACCGTCTCAGGGGACCCTTCCTGATCCCCTTTTTAAAGCTGCTCCCCCCTCCCTCCTCCATTCCCTCTTTTTTTTTTTTCCTCCCCGGCACTCATTGCCTCCTCATAGACCACAGAATTCCTGATTTATCCGGATCGCGGTTCTTGTTTAGCCAGTCTCCCCAAGGCAGGGACGTCTGTCAGGCTCATCCCCTGCCATGGCTCCACCGCCCGCACACAGTAAGTGCTCAATAAATGCGTGAGCAGATAAACCGAGGAACGAAGGGCCAGTTCCCCCACCCGCCCGGGCGGTGCCACCGCTGCCCCTCCCAGGGGGCTCGGGGGTCACTCACAGGTGATTTCCTCGTGGGTGAATCCCAGGACCCGCAGGGACTCCAGCGTCTCCTGGAAGAGCTCCCGCTCCTGGCCGGGGGAGGAGGACGGCCCATTGGTCAGGAAGCGGTAGTGGGAACACGGCTCCAGGAGGAGGTCGGCTGCAGGGGCAAGGGGCGGAGGCCGAGGTCAAGGGCGAGCTATCATGGGGCCAGACTCAGGTCACGGCCTCGTCGACGGCCACCCCAGGACAAGTCACTTCGCCACTGGGGCCCTCGGTCTCTTCTTCTGTCAAATCGTGAGGATCGTCTCCTCATGGGTTTGGTGGGAAGGGCCGGGTGGGCAGGGACTCGGTGCTCAGCACGCTCAAGGCCTCTCGTCTCCCCTCCTTCCATCGAGATTCTCGAGTCACGGAGAGGCCCGGGGCGGGCAGAAGCAGCAGGGTCATGGGGGCCCGAGTGAGCAGAAGCCAGGGGACAGCAGGGGCCAGCGGCAGAGGGCACGTGGGCTCGGAAGCCACCAGGAGCGAGAGTCTGGGGGAGGCGGGCCAGGAGGCAGAAGGAGCGGGAACGAGAGGCAGCCGCAGGGCCATCCGTGGACAGAGGGCAGGGGGCACGTGGAGCGGGTGACAGGAGGGACCTCAGGCAGGAACCGGGGGCCGCAGGAGACGGAGGGAAGCGGGACTGCGAGGCACCAGGTGCCAAGAAGCCACAGGGACCAGGACCACCGGGACCCCCGAGGCCGCGGGAGCCGAGGCAAAGCTGGAGCGGAGGCCGAGCACCCCCGGGGCAAGTGGGAGCCCTGGAGTTGGAAGAGAAGCGAGCGCGGAGCCGCCTGGCCACGCAGCCGGTGTGAGCGGGATGCAGGAAACCGGGATTCTCTGTTTGGCAAGAGTCACAAGGTGGTGGGAATCAGGAACAGTGGGATCCAGGAGGCGACAGACTCCACCACCCAGCAGAAGCCTGACATGAAGCAGGTGCTGGGTAAAGATTAGTGCCTCCCACGGCCTCCTTTGCAGGGGCCCAGAGAAGCCCACCCACTCCCCTCAAGCAGCACAGCACTGACCCTTGAGCTGTTCCCCGGCACCTCCCAGCAGCTGGTAGAAGATGTGGAAGCTGCACTCGTCCTTGGCCTGGCGGATGGCCCGCGACTTCTCCAGCAGGTCTGGGTGGAGGCGAGTCAAGGTGCTACAGGGCAGGGAGGGGACCCCACCCGGCCCCCTGGACCCCGGCCGGCCCCCTGCTGCCCCATGAGGCAGTGGCGTTGTTCACGGCCTTGACACTAACTGGACAAGTGGCCCTGGGCATGTCACTTAAGCACTTGTGCCTCAGTTTCCTCATCTGTTCAATGGGCTGATAATAACACCCATCAGTGAGTTGCTGGCGGAGGAGAGGAGTTACTACGTGTCAAACACCCAGAGTGGCACCTGGGGCGTCGTTAACCACAGGTAAGGGCATCTCCTCCATTGTCACCCTCAGCCCCTCCCTTTGAGGAAAGTCGGTGGCGAGTTTACACACTGAAAAGCAGCAAGGCACCTTAGAGTCAAATAAAACGCATGACAACTCGTCTACCCCTCCACGCCCCACCCTCATGGACCACCAGGCACGTATTTTGGCTTTTTTTTTTTTTTTTTTTGGTGAGGAAGATTGGCCCTGAGCTAACATTGGTTGCCAATCTTCCTCTTTTTTACCCCCAAAGCCCCAGCACATGGCTGTATATCCTAGTTGTAGGTCATTCTATTCCTCTATTTCCTCCATGCGGGATGCCACTACAGCATGGCTTGATGAGCAGTGTCACGTTGGCACCCAGGATCCAAACCCTGGGCTGCTGAAGTGGAGCGTGCAAACTTAACCAGTCGGCCGTGGAGCCGGCCCCCAAGTACGTATTTTGCATGACAGTCGTCACGCAGATCAGCCAAGATCGGCCACAAACCGAGGTCCGAGGACGGGAAGTCCTGGGTCACCAACCTGCTCGAGTGACATGGGGAGGACCCAGGGAGAGGGTCCCACAGGCAGGGTGGGTTGGGGGAAGCACACGACCTGTGCCACCCAGGGTGGCGACAGCCCCGAGCCTCGGTTTCCCCTCCTGTTCAAGGGGATAGGAACAGCACGTGCCTGGCCGGGTCACAGAGGGGAGGAGGGGAGACAAGGCAGGGAGGCGTCTCCGGACGCAGCTGATTGGCCCGGGGGTGGCACCTGCCCCGTGAGCATCAGCCCACAGGCTGGTCACAGGCCCTGAGGCAGAGACAGCTGGGCCAGCGAGCTGGCCCGGGTCGGGGGGCAGCCTCGGCTGCCGTGCGGACGGGAGAAAGTCGGCACGGCCAGCAGGCTGAGAAGACGATGCAAAGATAAAAAGAGGCTGCAGGGGCCCGGCCCGGGGGCACAGCAGTTAAGTTCGCACATTCCACTTCGGTGGCCCGGGGTTCACCCGTTCGGATCCTGGGTATGGACATGGCACTGCTTGGCACGCCATGCTGTGGTAGGCGTCCCACATGTAAAGTAGAGGAAGATGGGCATGGATGTTAGCTCAGGACCAGTCTTCCTCAACAAAAAGAGGAGGCTTGACAGCAGATGTTAGCTCAGGGCTAATCTTCTTCAGGAAAAAAAAAGAAAAGAAAAGAGGCTGCAGGAAGCTCGGGTTTGGAGGAGGCAGGATGGATTGGGGCAGGAAGAGCCGTGAGGTCTCAAAACCGTGGAAGCAGGAGCTCGATGTGGGGGAGCAACGGGCGGCAGGAACTGTGGGCAGCAGGAGCGGGTGGCTCCAGGAGACTAGAGGTCGTGCGCCCGAGGAAGCAGTGGGACCCCAGTTCCTCGTCCCCAAAGGCCTCAGACCCAAACCCTCCCCACACGCCGCTTCCAACCTCCCCCTAGATCTCGGAGGGCAGTGAGTTTATCAGACGCCCCCGGAAGTGGGACGTGGCTCACTCTCCATGGCGCTAACATCACACGAGTGGTTGTTAATCCGCGACATTCACAGTGAGGGGACATGGCTCATCTACGTCGGTCATTCGTTTCTAATAACAGCAGCTCGACCTCCAGTGCTTACGACGTGGCGGGTGCCGAGCTGAGCACTGGACTCCCATTGTCCTCCAACCGTCCTAAGTCCAACCACCGGGCCAAGGTTCCACAATCCTTCCCCGTCTGCAGAGAGGGAAGCTGAGGCAGTGTCTGAGCAGCAGGGAGCCAGGTCGCCCTGCGTGTGTGGACTCCTATTTCCCATAAGCAGTGAGATGCCAATGGCCACCTGCTTCCCCGTCACCCCTCGCTGCCCCTCAGGACCCTCCAAGGCATAAAGGATACAGGTCTCGATGTTGGCGCCCACGATGTACCCGGCGACGTCGAAGTTGATGCGGATGAACTTGCCCTGGAGGGAGGTGGGGTTTCAGCTGAGGGGGAAGAGCACCCCCACCCCCATCCCTCCCAGGGCCAGGCCTGCCCTCCACTCTCCTTGTCCGCCTGAACCCCCCCAGGCAAAAGGTCCCAGAGGGCTCCCTGGGGAACCCAAGGGCCAGGCTCCTAGGACTCCTTTCCTCAGGACGCTGGTCCCAGCCCCTCCTCCCTCAGACCCAGGAGTCCAGCCCCAGCCCCTCCTCCCTCAGACCCAGGAGTCCAGCCCCAGCCCCTCCTCCCTCAGACCCAGGAGTCCAGGCCCCCAGCCCCTCCTCCCTCAGACCCAGGGGTCCAGGCCCCCAGCCCCTCCTCCCTCAGACCCAGGAGTCCAGGCCCCCAGCCCCTCCTCCCTCAGACCCAGGAGTCCAGGCCCCCAGCCCCTCCTCCCTCAGACCCAGGAGTCCAGGCCCCCAGCCCCTCCTCCCTCAGCAGGTCCACACATCTTGCCCTCACCCCCTCTGCCCCCCCACCCCGTGTCGCTGTCACTCACGAATCGGGAGGAGTTGTCGTTCTTCACGGTCTTGGCGTTGCCGAAGGCCTCCAGGACAGGGTTGGCCTGGAGAAGCTGCCGCTCCAGCTCACCCTGGGGGTGGGAGACGGCACATCAGTGAGACGGGGCGGGGCTGGCCTGGCTCAGGGGCCTGTGTTGCAGCTGACTGAGTGTCTGTGTGTGAGGAGTCTTTGTGTGTCTGCGTGTGTGCCCTCTTCCCCACATTCACATCCGGGTCTTGCCCTTCAGTCTATTGTGAAGGGAACAAGGAAACATCTCTAAGATACATTGTTGAGTGCAAACAAAACAAAACGAAAAAGACGAGTTGCAGAACAATACCCACAAAGGGATCCCATTAATAAAAAATAAATCAAGAAAAAAACACCACAAAACGAGACTCCCATTTCTACAGGTATATGTACATGTTCGTAAACATTTGGAGAAAGTCTACAAGGATACACACCAAACTGTCAACAGTGTAAGCCATTCCAAGAAAGGGGGACTGAAAGGAGGAAAGAAGAATTTCACTTTTTCTGATTTTTTTGTTGATATTACAGTGACTACACACTTATGTATTACTTGTGGAATTTTAATTAAGGAAAAAAATCTATATTTTCTATGTAAAGTGTTTCAAACTGCCTGGCACACAGTGGGCGCTCAAGAAATGCTGGTTTCCTTCCTCAACCAGGCTGATCCGCGAGTAGGGATCTTACTCCGAACTTCCCTACAGCCACGCTGGCGGCCGAACCAGGCACATGGTAGGTGCTCAATAAATGTCAGCCCATGTGTCTTCTGTCACGCTACATCTTGCATATGTTACAACGAAACAATCTCAGCTAAGCAAATGGCTTTGTCAAGTGAACAAACGTATGCAAAGAAGGGCGTGTGGCTTGGCACATAGGAGACCTCGATACATTTGTTTATGTTCCTAGCTAAGCCGTCCACTCATTGAAAAACTGTGCAGTGAGTGGCTACTATGTGCCAGAGATCGTCCTCGGTGTTAGAAAGCAGCAGCCAATAGGACAGACAGGATCGGGCTCTCGTGGCGCTCATAGGCTGGAAGGCGAGCGTCTGAGGGACCGGTTCCTACCACCCCCCTCATTGCACCCCGTGAAGCAGCAAGAATGAGAAGGCTTTTACTCTGAGCAGAGACGGATGGAGATCTGCCTTTCTCGTTAACAGGAGGCGGTCAATGAACGCCCTCTCTTCCCCAACCAAGCCAGGAGCCCCAAAAGCGTGTAATTCAGTTGCTCACATCATCCATTCAGCGAATCCGTCTTTATCCCTCAACGCCCAGCAAGGAGCCCAACGCATCATGGGTCCTCAGTGAGCAGGAATCCCCTTTCGAGCCAGGCTCCCAAGGGCGCCCACGATTTCTTTAAATTCCCCGTACGCCGGCAGAGACTAGCCTGAGCTGGGTGTACCCAGTAGGCCTGCAACAAATGGCTGTGTGGGTCTCCGGGTTGTGTGAATTCCTGGTGTCTGTGCGCCCCGTCTACGCACACTGAGCAGATCAGCAATAAACAGTCTCTGGGTTGTTTCTTATTGGTATCTGGGCCCACAGAGTCTGCACTCACACAGTAGGGCTGACAGAAACAGCAGTGTGCAGCTGCACACGCACAGTAGGACTGCAGCAAATGGCAGCATGGGCCCTGGTTGCACGCATTAGGACTGCCATACACAGCAGTGGGGGCCCCATGTGCACACAGTAGGGTGGCATTAAATGACAGGGCGGGGCCCCGCAGGCACATAGTAGGTGCCTCAGGCCCTGTCTGCCAGGAAGACCGTGGGATGGGGTGACCCAGGCGGCATGCTTTGAGGTGATTCCCAGCTACTCACATAAGACACGGAGCTGACGGAGGCCTGAGGAAGTCACGGGACACGAGACATGGACCAGGACACAGCACATGGAACGTGGACAGACACACAGGTGAACCGGCGGGCTCAGTGGGGGCGGGGCACGGGGAGATGCGAGGGGCTGGGGCAACTGGGCGGGTGGAGCGGGGTGGCCTGGTGGGACCACATCGCGCAGGTTTGAACCCACTCGAGCCCTTTCTGGGGGTGTGACCTCTGACTACCCACTCCCCCTGCCACACATTCAGTTTCTCATCTTTAAGGCGGGAAACAACACCAACCTCGCTAGAGTGTCAGGTGCATGTGAGCCGAGGGCCTGGCCCTATATAAACGCTCACTTAGAAAGCAAACCTGCGCACCGCAGGTACCCAAACCAGGCCCGGCACATAGTGGGTGCTCAGGAATGGAAGCACCCACTATGTGCCAGGCAGGGTTCCCAGGGCCAACAAGACCAAGAACTGGCCCTCGCGTTTCTGCGTCCGCCCTGCCTCTGCTCCCAGCGCTATGTCAGGCGTGTAGTAGGTGCACAGGTGGCATGGGCAGCCAGGAGAAGGCCCCCAACTGTGGCCCTCCATGGGAGGTTGGGGGCTAGGGGATTCTGGGGGGAAGCAGAGCCAGAGCTGGAGGGGACAGTGCTGGTGGCAGCGTCCACAGCACGTCCCGGGGCAGGTCACTCACCGGAACGCCTGGCTCCTTCCTGCCCTTGGGGGACGAGGCCACGTGGGCCAGGTACTGGATGACCTTCTTGGTGTTTTCCGTCTTCCCGGCCCCAGACTCCCCACTGTGGGGGGACAACGGGAAGCAAAAGGGGTGCCAGGTAAGCCCCACCCATTCCAAGCAGAGCCACGCCCAGCCGGCACCCCCGCCTCCTCCAGGAAGTCCCTCTGGATTACTCACGTGCAGAGAATAGACTGATCCTCACGATCTGTAGGGAACAGAGGGGGACGTGTCACCTGGGAGGGTTTCTCCAGCAGGACCCTGGCCCCTTACGCTGGCTGCCCACTTTTCAAAGTCATTCCCAAGAGGTAAAGAAAAGCTTGCTTTTTTTTTTTTTAAAGGTATGCTTTTATTTATTTTTGGTGAGGAAGATTGGCCCTGAGCTAACATCTGTTGCCAATCTTCCTCTTTTTTCTTTTTTTCTCCCCAAAGCCCCAGCACACAGCTGTATATCCTGGTTGTAAGTCCTTCTAGTTCTATGTGGGACGCTGCCTCAGCATGGCTTGATGAGCAGTGCCATGTCCACACCCAGGGTCCGAACCGGTGAATCCCAGGCTGCTGAAGCAGAGCACGTGAACTCAACCACTCGGCCACGGGGCCAGCCCCCAAGCTTGAGTTTTGATGTGTGACCCTCCCGGATTCTAATACTCCACTCGGACTCAGCCTCATGCCTGCTGTGTGGCCCTGGGAAAGCAGCTGTGCCTCTCTGAGCTTCCGTTTCCTCACCTGTCAAATGGAGACAATAAACTCCAACTAAACAGAATGGAGTTCATTCAACCAACTTCCACGTGAGCCCCCGCTGGGTGCCCCCTCGGGCTGGGTGCCCTCAAAGACACAAGAGCGAGATCCTGGCCCCAGGGTCTCAGCCTCAGACATAAAACAGGCCACAAGGCGGTAGTGAGGTGACTGGTGGCCCGTTGGTGGGTCATGTGCCCAACTCGAGGGCAGAGAGCACAGCTCGGTCCCCGCCACCTCCCCCTGCGCTCGCCCTGGGCCAGACACAACCCTTCAACAAATGCACACTGACCGACTATTAAGTGCCAGGCGCCAAGGACCGTGGGCGCTGCAAGGTCCCCTCCCTCATGGAGCGTCTGAGGGACAAAAAGCTTATAAACCAGGGGGCCGGTCCGGTGGTGTAGCAGTTAAGTTCGGCACTCCGCTTTCGCGGCCCGGGTTCACGGGTTTGGATCCTGGGGGCGGGCCTGTACAGTGCTCATCAAGCCAATACAAAATAGAGGAAGATGGGCACGGATGTTAGCTCAGGGCCAATCTTCCTCACCAAAAAAAAAAAGACACACACTAAACGGAAGATGATCTGACAGTTGGCAACACCTAGAGACATTGTTGATAGTCACCATCGGGGCAGGGGTCCTACCAGCGTCCAGTGGTAGAGCCCAGGGATGCTGCTCAACCTCCCACAATGCACAGGATGGCCCCCACGACAAAGAGTCATCCAGCCCCAAATGTCCACAGAGCCAGGATTGAGAAACCCTGGTGTCAAGTAACAAGAAGGGACTGAGGGGAGGAGTGGAAGGCCAGGAGGGCTTCTCAGAAGAGGCGGCGTTTCAGTTCAGCCCTAACGCACCAGTTCCAGGCAGAGGCACAGCCAGTGCAAAGGCCCTGCGGTGGGACGGAGTTGGAGATGTTGGAGAAAGGAGGCCAGGGAGGCCGGGGGAGGGAGCTGGAGAGGGCAGATGGGTTCGGAGGTCATAATTAAAGGGATGGATGGTGGTTAAGCGGGGCGGGGGCCCCTGGGTGGTTTTAAGTCGGAGAGAGAGGGTACATTCAACAGGATGTCAGAGTTAGCAGCCTGGTTTGGCAGCCAGACGGATGTAGGTTCAAGGTCTTGCTGTGTGACCTCGGGCCAGTCTCTGAGGTGCTCTGTGCCTCAGTTTCCCCATCTGAAAAATGAGGCTCGAAATAGCCCCTACCTCGCAGGGCTGTAGTCAGAAGTCAGACAGAATGTTCAAAAGGTTTTCATATCCTAGCGAGTGTATAATTTGGTTTTGTGGGCTGCTTTGCATCCGGGGCTGAGCCCTGGGGTCCAGGATCTCGCTCGTGTCTTTGAATCTCACACACGCAGCACGAGGCGGCACATAGTAGGCGCTCAAATTGAAGTTTGTTGAATGAATGTGCTCAGTTGAGGTTTATCGTCTCCATTTGATGATGAGGTGAGGAAACAGAAGCTCAGAAAGGGACAGCTGCTTTCCCAGGGCCACACAGAATGCAAGAGGCTGAGTCGGCACGGGCTGTTAGAACCCAGGGGGGCCACGTCAAAACTTGCTCATCCGGCCCAGGGGGAGGACAGGATACACAGTGTTACCTACAGGGAGGCAGCGCTCAGGGGCCCTGGGTTCTAAACCCACCTCTGCCACCCACCCACCAGTGGGCAGCAACTGGACTGCTCTGTGCCTCAGTTTCCCCATCTGGAAACCAGGAATAATGGGCACACCCACTTCACAGGGTTGCTGCAGGGTTAAATGTGTTAATCCGTGAAAAGTGCCTGGCGCTCCCCCGACGTTATTGTACGGTTACTCCTGAGACGTAACAACGAGTCTATAATCACGGCTGATGGGCCGGCCCAGGGCCCAGCGGTTACGTTCTCGCCCTCCACTTTGGCAGCCCAGGGTTCACTGGTTCAGATCCTGGGTACAGACCTAGCACCACTCATCAAGCCATGCTGAGGCGGCGGCCCACATAGAAGAACTAGAACAACCTACAACTAGGATATACAACTATGCACTGGGGCTTTGGGGAGAAAAAAAAAGGAAGATTGGCAACAGATGTTAGCTCAGGGCCAATCTTCCTCACCAAAAAAAAAGAAAGAAAAAGAAATATAGCATCCGTTAAATGACCTAAGTATAATATGTACAACATAAATACACTGCGGCACACTATTATACATCATAGGATAGGAAGATAAAAACTTTAAAATATTTAATATGTATTTTAATATATACAAAATATTTATTAAACTAGATGACATGGAATAAATATATACTGAGTGCATTACGTGTATCACTTGTGAATTATGTCATTTTGCTAGGACCGATCGACCTTGTCATGGGGTGAAGGGCAGCCCTCTTGATGGACATCCTTGTGCAGTGTACAACCTGCCCAGCCGTACCCAGCAACCCCATACTGTGTATCTTTTAAAGGGCTACCATTCCCCCCCGACAATGGAGATCATATCAACAACATTACTATCTGTAGAGAAATTTCTGCAGAATCCTGGCACCAACTGGCTCCTAATGATACTTGAGAGAAGGGTGGACACTGAGATAGAAAGAAATGGGCCCGTCTGACAGGCCTGAGTCCGGCCCACCCGGCCCTCCATTCGTGTCCCCTCCTGTCCCCCGAGAGAAGCCTCACAGAGTCCAAACTCCTTGACGTGGCATCAATCCTGGCCCCCAGTCCGGCCCCCATGGAAGGGCGCCCCCGCCCCAGCAGCCCCAGCCCCACACTCACCCTGGAGCATGCTTCGGTAGGCCCCCTCGGTCACCGCGTACACGTGCGGTGGCACTTCGTGCCGCTTCTTGCCCCGGTACATCTCCACGATGGCCTCCGTGTAGATGGGGAGCTGCTTGTATGGATTGATGACCACACAGAAAAGGCCGGAGTACGTCTGCAGCGGGCAAGAAGGGAGAGCGCCTGAGCTGCCCACCTGTGGCCCAGAGGGCAGCACGGGACTGCCATGTCCGGCTGGGCAGGTTGCACACTGCCCAAGGACATCTATCAAAGGGGTTGCCATTCACACCGTGACAATGTAGATTTGATCGTTTATTACAGATATTTTAAGGCTGACAGTGGGGACAAAAAATCTTTCCAAATTGCACGAAGGTGCTGCAAGGAGAGGGTTCACCCTGACCACGTGCAAGCTTATGCGTTCCAGCAAAATAATGGACAAAGACTGGAAATGGCCTAGAGGCGTGTTCCTGCGATGGGTGCCCACTCGGGTCTCAGGGCACAGACGCGGGACCCCGTCCTAAACGTCATCAGGTGAAAAGAGAGCAGGAGAGGGCTGTCGTGGTGGAAGGGTTGGAAATAGACATTTTTGTGTATTTGTTTGAACACGCACAGAAAATCCCCAGAAAGGTGCTCGCAGTATCGGCAGTGACAGGAACATGTCTGTGTTTCTACCGATGACAGACTCGCGGGTCCTGCCTCCCCCGCCGTCGCTGAGGGGACCCTTGGATGGCGGGAGAGGCCACGTTTCAGGTTCCAGGTGCGTGGACATCAAGACGTCCCTTATTTTTTTTTTTGCATCCAAGTTCACGAACTCCCCGAATTGGTCCACACCCCACCCCCACCCCGTGGGGCCTAGGTTCGGGCCCCTGTAACTAAACTGTGACCTGTGCCAGCTCACGGGGCACAGCAGGTGGACGAGACATGCTCAGGACACGGAAAGGCAGTGAGACAGCTAGAGAGCTGGCGGGTCAACTAGTTAAACCAACCCAGAGAGCTAACTCTCTAAGCCAGCCGGAATCAGCCAGCTCAACTAGCCAGAGAGTCAGCTGCTTAGGGGCTTAGGAAGTTAACTAGTAAACCAGTTAGCTCTCAGCCAGCTAGTCAGCTATTTAGCTCGTTAGCTGGTTAGCTGGTTACTTGTTGTCTAGGAGCTGGAGCGCTGAGCTCCCAGACAGCACAGCCGGGCGTGGCCACCGCCGCAGCCGCTGGCTCCCAGGGGCCAACCTTTTAAGGCGGCCAGGCGGGTGGGTGGGTGGGTGGGTGGCCCGGAGCAGAACAACCGGTTTGCGGGGTACCCGCCCTCCCCTCCTGGAACAGCCGCTCCCGGGAGCTCCAGGCTCTGTGAGGGCGGGCGGGGCGGCCAGGCCACATTCCCCGGGCAGGTACCTCATGGCTGCTGGCGCCCGGGCCCCGCTGCTGGCGGAGGAACCCCCTCCCCACGCCAGCCCCCTCCTCCTGCCACACCTGTCACCAGGGCGACACCCGGGATGGCAACCTGAGCCGGCTGCCAAGGCCCGGGGACAAAGGGCAGAGGCTCGTGCACCCAGAGAGGGTCAGGGACACCCCGAGTCTCCGGGACACGGCTGGGGGAACCCAAGGGAGGGTCTGGGGGGGCCGCCCCAGCCCTCGGGTCCCACCGGGTCCACCTCCCGCCTCCACCTCTCCTCAGCCCGGCGACTGTCCCCACAGTCTCGGTTTCCTCCTTGGGAAACCGGAACGACACTCCCCACCTCGTTACCCAGGCCGCGGGGATTAAGGGAGATAATGAATAAAACCCAGCCAGCCCAAGGCGGGGCCCGTAAATGCATCCCAAGGTCCCGAGACTCTCGTAACCCGCCCCCACCCGGGCCCTAAGAGCTCCCCAGACTTCGAAGCCACGTCATCCTGGGTTTCGAGCTTGCAAGGGACTCACCCTCTCCCAGCCTCAGTTTCCAGCCCTGGAAAATGGGGCTTTGAACGCCCACCATCCAGGAGCAGAGGGGATCCTGAGTGCCCCCATGGGTCCCTTCCTGCCCCAAGCATCTCAGCGAGGGGACCAAGACCCTGCACGACCCAAGGCCGAAGAGCCTATAAGAGGCAGAAACTGGGTTTCCGAAGCCCCAGATGACCGCTTTCCACTGGCAACACGGTCTTCCTCATCACCAGTTGGCCGGTCAACAAACATTCATGAAGCAAAGGCCAGAAGACAAGCAGGGTGCAGCTGGAGTCGCGCCTCCAACGTCTTCGAGCTGGGCGGGTCGAGCAAGTGTCTTAAGCTTTTTGGGTCTTATTTTCTCATCAAACGGGCACAGGAACACGGCTTCCATGCAGGGCTGCTGGGGACCAGCCCCAAGTCTGTGTTGCAAGCACAAGGCTCAGCAGGGGCCCCGGGCCACTGTGCACGCTAATATGCCAGCTGTTTACTGCCGGGCCGGGGGCTTCTCCCCTCTACGCCGCAGGAAGAGGCCGCGAGATTCCCCACCTCACTGCCTGACCGGGAGCAAGAGGCCGACAGGATCACATCGGAGAGAAGTCTAGAACAGCGCCCGACGGAGAACGCAGGCACTCACCAAGTGCTACTGATCATGATGAAAGTCCAATTCGCCTCCCGTCTGGACTTCCGGAATCTTCCGTCTCACTTCCGTTTCTCAGGCCCCCATTCTCTGGCTCCTGGGCCCTGGCCTTGCCTAAGGCCTCACCGTTTTTTCCCCCTGAACTTTCCCAATAATCTTTCCAGGGCCAGGGATGGGATGTGGGGTCTGGAGTCAGACGGCCTGGGTTCAAATCCTGGCTGAGCTGGCTCCAACTGTGGGGCTTAGTCCAAGTCCTGGGCCCACTCTGAGGCTCAGTTTCCCCACCAGCAGGATGGGGATGAGAGTAGATACCTTACAAGGTGTGAAAGTTCAGAGTGTTTATTAAAAGGCAAAACGCGGGGGCTGGCCCTGTGGCCTAGTGGTTAAGTTTGGCATGCTCTGCTTTGGCGGCCCAGGTTCTCGGGTTCAGATCCCAAGCATTGACCTACACCACTGATCAGCCACACTGTGGCAGCATCCCATATACAAAATAGAGGAAGACTGGCACAGATGTTAGCTCAGGGCCAATCTTCCTCAGCAAAAAAAAAAAGGCAAAAGGTGCTTAACATTTTGGATGTCCCTCTGATCTCTCTGCTTTTGGTGAGATCCGGGGGAGTGGCTTGGGCAGAGGCCTCTTTCTCAAGGCTTGCAAAGGCAAGTGACCAATCAGAGGGGCCAGCACAGCCCAGAGAAGGTGCCAACCCCATCCAGGGTCAGACAGCCCTCGACTCGTATCCCACATCCACCACCCCCAGCTGAGGGTCCCTGAGCCAGCCACTGGCCCTCTCAGAGCCTTGGTCTCCTCCTTCCCAAAAAGGAGTCAGAATTCATAAAAATATCCTAATCTTGTGCTTGGTGACCCTCAACAGGGTGGATATTGCGGCAAATTTATTTTTTGCTAGATCTCATCATTTATTTAAGGATTCTCTCATTACCCTCCTTAAAGTTTTGTCTTTTCAAAAAAATATAAAACCAGCATTTTTCCTTTTACCTATGTGTTTTATGATTTTCCCTGTGGGACCACAAGGCTGTGAGACCCCAGCCCTCTAAGCTGGTGTCTGGAGCGTGACTCTGCGGCCAGCTGCCCGGGTTCACAGCCCAGCACGACTCCTTCACGCCTGTGTGATGTGGGACCCAAGTCACTTAACATTCCTGGGCATCAGGTGATGATAACAGGCCCCGGCTATTCTAAGTGCTTAATAAATATTTGACAGCCACCATTATTATTATTTTTCATTATTAGTGTCGACATTCCTTGCCGATCTCTCTAATCCTGTTGGCTCTTAACAACGCTTTGCCTGCCCATGAGAACCACCCGGGAAGCTTATTAAAAATACCAACGCCCACGTCACACACCCAGAGAGCCTGATTTAAATGGGCTGGGGTGCGGCTCAGGTCTTGGTATTTTTGAAAAATTCCCTGAGTGATTCTAACAGGAAGGCAGGGTTAAGAACTGCTGCCTTACATCATCTGTTTGCTGTAAAAATTAAATAACATGAGAGACATTAAATGCTTAACAGAGATTAGACGACCATAGTCAACCTCACCATCGTCAATCCTGTCTTAATCTTAAGAGGCACCACAGCAAAAGGGTGGAGCGTGGAGCCACACTACCCGGGTGGGCCTTGTCCAACTGGGTGAGCTTGGTCAAGGAACTTGAACTTTCTGTGCCTCAGTTTCTCTATCTGTGCAACGGGGACAAAAGGCTTTATAATTGTGAAAATGTATGGAGACAATATATTTTAAAGTGCCTAGTACATGTTTAATTAATGTTAGGTTTTTTTTTTCCTGGTGAGGAAAATTGGCCCTGAGCTCACATCTGTGCCAATCTTCCTCTATTTTATGTGGGACGCCGCCACAGCATGGCTTGAGGAATGGTGCTAGGTCCACCCGGGGGGAATCTGAATCTGTGACCCCCAGGCTGTGGAAGCAGAGCGTGCGAACTTAACCACTAAGCCAGCGGGCCGGCCCCAATTAATATTAGTTTTTATTGCTCCTAAATCTCTGGGCCTCAGTTTCCTTTTAGATAGAATGGGATGCTAACAGACTCTACGTCGAGTAAGGTGAGAAGAAATGAATTAATAGATGGGAGTTATTTAGCACCATGCCTGGAACGCAGTTTTTCACCGTCAGTGGTTCTCATTAATTATCATTACAGACGCACAGCCCTTTCTCAAAACCCTCCGGATGCGTTCTAGGTGAGAATTCAGAATTTTTTACACTTTAGGGAAATAATAGAACAGGACACCCCCAATGGGGTCTCAGGGCACGCCTGATGATCCAGTAATTTCTATTTGGCAACTAAGTGTAGGAACAGTCACCCGACGTGGGCTCAAGATGCTCAGCAGCCTCACGATAACTCAAGGCGGGGTGCTGACCCCCCACTCCCCCAGCCACCCTACCCCGGGCCACCCCTCCCGGGGGCGGGGGCCACTCACGTAGATGAGGCCGGAGTAGTAGCGCTCGCGAAGGTTGTGCAGCACCGAGGCCTCGTTGAGGCACGTGAGCTCGGCCATGTCCTCGGCCTTGCTGAACTTGGGGGGGTTCATGCGCTGGATCTGGTCCCGGGGCAGCCGCAGCCGCCGGCCGCTCTCCGCCAGCTCCACCTCCGCCTCCTCCTCGCCCTCATCGCGCAGCGCCGCGGCCTCGAACCCGTGCAGCTCCGAGGGCACCCACACCAGGCGGCGCGCCGTCCACTCCACCTGCGGGGCCGCGCCAGGGCCCCCCACGCTGGACGCGCGGGGCGCGAACAGGTAAGGCTGCGCCGCCTCGGGCACCGGGCCCGGCTGGGGGGGCGCCTTCCGCCCGGCCACCGACACGGTCACTGCTGCCATGGTCTGCAGGGGGGAGAGGAGGGGGGAGGTCAGGGGGGCGCCATCCCACCCGAACCCCCCCCCCAAGGTGGTCCCCACGGCCTTTCTCCACCAATGGGTCCGCAGACCTCTCCATCCATTCCTTCATCCATCCATCCATCCATTTAATAATTCCTTAACGAGCCAGGCTGTGCGTCGGGCGCTGCTCAAGGCATTGGCCACACAGCAAAGAACACGCCAGAAAAAAGACAAAAGACCCTCGCTTTACATTCTAGACCTGCGCATTATCCAGTGCAGGAGCCACCAACCACCCCATGTGGCTCCCGGGCCCTTGAAATGTGGCAAGTGCCACCAAGGAACTGAAATTTTCATTGTCTTCAATTTTTTTTTTTTATTTCTTGAGGAAGATTAGCCCTGAGCTAACTATGGCCACCAATCCTCCTCTTTTTGCTGAGGAAGACTGGCCCTGAGCTCACATCCGTGCCCATGTTCCTCTACTTTATAGGTGGGACACCTACCACAGCATGGCTTTTGCCAAGCGGTGCCACGTCCACACCCAGGATCCGAACCAGGAAACCCCGGGCCATTGTCTTCAATTTTAATTAAATTTAAATAGCAATAGCCCCACGTGGCTCCTGGGCCCCTGAAATGGGAGCATCCAAACCGAAATGGGGTTCTAAGTATGAGATGCACACCAGACCTCAAAGAGTGAGGACAATAAAAGGTTCCTCCGTATTTTTTATATTTGATGACCTATGGCAACGATAATATTTTGGATCTATTGGGTTAAATAAAATATATCATTAAGATTAATGTCACAGGGTCCTTTTTACTTTTTAAAAATCTTTAGTGCGCCCCTAGAAAACCTTCAATTACACATTTGGCTTGCATTCTGTTTCTATTAGACAGCTCTGCTCTAATCCCAGGAGACAGATAAAAAGATACATAAGTAAATTATATAGTCTGTTAACTGGTGATAAATGCCAAGGAGAAAAGGAAACCAGGGAACAGAGGGTATGAGGGTTGAGGAGTGTTGAAGTCTTAATTGGGGTGGCCAGTGAAGGCCTCTCTGATATGGCATGTGAATAAGGACCTGAGGGACATGAAGGGAGCGAGCCATGAGGAATGTGAGGAGAGAACGCATTCCAGGCTGGGAGAAGAGCCAGTGCAAAGGCCCTGGGGCAGAGTGTGCTTATATGTCTGTGACATTGACAGGCCAGTGTGTGTGCTTGTATGTCTGTGACATTGAGAGGCCAGTGTGGCTGGAGCCAAGTGATGGAAGGGGAGAGAGGGGTAGGTGAGGTAAGACTTGGGACAAAGGGGGCCAGACTGGGTCATGATGAGACCTGATCTCTTAGATGTGAGTCTTGGAGGATGTCAATCTGACTTCTGTCACTCAGGTTTCCTGCCCACCTCTGGCCTCCCCGACGCCTGCAGAACAGACTCGAATCTCATCTCTCAGTTAATAGCGCCTTCCTACCCCGCAACATGGGTCCCTTTCTCCCTATAATGGGGAGACCGGCCTCATTCATTCATTCACTCCTCCATCCACTCAACTTTCCCTGAGGCCACTCAGGTGCCAGGCTCTGCCCGGAGTGAGTCTGGGGACGCAGAGATGCATCAGATGGGGCCCTGCCTCGACCCCATCACTGCCCACCTCTGCCCTCCTGGCCCTCCACCTCCACCACGCCCCTGGAGAAGTCCCTCCAGATGCCCAGCTCCTCTCGAGGCATCCCCAGATCAGGTCCCCCCAGGCTCTTGTCTGTCCCTCAGCCTCTCCCGCCCGGAAACGCGGCCCCAGGCCACACGTCCCACCTCTCCGCAGACCCACTTGTCACGTGCCCCAGCACCAGCAGTCCCGGCCCCCCAGCAATGCTCCAGCCTCCAACCCTGGGCCCCTGCACTCCAACAGCAGGTTCTCCCACCAGCGAACGGGGTTTCTCCACCTCCCAGGCCCCAGACTGCCCAGGCTGCCCCCAGGCCTCCCGTGAGGCCCTGATCCACCCAGAGCCAAGCTGTGTCCTGGGGACTTTACCCCCACCCTCACCCCACCCACTTCCTCTCCAGCCCATGGCCTTTGACCAGGAAGAGCTTGGGAGTTTTTGCAATCACCCAGCCCTGTGCGTCCCCTCCCTAGAGCCAGGAGTCCACGCGCCCCCACCTCACTCCGGCCGGGCTGGTGGGGAGGATGCCTGGGAGATCCAGATTCGGAGGACTGACCACAGTGCTGATGGGGTGGGGCCTGCGGGGCTGTGGGCCTGGCTGCACACGGCTGGGCCCCTGCGGCTGCCCCGCCCTCCCTCCCCAGCAGGAAGGCCTCTGCCAGGGCTCATTACTGTCACCAGGGCAGGTGAAAGCACCTGCCTGGGAGGGGCGGAGGCTGCTGGGCTGGAAAAGGGACAGGAGCCAGGAATCTGGCCTTGGGGCAGGGGTTGGGGCCCCTGGCATCCAGCCTTGACCTCAGTGGAAAGCTGGGATCCAGGAGTCCCCTGGGCCCACAGATCAGGAAATCTGGGCCCCAGCCTCTCCTCCCTAGCACCCAGGAGTGGGGAGGGGGCCCCCAGCCCCTCCTCCCTCAGACCCGGGCCTCCAGGCCCCAGCCCCTCCTCCCTCAGACCCAGGAGTCCAGGCCCCCAGCCCCTCCTCCCTCAGACCCAGGGGTCCAGGCCCCAGCCCCTCCTCCCTCAGACCCAGGGGTCCAGGCCCCAGTCCCTCCTCCCTCAGACCCAGGAGTGCAGCCCCCAGCCCCTCCTCCCTCAGACCCGGGAGTGCAGCCCCCAGCCCCTCCTCCTTCAGACCCAGAAGTCCAGGCCCCCAACCTCACCTCCCTCAGACCCAGGAGTGCAGCTCCCAGCCCCTCCTCCCTCAGACCCAGGAGTGCAGCCCCCAGCCCCTCCTCCCTCAGACCCAGGAGTCCAGGCCCCCAGCCCTCCTCCCTCAGACCCAGGGGTCCAGACCCCAGCCCCTCCTCCCTCAGACGCCGGAGTCCAGGCTCCCAGTCCCCTCTTCCCCCAGACACAGGAGTCCATGTCCCCAGCTGCCCCCTCCTCCCTCAGACCCAGGAATCCGGCCTCCCAGACCCAGAGTCCCGGCCTCAGAGCCTTCCTCCCTCGAGACCTAGAAGTCGAGGCTCCCAGCGCCGTCCTGACTCAGACCCGGGACTCCTGAGCCCCCAACCCCCCTCCTCGGACCCAGGAATCTGAGCGCCCAATCTCTATCTCCCCGAGACCCAAGTGCCCTGTCGCCGCCCCCTCAACCCGCGGATCCTCGGGGCTACCTGGGGGCGCCGGCCGGTTCGGGAAGCGGGGAGATGGGGAGGGGGCACGGGAATCCCCGGTTGCTTCCGAGCTCTCAGGTGCGGCCACCTCCGCGGTCCAGCGCGGGGGTGGGGCCACGTGGCGTCACCGGGAGGGAGCCGGGCTCTGATGTCACCCAGCACCTGCCGGGCCTGGGAAGGGGGCGGGTCCTGGAGCTGCAGGGCTCTCGACAGGGGGATGGGGGGAGGCGGGGATGAGCTTGTTGCCAGGTGGGCGGCGGTGGCGGCAGCAGCGCCAGGGGCCCCTCCTCCTTCTGGCGGGCAAAAGTCAAGGACCCTCGGCGGAGAGGGCTGAGGACTCCGGGGTTCGAATCCCGCTCAAGCTTTCTGGGCCTCACCCTTCCTCTCTGTGAACTGCAACCAATGAAATAAATACAACGATGTGGGCGAAAGTGCCCAGCGCGGTGCTTAAACAAGCAATGCCTCACTGCATCATTTAGTCCGGTTGGGCCTCAGTTTCCCCAACCCTGGAAATGGGACAACACAATCCACAGAGGATGCTCAGAGTACTTAAAGAAGATGAGGCAATGTTATCCTGGCCTCGTGAGCTTCAGTCTCCTCATGGGGAAATGAGGACTAATTAGTGGTAAGCACACCTACTATGTGCCGGCTGTTTTCTGCTCTTAGAACAGCCCCCGACTTTTAACTCATAGATTGATCTCAGCAACCAATGAGATGGGGTCACTGAGCACCTCCGTTTCTCCGATGGGCAAACTGAGGCAGGGAGAGGCAGAGTAACGTGCTCAAGGTCACAGACTCAGCAAGAGCGGGAGCTGGGATTCAAGCCCAGACTGTTTTCTGTCATTCTAACGACGGGGCTTGGGGACAATGAGTAGCAGGTCCTCACAGATGTCAGTTTCCTCCTCCCAGTTGGTAACTCTCTTGAACTTGCTTCCCCACCTAGGCCATCGGGCCCACAGCCTTCCCTGGGGGACCAAGGCGTAAGTTTAAGGGACCCAGCACACAGTTGGTCTCCGAAGTGTTATTCTCAACGCGGTCCCCTTGCTGTCACCGCCTCTCTCCAGCCTGTTTTTCTCTCCCTGTATAATGGGTACCCTATAACCCACTTCCAGTTAATAGAATTAAAGGAAACTATTTAGTTATAAAAATAAAAGCGCCCGAGTACACCATGGGCGCTCCATTATGTCTTTGCCCGCCCCGCCGCCTCTGCCAGTCCCGACCCCTGTCTCTGATCCGCAATTTTGACACGTGAGAACAGAGACACTGTCATCTAGGGGCCGGGGATCGAAGGCGATGACTCAGGTATTAAAGCGTCCAAGGTCCCATAGCGAGCCTCAGTTTCCCTTTCTGCGGAACACACCCGAGGACGCCCGTGAAGACCCCGACCCGGCCTCGCACACAGTAGGAACTCGAGTTGAGCGAGTGTAGACGCCCCGCCCCGCCCCCCCGCCGCCGTTCGGCGGCGCCCAAGGTGAGAGTCCGAGTCATCGCCCCTCCCCCCCCGCCCGCGCCGGACCCCCGGGGCCTCGATCGCGGCCCCCAGGCTCCAGCCGCCCCGGGCCCCGTCCCGCTCCGCCGCCTCCCGCGGGCACCAGGCCCCCCGGCGCTCACCGGCTTCCAGGGCCGTCCCGAGGCTTCGGCCTGGGGGAGAACGAGGGGCGGGCCCGCCGGGAACGCCCCGCCCACACGAGCGCCGCAGGGGCCAATCGGCGCCCTCTGCGGCAAGCCACGGCCCCGCCCACCGGGGGGACGAGCCCGCCAATCAAGAGGAGCGGCTGGCGGGCGGGGCCAATCAGAAGTTGGCGGAGAGTGCCAGCCGTGGGAAAAGAACCGCGCTGGGGCTCGGAGCCCGGCCGCGCGGCCGTGGGCGGGACCCCAGGCCTGACGGGCAGCCTGTGCGACCAATGGCGAGGCGCGGGGGGCAGCCGGGGGGCGGGAGGCCCAAGGGACTCGGGTGAATGGGCCGCTTTGTGCCCGAGGCATGAATGGGGGCCTTTGTTGAGGACCGGCGTGGGGGGGCGGCTGGAGGCCGGAATGCCTGGGTCCCCCGGGAGCCGGCGGGCAGGAGAGAAGGGAGAGAGAATTCACTTTTGTCGCACGCCGACCGCGTACCAGGCACTCTCCCAGCCTCTCACCCACCGGGGAGGTGTGGGCGACACTGTCCGTAATAACGAGGATCATTGATTGAGTGCCTGGTGTATGCCAGGAGCTGTGCTAAGCGCTTCACCTGCATGATCTCATTCGATCCTTACGATACGCGCTTGGAATGGGTGCTATTAAGATCTTCATCTTCCAGATGAGGTAAACCGAAGCTTAGGAAGAGGGTGTTAATTGCCGAAAGTCCCAGAGCTGGCAAATGGCAGAGCAAGGACTCGGGCCCTGCCTCAAATGGGACTCCGGAATGTGTGTTCTTAACCACCATGCTACACCCAAACGTTGGTTAATGCTTCCCAATTTACAGATGGGCAAACAGGCTCAGGGGAGCCAGGCAACTTCCCAAGGTCACAAAGCAAAGGCTGCACGCGACCCCAACGTGGTGTGCACGTCTGAAGCCAGCCTGTTGCTGGTGAGCCCTGCACCATTGCTCTTGGAGCTATATCCCCCTTTTGTAGGTGTACTCTGAGGCTCCAGCGGCTGGGGGTAGGGGTGGAGTTGGGGGGCTGCACATGAATCAAGCCCTACCCCGCCTGCCCACGCGGCTCTGCTGCTCCACAGCTGTGTGAGCGTGGGCAGTTGCCAGCCTTTTTTGAGGTTCCATTTATTTCTGCATCTGTAAAATGGGGATGACGGTCTCTCTGCCTCCACCCTCGTCCTCGCCCAACACACACACACAGTCCACTGCCAATGGGAGCCTGTCAAATTCTATTCAGACCACGCTCCTGCTCTTCCCAGAATTTTTCGTGGCTCCATCTCAGACTAAAAGCGCAAGTCCTCGTGGCCCACAAGGCCCTGCACCATGTGGCCTCCGTGCCCTCTCTGATCTCGTCTCCCACCCATCTCCGCTTCATTCAGCTCCAGCCACACTGGCCTTCTGGCTGTTTCTCAATTCCTCAAACACTCCCCAGGCGTGGTCCTGCCTCAGGGCATTGCATCTGACGTTCACTCCACCAGGAATGCTCTTCCCCCAGGGAGGAAGAGGTAGTCTCCCTCTGCCATCGTTGGATCTGCTCCAATGTCACCTCCTCCAGGCAACCCTTCCTGACCATTCTATATAAAACAGTTCCCCTCATCACTCCCTCTTCTATGACCCTGCTTTGTTCCTCTTCATAGCACCAGTAGTGTGCATTCATTTGTTTATCTGTTTACTGTGTGTCTCCCTACTTGAATGTAAGTCCCATGATGGGAATAACCTTTGTTTTGTTCAGTGCTGGATCCTCAGGGCCTGGCACACAGTAGGCACTCAATAAGTGTGTGTTGAATCAATAGTAACAAGTCCGTGTACTGTGTGAATTAAATGAGGTAATGCCCGCAAAGAGCTTAGTGCCGTCCTGACATCAGGAAAACGCTAAATAAACAAATAATGATTATTATTACTGTTGTTATTTATTGCCCTCCCAACAGCCTTCTGATAGCATGCAGGAGAGAGAGAGAGAGGGAGAGAAAGTCTAGAACGAGGGAAAGAAGCCAGAAAAAGGGAAAGGGGAAGGTTGAGAGGTAAGAGACGGGAAACAGAGATGGGAGGAGAGAGCTGGCGTTGGGCTGAGGACCGACACAAATGTGAACACCCAACTCCCAACGCGTTCGCTCAGCAATGGCAAAGGAGAGTCCTTGTGGGTAAGGGGCTTTGAGGCTGCCATGGCCACTGCCCACCTCTTTGCAGATAGGGAGACTGAGCTCCAGGCAGGAGAGGACCTTCCGAGGGCATCCACGGTGATAATACAGCTCACATGCCTCAGCTCTGATTGCAGGCTGAGGATGTGACCGTCATTATCTCAATGCCTCCTCATGCCAGCCCTGTGAGCTTGGCACCATTATTACCCGACTTGACTGGCCAGCAACACGCCCAGCAGCTCCTGGCTGCTCCTGTTGGCAGATCTGTGCTCAGACTACAGTAGGTCAGACCCCTGAGTCTGTACTTTTTTTTTTTTTTAAAGATTTTATTTTTTTCCTTTTTCTCCCAAAGCCCCCCAGTACATAGTTGTATATTCTTCGTTGTGGGTCCTTCTAGTTGTGGCATGTGGGACGCTGCCTCAGCGTGATTTGATGAGCAGTGCCATGTCCGTGCCCAGGATTCGAACCAACAAAACACTGGACCGCCTGCAGCGGAGCACGCGAACTTAACCACTCGGCCACGGGGCCAGCCCCCTGAGTCTGTACTTTTAAACCAAGACAGAGCTGAGGGCCCTGTGACTCTGACCTGAGTGTCCTCTATGGGAGCCTGAAGATAACAGGAGGTGCTGTTTATTGAGTGTTGACTGTGTGCTGGACATTGTGCCCTCTGTATGTATTAACTCATTGGATTTTCTGAATAATCCTATGAGATGGATACTTTCATTACCCTCATTTGGCTGATAGAAAACAGGGGCTCAGACTGATCAAAATCCCCTGTGCCTGCGGGCTGGCCCTGAGGGAGGAATGTGGCCTGGCACCCAACAGAAATTCAAATAGGAAAGAAGGATCTGGCAACCACATTGTAACCATCTTCTGCCTGGTAACAGGTGATGTCATCAACCCCATCCAGGGTCACTTCTGCCCGGCAACTGGTGATGTCATCCTTCCCACCAAGAGTCTAAACTGGAGACATCACTAATTGGGCTCAATCTATGGAAAAATTGGTGACATCACTGAAGGATGATCTCAAGCTTCCTCTTGTTGAGGGTGTTCTAGGAACTGGACACCTGTGCTAGACACTTTAATAGTCGCTGATATTTACTGAGGACTCACTATGTGCCTGGTACAGTTCTAAGCCCTTTATATGCATTTAAGTCCCACAATCCTCCCGATAACAGTCCATAGTAGGTGCTAAGTTCAGACCCATTTTACAGAGGAGGACGTCGAGGGAACGCTGCCCTGAGTGGCACAGCTAGAAAGCATCAGACCCAGGATTTGAACCCCGGGCAGTCAAGGCTCCAGAGCTTGGAAAAAAGTCAGCGGGGAGCCAAGATCATGTACAAAAATAAAACATTGGTGCAGAGTGGGGAGAAAACAAGAGGGCTGGGGAGGAGGGGCTGCCCCGTGGAAGAGAGTTTGGGGGGATCTTGGGGTGAGGAAAAAGTTGGAGGAGCAGCTTCCACGCCTGGTGGGGGCGAAGGGGGCCCGAGTCTTTAATAGAGAAACAAGAGAGGGACCAAGCGTCCGTCAGGTTTCACGGTGGGTCCTCGCTGTGACCCTGCCTGAGCCCTTTCTCTGAGGCAGAGATTTGAATGGTTCCAGTATTTTATTTTTGGTCACTGGGCTGTTGTTTGCCTGCATGTGACTCAGAGCTGGGACTGGCTGCGAGACAAGAGCGAGCTGGCGGCCTCGTGTGGGACACGGATGAGTGACGGGCTCAGTGCTGCAACAAGAAATCTTGACTGAGTGCCTACTATGTGCCAAGCCTTATTGTAAACCAGGGGTCAGCAAACTTTCTCTGTAAAGGGCCAGACCGTAAAGAGTTTCAGCTTGGAGGGCCGGAGGGTCTCTGCTGCAACGACCCCCCTGGTACCAGGGCAGCAGGTGAGCAGCACTGATTGTATGTAAATGAATGGAATATGTAAATGAGTGGAATATGTAAATGAGTGGAATATGTAAATGAGTGGGTGTGACTGTGTCTCAATAAAACTTTATTTACACAAACAGGAGGTGGGAGGACAATGGGGCACGTGGGCTTGTGGTTTGCAGACCCCTGTTCCAGAAGCTGAGGAGATGGAGGGAACAAAGACATCCAAGTCTTCACAGAACTCAAATATTAATCTACGCCTACACAGAAGGCAGAGCAAACCTGTTCACACCTAAGTTAGATTCTATCCTTCCTTTGCTCAGAGTCCACCCCTGACTCCCGTCTCACTCAGAGTCATAGCAAAGTCTTCCCCAGGGCCCACAAGGCCCTACACTATCTGGCCCCCTCCCTACTTTCACCTCCCACTCTCTCCCCCTTGTTTACTCAGCTTCAGCCACACTGGCCTCCTCAATGCTTCTCAGACACACCAGGCTCAGCCCTGCCTCAGGACCTTTGCACGTGCCTTTCTCTCTACTGGAAATCTCTTTCCTTAGATAACCAGTTGGCCCTCTCCTCTCCTTCCAGTCTTTGCACGGCTGTCGCCTCCTCCATGAGGTCTTCCCTGAGCACCCTTTCCCCCCCGGACTCCTGATACCCCCTCCCCTGCTCTGTGTTGTCTTTTGCCACAACATTCGGCATCCTCCAACCTGCCAGTAACTTACTTATCACCTTTACTGTTTGTTGTCTGATGCTCCCCACTACAGTGTCAGCTCTGCATGGATGGGGATTTTGTCTGTCTGGTCCCCTGCTGTGTTCCCGGTGCCTATGACAGAGCCTGGCACACAGCAGATACTCCACAAACACTTGCTGAAGGGATGAACGGGTTCTGGTGATGGATACGGACCGAACAAGCGAGCACATAATCACGGAGCACAATGGCAAGTGGGTACAAGTGCCGGGGAGAAAAACGAAAGGAGGGTAAGAGAGGGAAGGGGCCTGGGGTGTTATTCTAGACGGGGGGTCAGGGAAGGTTGCCTGAGGAGGTGACAGCTGAGTGGAAGGGTCATATGAGTGGAATGGATGGATGGATGCGTAACTGAGGGAGGAAAAGAATAAACAGACGAAGGAGGGACTAGATAACTGGATGGATGGATGAGTGAATGAATGAATGGAGGGGATGCAAAATGAATGAGTAAATAAGCGGGCAGATGGGAGGAAGAATCAATCAATGCATGAACGGATCTACAGATGGATGGATGGACGGATGGATAAATGGTCTTTGGTGCATCCACACCTTGGCACAAGCTGTGCCTTCTGCTCGTTGCTCCCCGTCTCCATCTCTCCACCCCGGGGGACTCCAGGTCGGCTTCCCGAGACCCAGTCTGCGCTGGCCGCGCGTAGAAGGTCCCCGGGTCTCCGTCCAGCCCCATCCTGTGCCCCGCCGCTGTCCGCTCCCTTTCCTGCGGATGCTCTGATCACCGGAGTGGAATAAGCTCTCTGCTGGCATATTTACAGACCAGCAGCCCCTTTAGGGCTGAGCAGAGATGTGTGTTGTGCATGTGAGGGAAGTATGAAGCAGGTCTCTGAGCCGGAGGTCCACGAGGTAGACGCCTCCGACAGCATCACTGCCTATAGGGTGGCGCAGATTTGACTGTGGTGCTTGGTGTGTTGGGTGCCTCTGTGTGACGGGTCTGCCAGGGGAAAGGTCTGCACCTCTGACATCTCATTTGGCCCAGTGTCGACCTTCTAGGGGTCCACTGCCCACTCTACTCCTCTCTTTGCTACTGTCCTGATCACACTAGATTGGATCCCTCTCTGCCTCCTCCACCAGTTTGGAGCCCCTAGAGGACAAGGCTTGAATCTGACCCATCCCAAGGCTGGTAGCTCCACAAAGGTCGGGGTCAGACTCATGCTGGGTTCCTGGGATCTCCCAGCACAGGATCTGGAACACAGGATGCCTCAGGGGAAGTTTGTTGACTGAGCAAATGAACGGAAGGATGACTTTTGTTATCTGGTGAGCTCCTACTCATACTTCAAAATCCAACTCAAAAGTTCCCTCCTCTGAGAAAACTTCTCTGACTCCTCCTGGCTGGCCGGATAACAATCATTAGTACTTTATGATACTTGTATCCTAGGCATCATAAGTCCTTTCATACATATATATATGGAATCACTTAACTCCCAAGCCAGGTACTATTGTTTTTCTCCCTTTTGTGAATGGAAGAAACTTCTAACAAATAGAATTCAGCAAAAGGGATGGGGTGTCACTTTGGTGATTAGGTTATGAAAGACCGGGACTTCTATCTTGCAAACTGACTCTCTCTCGGTGGCTTTGACAAAGCAACCTGCCAGGTGGGAGAGGCCCGTTTGGCAAGGAATGGAGGGGTGGGCTCCAGCCAACAGCCTGCAATAAACTGAATCCTGCCAACGACCTCGAGAGTGAGCACGGAAGCAGATCCTTCCTCAGTCGAGCCGTGAGATGAGGCCACAGCCCAGCCAGCGCCCCGCTTGCAGACTCGTGGAAGACCTGACGCAGGAGATCTCTACAGCTGTTCTCAAAACATTGCTTTCTTTTTGAACTAAAACCACTTTAATTACACAAAATGGAAAAGAAAAAGAAAACAACAGGGTCACAATTTCCCTTGACCACCCAGCCAGAGGGTGGCAGGGCCGGGACTCAAACCTGGGGGGGGGTCCTCCCCTCCACTGATGTTCTGTCCCTGAGCCCATCGACCCAGGCGGGACCCAGGAATCTGCATTTATACAGGTTCCCGGATGGTCTTGTGGCAGGTGGTTCTCGATCATACTCGAGCCAAGACACTTGGCATCATCCTCGATTCCTCTTTTCTCCTCATCTCTTCCGTTCAGTCCGTCGGAAAGTATTGTCAATTTTTTTTTTTTTTTTTTTGGTGAGGAAGATTGGCCCTGAGCTAACATCTGTGCCAATCTTCCTCTATTTTAGGTGGGACACCACCACAGTGTGGCTCACAGGCTCTGCTAGGTCCACACCCGGGATCCGAACCTTTGAACCCTGGGCCACCTAAGCAGAGCACATGAACTTAACCACCACGCCACTGGGCCAGCCCGAAATATTGTCAACCTGACTTCCAAAAAGTAACCAGAATCTGACCCCTTGTTGCCACACCCACTGCCACCGCTCTGGTCTGATCCCCACCATGTCCAGCTGGGACCACTGTGGTCACCTCCCGCCTGGTCTTCCTGCTTCTCTTTCTTGCCTCCCTCGGTCTGTTCCCCAAGTCAGCTCACGTCCCTCCTCTGCTCAGAGCCCTCCCCTGATTTCTATCTCACTCAGAATGAAAGCAAAATCCTCAGCAGGTCTACAAGACCCTGCAGGATGTGGCCCCCTGTGTCCCCTCCTTGACCTCACTTCCTACCTTCTCCCGCTCAGTCACACCTCTCTATCCAAACCACCCTCCTCACTGTTCCTCGAACACAGCCGGCATGCTCCCACCTCAGGACCTTTGCACGGGCTGGTCCCTCTACTTGGAAACCTCTCTCCAGATATCCCCATAACTGACTCCCTCCATTCATTGAAGTCATTGCTTAAATGTCACCTTGGCACTGAGGCCTCCTCTGACCACGCTGTTTAACCTCACAACCAGTCCCCGGGTACCCCTGACCCCTTTCACCTGCTCTCCTGATTCTGCCTTCCCATAGCACCTTCCAACATGTTTTATGATTTACTTATTCACTGTGCTTGTTATTTATTGTCTGTCTCTCACGCTCTCTCTCTCTCTCTCTTTTTTTTTTTTTTGGTGAGGAAGATTGGCCCAGTGCTAACATCTGTGCCAATCTTCCTCTATTTTATGTGGGATGCAGCACAGCATGGCTTGACGATCACTGCTAGGTCCGTGCCTGGGATCCGAACACTCGAACCCCAGGCTGCCAAAGCAGAGTGTGCAAACTTAATCACTACACCACTGGGCCTGTCTCTCTTTGACCACGGAATGTCAGCCCCTCAGAGGACGGGGACTCTGCTTCATTTACTGCTCTGTACCCAGCACCTAGGACAGTTCCTTGCACGTGAGTACCCCACGAATATCTGTCACACGAATGAAATAAACGCTTTGAGAAATTCTGCTCGAGCTGGGAGGGTGACGGGGAACTTTCATTTCCTCGTTCCTATTACGTGATGCCAGCGTTTTCTAAAACGACAATCACTACGTTACGATCAGGAAGGGAGAAAAGTCCACCAAAGCTATTTTTAACACATTTCCTTTTCGAATTCAAACCATTTTAATTACATAAGGCAGAAAAAATTCTATCAAGAAGGTAATAACATTTCTCTTGACCCGCACCTTCCTTCTCAATTCCCCTTCCAGATGTAGCCCTGATAATATTTTGGTGCAGATTCTTCTAAAAACACCTGCTGCTTATTTACATCGGGGGCCCACTGCTTGTGCTTATAAATAAAGTTTTATTGGCACACAACCATGCTCATTGGCTTATTGTTATTGTCTATGCTAAAGGGCAGCATTAGAAGTTATGATAGAGATGGTGTGACGCCCAAAGCTTAAAATATTTACTATTTGAGACTTCAGAGAATAAGTTTGCAAACCTCTGATTTACATAGAGAGATTAGTAACTGAGAATTATTCCCTCTGATTTCTTGTGTTTGGGAAAAAGGATAATACTTGATATATTGAATTGCAACTTGCATATTCCCCCAATACATCTCGGGGAACTTTGTGTGCTCCTGTTTAAATTCACCTCGATCTTTTTCACAGCTGCATAGTATTCCACAGTCACAGTGGGCAGTGCCTTTGACCTCTCTCCTGTTGATGGAGCTTTTCATGGTTTTCCCCATTTCTCCCCTTTATGAATGACAATCCAGAGGACGTCTTTCTTCCTACTTCTTCATGTAGAGATTGCTGAGTCAAAGCGTATAACGCAATTAAGGTTTTAATAGACATCACCAAATTGCTACCCACAACAACACGATTTGCCTTTTTAGGAAAGAAAATGAAAAAGAAACCAAGCCAGCCAGGTATTTATTACACGGCTGTTCCGTGGCAGGCTCCACTCCTCGGGGAGGTCCGCCTGTCATTTCCTGACCCCAGGACACATCGTGGACTCTCTCAAGACTTTGCTCCGGCTGCTCCCTTCTCCACCCTTCTCTGCTGGAGAAACGCTGCGAGGGCCTCACAATCCACCTCGGATGATCAGACGGAGTTTTGTGACATTAACCACGCACTGGTCCTGTGTCCCTGTAATCCCGTTTCTAAGTAGCACCCACAGGAAGACGTGCACAGGGGACACGCGAGGACACAGCCAAAGATGCCCAAGGCAGCACTGCAGGTGGGAGTGGGGACCTGGAGACAACCACGGGGTCTGTTCCTTGGGAAGCGAGTAAGTAAAAGGGAGTGGATCCCCCATGCTGTTCCAGAAGCAAGCAACAAATCAGAGTTACAGATGGGAACACGGAGAGATCCTAAAGTGTTGGCTGGAAAAAGTAAGAAACAAAACCGGCTCTACAGCACACTTTAAAAGATACAATTTATCGAGGCCGGCACGGTGGTGGCATCGTGGTGAAGCTCGCGGGCTCTGCTTTGGCGGCCCCGGGGTTGCGGGTTCAGATCCCGGCCATGGGCCTAGCACTGCCCGTCAAGCCACCCCGTGGTGGGCGTCCCACATAGAAAGTAGAGGAAGATGGGCACGGATGTTAGCTCAGGGCCAGTCTTCCTCAGCAAAAAGAGGAGGATTGGCAGCAGATGTTAGCTCAGGGCTAATCTTCCTCAAAAAAATGAATAAATAAATAAATAAAAAAGAGGAAGCTTGTCAACAGATGTTAGCTCAGGGCCAATCTTCCTCACACACACACAAAAGATACAATTTATCTTTCGTATCGATTTAGAAGATATAGTTAACACAAAGCAACACTGTCTGGTCTGCAAATGTTTATACATACTCAAGGGTGCAAGTATGTTAAATGTGTTTTGGGGTTTGTCCCTGGGGTTCTGGGGAGGAAATAGGAGTGGGCTTGGAAGGTTAAAGAGAAAAAGAAAAAATAAAGCAAAGGGATATAGACAAATGATAGACAAGAACTGAAAATACGACGCAACTCTATGCGCCTGACTCCACCCCTGTGAAGATCTGTGTCAGGGGGCGTCTCTGCTCCAAAGGCTTCCCCGGCCCCTCACCCCGAGCCAGAATCGGTCACTCCCTCTGCTCGGTTCCCACAATGCCTTCTTCCACCACCATTACAGCCCAAGTTCACCGGATTGAGACTCTGCCCGTGACTGTCTTCCCAACCAGAGCAGGAGCATTTTGGGGAATGGGGAATGGAATGTGAGCCTCAATTTCTCTAATCTGCAGAAGGGAGATAAGGATCAAAGCATCTACCATATAGAGTTGCAGGAGGGTTAAATTAATTCGTTCCTGTCCTGGACTTAACACAGTGATTTCGGCACATTGCAAGCGCTCAAGAAATATTGGCAGCTATTACTATCATTACTATTTTCGAGATTGACCGACCTCAGGACATTGGGAAATGCCTCCTCCTTCAGGAAGCCTTCCAGGATTTCTAGCTGGGAGCTCCGCCGGCGCTGGTGGCCACCCTCCCCCCTCCCCCCCCCCCCGTTATAGCCTCTTCCCCAGGTGTGGACACCTCCTGCTCACCTGTCCGTCTCCCTCGCTGGGCCGGGAACTCCTCAAGGGCAGGGACCAGGGTCTGTTCACCCGGGGTTCCTCAGAGCCCGGCATAGCCGCCCGTGTCCTTTGGGCCTCCAGAGCCGTCTGCCCACCTGAGTGGGAAACAGGCTGGGAGGGCAGATAAGGCAGGTGTATAATTAACGAATATATGACAGGCTGTTTGTGATAAGAGCTGGTGACAGCCCAGAAACCCTATATGTCAGAGTCCCAATCTGGTTTCAACCCACCTCCAGCCTCCTCCCTACCACTCCCTTGCCTGCTCCCCGCATTCTGGCCTCCTGCACGGCGCACCCGCCCAGGGACCCGCCTCTGAGGCTCCGCTGGACCGTCCTCGGAACGCCCTTCCTGCCCAAGTGATGCAGGAGCCGGACCCTCGGGAGCCTCCCGTCCCAGACCCGAGGACTCTTCCCTTTGCCTCCGTTCCCTTTGGCATCTGATAAAATCTGCAGACTCCTCCTCTGAATAGTATTTTTTTTAAGTCAGGTTTATTGAAGTGCAATGAATATGCAAATATATAATCCTATCAGAGATATATTCATAATTGCTCTATGGGAGGTAAAAGGCCCCCTTTCTGACCAGCGCTGACATCAGTGTGACCCCCACCGCAACCGGGACCCATCGCGCCTGGGACCCCTTGTCACCTTCGGAGCCCCGGTCGCCTGTGTCCACGTGCGGTGCCGCCCTCGATAACCCGTCCTGAAGATTTCCCTGCGTCAGTGCGTTCGCATCTTTCTCTTCCAAAACAGGAGCCAAAGATAAGCTGCACAGAATCCCTAATGCGAATGCATCAGAGTTTATTTTAAACAATCCACGGTGGATGGACGTTTAGATTATTTCCAGTGTCCAACAAGGAAGGATAAACAAGGAAACGAAGGGGAAACGAATGTTCTAATATGTGCCTTCTTGTGAACTCAGACCAGTCGTTTTTCTCCCCGGGGTGGACACTAGAGAGTGTTGCTGGATCCCGGGGCAGATGCATTGTTCCCTAATATTTTATTACGAAGCATTTTAAGCATATAGAAAGGTTGAAAAAAAAAAGTGTGCAATGAATACACGAGTAGCCGTTGGCTAGGATCTACAATTGTTACCATTTTCCTAGATTTGCTTTATTCCGTCTGTATCCATTTATCCTTCCCTCTAGCTCAGTGGTTCTGAACCAGCGTCAAATTTGCCCCCTCCCCAGGATGGTGACATTCGACAATGTCTGGAAATAGACATTTTTTTCTTTTTCTTTCTTCCTTTTTTTTTTTTTTGCTGAGGAAGATTCACCCTGAGCTAACATCTGTGCCAATCTTCCTCGATTTTGTACGTGGGTCGCCGCCACAGCATGGCTGCTGACGAGTGGTGTGTAGGTCTGAGCCTGGGAACCAAATCCAGGCGACTGAATCGGACCAAGCCAAACTTAACCACAGGCCAGGGAGCCAGCCCCCAGACATTTATTTTTTATTGCCACAAACTGCATGTGTGGGAGAGATGCTCATCAACATCCTAAGTGCACAGGACTCACCCTCCCACACACACACACACACACACACACACACACACAGAATTATCTGGCCCCAAATGTCAATAGCAGCAAAGTGAAATCCTGCAGTTTATCCACTCGTTAGAGTAATTTACAGACATCAGTAGACTGACGAAATACACTAAGAAAATACGGAATGTTTCCACACCCGGGAAGGTCACCTCCTGCTCCTTCCCTCTGGATCCCCGCCGCCCCCTCCCTCCATCTCCACTCCAGGCAGCTCCGTTTCTGATTTTTATAATCATAGATTAGTTTTGTCTGTTCTGGACCTTTTCATAAGTAAAATCCTAGACTAGGTGATCTTTTGTGTCTGGTTTCCTCCACTCCACATCATGACTTTAATACTCATCCATGTTGTTCCACGAATTGGTAACTTGTTCCTTTTTTATTGCTGTGTACTATTCCACTGCATGGACGTCTCTCTCGGTTTATCCAGTTTCCTGTTGATGGGCACCTGTCGTATTTCCAGTTTGAGGCTATTAGGAATAAAGACGCTGTCAGTATTCTTGTACTAGTCTTTTGTGGGCACGTAGTTTTATTTCTCTTGAGTAACTATTCAAGAGTGGAATTTCTTAGTCATAGCGTAGGTTTAATTTATTTAAAAATGCCCGATCTTTTCCCAACGTGGCTGTATGAACTGCCGGTTGCTGCTGTAACAAATCGCCACAATCCTGCTGGCTTAAAACAGTGCAAATTTCTTATCTTGCAGTTCTGGAGGTCAGGTGTCTGAAACGGGTCTTCCTGGGCTGACATCGAGGGGTCGGCAGAGCTGCGTTCCTTGTGGGGGCTCCAAGGGAGAATTGGTTTCCGTCCTTTTTGCAGCTTCTAGAGGCTGCCCTTGTTCCTTGGCTCGTGGCCTCATCCATCCAGTCTCTTCTTCCACCGTCTCATCTCCTTGTCTGACCCTGACCCTCCTGCCTCCCTCGTATAGGGACCCTTGTGATGACATCCAGGGCCCATCCGGATAATCCAGGATCGTCTCCTTAACTCAAGATCCTTCATTCAGTCACGTCTGCAAAGTCCCTTTTGCTGCGTGAGGTAATGTTCACCGCTTCTGGGGACTAGGACCTGGACATTTTGGGGGGACATTGTTCTGCCTGCGTTTTCCATGCCCCCCAGCAGTGTAAGAGGGTTCTGGTCGCTCCATCTCCTCGTCAACATTTAACACTGTCAGTCGTTTTAATGTCAGCCATCGTGGTAGGTGTGTTGTGTCACATTGTCGTTTCAATTTGCACTTCCCTGGTGACTAATGATGCTGAGCAAATTTTTTTCATGCACTCATTGGCCATTTGTATTTCTTCCTTCGTGAAGCGTCTGTTTAGATCTTTGGCCCATATTTGAATTGAGTTGTTTGCCTCCTTTTTTTTTTTGGTAAGGAAGATTGGCCCTGAGCACACATTTGTTGCCAATCTTCCTTTTTTTTTTTCCTCCCCAAAGCCCTGGTACAGAGTTGTATATCCTAGTTCTGAGTCATTCTGGTTCCTCTATGCAAGACACCACCACAGCATGGCTGGACGAGCAGTTTGTACGTCCACACCCAGGATCTGAACTGGTGAGCCCCAGGCCACGGAAGCAGAATGCAGAAACCCAACCGCTGGGCCACAGGGCTGGCCCCTGTTTGCCTTTTTATTACTGAATTCCAGGAGGGCCTTTTTTATCTGACTACTTCAGTTCACACTCCCCTCATCCACATAGAAAGTTCCCCCCGGCCCCTCTTCTTTATTCTTCTCCCCCCTCCCCTGCCCCCTCAGCTGTCCTTGAGGTTTTGTGCCTTTGGGGATAATGATAAATTTTTACACTTCCTGGGGCGTAGGCCGAGTTTTAGAATCACACTGCCCGACACTAGTCACCTGAGACCACTTTAGTTTAAATAAATTAAAATTAAATAAGACTGAAAATTCAGTTCCTCAGTCTCGCCAGCCGTGTTTCAACGCTCAACAGGCACACGGCGCTGGTGGCTGTGCCACGTCAGCAGCACGCACGTGCAGCGTCTCCATCATCGCGGAAAGTTCGAGAAGGATCTAGAGGGAAACCCACCTGTGTCTTGCGGTAGTGACTGCCTTTCCTAAGACGGCACCGACGTGCTATCGGCCCAGACGACTGCCTTCCCACCGGGGATGAGGAAAGGAGGAGAGAAAGGAGAGGTGAGAACGAGAAAAAACCGCGAGCCGTAATAATAATCGTCTGGCACTCGGTAAGTGCTCATTACATTAAGAAAATACACACATAACCACCAGCTAATGATACCTGCCGAGTGCCAGGTACTTTCTCGGCTGCATTATCCAACCCGTGTTTATTCCCAGAGAAACAGGAGGAGCAAGAAAGACGCTCCAGCCAAGCACTTTCTTTTCCAAACAGCAGAGGAATTAACTCCGTAAACGCCAGCCGTCCTGGCAGGAAATCTCTAAAGCAGAGCTCATTGTCTTCCCTGCTAAACCTGCTCTCCCGGCTGCATTTTCCCTCGTGGTAATTGGCGTCTCCACACATCCAGCCACCAGGTTAGATAACAGGGGCACCGTCCTCCTTGCCCGCCCCCCACAGATGGGAGCCCCTGCCACCGTCTCTGCCCCAAGCCCTTCACTCATCCCCATGGCCTCAGTTCCCAGCCCTTCAGCTTAGTGTTGAAAATGCTCTCTTTCATCTCTGCACGAGCACTGCTCTCTTTACCCAGAATTCCCATCCCCACCCCGGTGAACTCCTACTCATCCTTCAACGCCCAACTCAAATATCCCCTCCTCCAGGAAGGCTTCCCTGACTGCCTTTGACAGATCAGTGCACACCCTCTGAGCCCCTGCAGTGCCCCATAAGGCCTTGGTCACCCCCCTGGTCTCTCTCTGTTGTGACTTTCTGACCCACCATCAGCTCTCCTGGTGAGAGTGTGACCTCCAGGAGAGGAAAAATCTTACTCATCTTGGTGGCCACAGTATCTTGAACCAGGCCTGGCACATAGTAGGTCTTCAGCACATGTGTGTTGGAAAAAAACGTTAATAATAGTTAACATCCGATGAACCCTGTGTGAAAAATAGCAAGCATACAGGGGAGGAACTAGGAAGATAGCACCTTTAGCAAGTGACCAAAGCTAATACGATCAGTAACAGGATCTGCCGACATCCTGGGCCTCCTGATGTCACGCACCAGGGAGGATGTGGCATCGCTTCCATGTTGTTCCCGTCCAAACAGCATAACCAGAACCTCATCATAAGGAAGTCATCAGACAAACCCAAATCAAGAGACATTCTGCAAAATAAATGGCCAGAACTTCTCGAAAGTGTCAAGGTCGTCAAAGACAAAGACTGAGGAACTGCCACAGATCGGAAGAGACTAAGGAGACAGGACAACTCAGCGTCTCCTGAGGCCCTGGACCAGCTCCTGGATCAGAAAGAGGACGTGAGTGGGGGATATTGGTGAAGTTTGATGAAGGTCTGTAGGTTAGTTCATAGGCATGTCGCTAGGTTAGTTTCACGGTTTTGATCAGTTTACCGTGGTTGTGGAAGGCATCAACGTTTGGAGAAGAATATATGGGAATTCTTAACACTTCTTCGGTGAAGTCTGAAATTATCTCAAAAAGAAGAATGAAAAGAAAATGAGGGGCCAGCCCTGTGGCATCGTGGTTAAGTTTGTGCACCTCACTTGGGCTGCCTGGAGTTTGCAGGTTTGGATCCTGGGTATGGACCTACTCACCGCTCATCAGGCCGTGCTGTGGCAGCGTCCCACATGCAAAATAGATGAAGATTGGCACAGATGTTAGCTCAGGGCCAATCTTCCTCACCAAAAAAAAAAAAGAAGAAGAAGAAAGAAAGAAAGAAGGAAAATGAGCCCTGTGTGGCAAATGCTTCTCCTGCGCCATCTTTGTTCAGCCCCCTTGGTGTCATGATCTCAATTTCACCAACGTGGAAATGGGCTCAGAGAGGAACAAGCAAGGGTCAAAGCTGGGGCTCGAGCCTGTGGCTTCTCTGCTGCAGAGTCTGCATTTTCAAAAATCCAATGCAAATTTTTTGAGGACCCACTGTGCGCCAGGCACTGTTCTAGGCTCTGGGAATACTGCCATGGACGGGACAGAGTCTCTCTCCTCTTGGATCCCACCTTGGACAATGAACAAATGAGCAATAAAACATGTGATATAATATCAG
Organism: Equus przewalskii; assembly: GCF_037783145.1. Taxonomy (NCBI): domain Eukaryota; kingdom Metazoa; phylum Chordata; class Mammalia; order Perissodactyla; family Equidae; genus Equus; species Equus przewalskii. The sequence continues at coordinate 19,264,231 of NC_091839.1, read as the reverse complement.
GTGGTGATAAAATTTAAAAACTGCTGAGCAAGGGGATTCAGAGTACAGAGGAGATGAACCCTGAGAGCAGGGAATGGAAGCATGGTGGGGGCAGGACTTTTCAACCTCGGAGCCTTGGCTGCCTGCTTCCCTGATTTGGTGGCTGTGAGACTGTCCTCCTGTCCACGAAGCTCGATTACCTCCCACAGGTGCTGGAATTAATTGAACCTTTCCTTCTTCTTCTTCTTTTTTTTTTTTTGAGGAAGATTAGCCCTGAGCTAACAGCTGCCAATCCTCCTCTTTTTGCTGAGGAAGACTGGCCCTGAGCTCACATCTGTGCCCATCTTCCTCTATTTTATGTGGGATCCTGCCACAGCGTGGCTTGACCAGCAGTGCTAGGTCCGAACACCTGGGATCCGAACCCGTGAATCCCAAGCCACGGAAGCGGAGCCCACGAACTTAACTACCATGCCACCGGGCGGGCCCCTTCATTGCCTCTTCTTAGCCTCTGACGGCTGCTGGCGACCTTTGGTCTTCCTCCACATCACTCCAGCTGCGTCACTCTGACCTCCACCTTTTGGTCACATGGTGGTCTCCCTGTGTGTCTCTGTGTCTTCACATGACCTTCTGTTTATAAGGACACCAGTCACATTGCATTAGGGGCCCAGCCTGCTCCAGCATGAGCTCATCTTAGCCAATTATCTCTGCAAGGACCCTATTTCCAAATCAGGTCACATTCTGAGATCCTGGGGGTTAAGACATCAACGTAGCTTTTGGTGGGGGGGGTGGGGGGGCACACGATTCGACTCCTAAGAAATTCTAATGAAAAACAGAAAGCAGAGAAGGGGGATAGGAAGCGGTGGGCCGAGGGGCTGCTCCTTCAGTTCAAGCGGCCCAGGAAGGTCTCCTGGCGTGGGGGACACTCGAGTCACTGCCTGAAGGACAGGCGTCTCGCATGAGTGACAGACATGAATTTCACCGCCCGGCATTTGTGACATTTCCCTTGGCATTTCAGAGGTGTTTCACTTGTTTTTGTCCTGCTCATTTCCCGGTTTGAAACCGGTGAGATTAAGGCCTCGGGTCAGGGAGGCTCGGTCCTCGTGAGAATCTGCGAATGTTTTCCGCCGTGTCGAATTCACTCCGTCGGCGGCTCTGAGAAGCCCCAACAGCTGTGAGGCCTACGAGCTGTCAGATCTCCCGCCTCCAGCGAGAGGTCGTGGTGGGGGCGCCTCTGGTGTCCGCCAGCTGCCCTGCCAGGTCTCAACCCGCCGCAGCCGCTGCCCCTGCCGGCCTTATGTGGAACGACCTGCGCACGAAAGAGGGGCTCCCATCCTGGGTGCACAGATGAGTGAATTAGCACAAAGGGAGTGTGTTCATGAAGCGAGATTAAAAAGCAGGACGGCCCAGCCTCCAAACCCCTCCTTGTTCCCCTCCGCCTGAGGGCCACCACTGTCCCCACTCCTAACACGGAAGACCAGCTCTTCCTGTTCTTGGATTTTATACAAGTGCAATTGCACAGTCTGTGCTCCATTCACTTAACACAGTGTGTCCACGTGTTCTCAGTCCTGGATTGTTTCTCCTCGTTCTTGCACGGTGGGTGTCACCGACCTCCAGCCCGGGGGACAGATCTGGCCTGTCACCTGCTTGTATACGGAAAGCTTTATTGGAACTCACCGTCGCGCACACTCATTTACTGCTGTCAACAGCTGTTTGCATGCTACAGCGGCTGCACCGGAGACCACATGGTCCTCAGCAGAAAAAGTTTGTCAACCCCTGCTGGATGACATCCCCTCCTACAAACAGGACACTGTCTGTTTATTCATCCGACCGTGAATGGGTGTTTGTGCCGTTTCCCATTTGAGGTTATTCCAATAGGCCTGCTAAGAACATTCTAGCACAGAGGTTGTCAAACTTTTTCTAGTCACGTTAGATCAGCAATGCTCAATGGGGGGTTCGTGTCGCTCAGCGGACACTTGACAATGTCTGGAGGCAATTTTGATTGTTGCTGTGGTCTGAAGGGTTGCATCCCCCCCGCCACTCAAACTCATTTGTTTCTTTTTTTTTTCCCCCTGAGGAAGATTAGCCCTGAGCTAACATCTGCCAATCCTCCTCTTTTTGCTGAGGAAGACTGGCCCTGAGCTAACATCCATGCCCATCTTCCTCTACTTTATATGTGGGACGCCTACCACAGCATGGCATGCCAAGTGATACCATGTCCGCACCTGGGATCTAAACTGGCGAACTCCGGGCCGCCAAAGTGGAACGTGCGGACTTAACCGCTGCACCACCGGGCCAACCCCCAAACTCATTTCTTGAAATCCAAATCCCCAAGGTGAAGGTTGCAGGAGGTAGGGCTTTTGTCAGGGGATGAAGTCATGAATGCGGAGGCCTCATGACTGAGATTCATCCCTTATGAGAGAGACCCACAGAGCTCCCTTACTCCTCCCACCTCATGAGGCTCCAACGAGACGTCTGTGACCCCGAAGGGGACCCTCGCCTGACCATGCTGGCACTGTGATCTCGGACTTTCGGCCCCCGGAACTGAGAAATAAGTTTCTGTTGTTTATAAAGCTACCCCGTCTGTGACAGTTTGTTATAGGAGCCCTGACGGATGGAGACAATTGTCGTGACGGGCGGCGGGGTGCCGCTGGGCGGGGCCCGGGGAGGCTGCTCAGCATCCTGCGTGCACAGGACTGCCCTACCATGAGCATCCGACCCCAAATGTCAGTGGCGCCGAGGTTGAGAGATTCCGCCCCTGAGCCTGACTCCTAAAGTGTGGTCCGCCGACCAGCAGCAGAGCCATTCCTGGAAGCTTGTGGGGAATTTAGAGTCTCGGGCCCCACCGCAGACCCCAGAATCTGCATCTGAACGACACCCCCAGAGGAGCTGGATGCTCATGGAAGCTTGAGAAGCGCTGGCCTAGATGACATAAGGAAGGAGCCAGGGCGCACACGGATGGTACAAGCACCACGAGAGCGGCGGCTGCAAACCCAGCCTGAGCGTGGACGCGTATCATCCAATCAAAAACCATCAGTGGCTTTGCTGTCGGATGCGAGATTTTTCCCGAACGGCTGTCAACTCCTGCTGACATTCCCAGCATGGTATGACACAGTCTTCTCTCCGTGGACACGAGAGCCACACACCTGGAACGGTTGGGGGAAACTCAAACTGAGCAAGAAGTATTTTGCGTTTGTGCTGAAAACATGGCTAGGTTCCAGGCCCAGATCGTTATAAACAGGTTTTTCATCCACACAAAGGATCTTAAGAAGGTGACGTTTTCTGCCCAAGGCCACACAGCCAGGATTCTAATGCTCTGCTCTTGTCTTCAAAGGACCAGCATGTGTCCTGGTTGCTCCATTGCAGCATTTACTCATTCTTTCATGCATTCATTCACTCATCATTCATCCAATGAATATGGATATTGAGCACATGTTGAGGGTCAGGCACGGGGAATAAAGCAGTGGATAAAACAGACATCCCAGGGGCAGCCCCGTGGCCGAGTAATTAAGTTCATGCTCCGCTTCGGCAGCCCAGTGTTCACAGGTTCGGATCCCAGGTGCAGACCTACACACTGCTCGTCAAGCCACGCTGTGGCCGCATCCCACATACAGAATAGAGGAAGATGCGCACAGGTGTTAGCTCAGCGACAATCTTGCAAAAACAAACAAAAAAATATTCCAGATGCCACCACTTCTCATCAGCCATCTGCCACCACCCCGGTCCAGCCCCCCGTCACCTCCTGAACCATCTCTTGCCTCCTCGCTGGGCTCTCTGCTTCCATCAACAGCCTCGTCCCCATCTGGCCGCCAGAAAGATCCTGTTCAAATGTGGGTCAGATCTCGTCCTTCCTCGGCCCCAAACTGTCTTCTTAGGGCCTGGATGTTTGTATCCCCCTAAAATGCTCACCCTCATTGTGATGGTACGAGGAGGTGGGGCCTTCGGGGTAATTAGGTTTAGATGAGGGCATGAGGGTGGAGTCCCCAGGATGGGGTTGGTGCCCCTGTAAGAGGAGGAAGAGAGGCCAGAGCTCACCCACTCTCCGCCACAGGACAGAGGGAGGAGCCGCCATCTGTGAGCAAGGAAGAGAGTTTTCACCAGGAATGGACCTGCTGGCACCTTCATCTTGGACCCTCCAGCCTCCAGACTGTGTGAAATAAACTTAAGCCACCCAGTCTGTGGTATTTTTTACGGCAGCTTGAGCAGACTAAGACATCTCCCCTGGCTCCACACATCTCCGAGTAAGAGCAAAGTGCTCCATGTGGCCCACACGCCCACCCCCGTCACCCCTCGGACCCTGTCTTGGATCTTCAGCTCTGTCCCTTGTGCACTCAAGGTCTGTCACACCGGTTTTGTTCGCTATTCCTTGAAAATGCCAGGCACCTTCCTGCCCCAGGACCTTTGCACTTGCTGTTCCCTCTGCCCTGCGATAGCCCGTGACCGGCTCTCTCATCTCCTTCTGGACTTCTCCGTGAGGCCTCCCCTGGCAGTACCATGAAAATTAGGAACAGGTCCCTTCACCCCGATCCTCTTTTCTTGTTTTATTGTCTTCTCTTTGGTGCATGAGGCCGTCTAGCAGGTTATCTATTTTGATTGTTTATGTTATTTATGGTCAGTCTCCCCATTTAGAACATAAGCTCCGGGGGTCTGTGTCTGTGTTGGCCACTGCTGTAGCCTCAGCGTCTAGAACAGCGCCTGGCATATAGTTGCCGCACATGCTGTCTCTATAAACGAATGAAGGAAGGAATTCAACAAATATTTCTCCTGAGCTCCTAGGACGGCGACGGACGCTGGATTCTGGAGACCCGGGGAAGTCAGATAAGCCTCCTGCCCTGGGAGAGCTCAATGTCTGGGGGTGGGGAGGGCTGGACCCCTGAAGGGAAAGAGAAACTGATAGCACAGTGCAGCCTGATAAGGACTGTGGCGGAGAAGAGTTCAAAGGTCGGAAGGGCTCGCGAAGCCCCGGGAAATAGGCAGCTGCCTCTTTTCAGCTCTAACATGGGGGTCGGCAAACGACGGCCACAGGTCCGCCGTCCGTTTCATTTCCAGTTTTGTTGGAACCCAGCTGGGTCCATTCACGGACGCCCCGTCTGTGACTGCGTTTGCACCACAACAAGAGAACAGAGTGGTTGCAACAGAGACCATATGGTGTGCAGAGCCGAAACTATTTACTAGCTGGCCCTTGACAGAAGACGTCTGCCGGTCTCTGCCCTAATATTAAAAGTTAACATTGTCTGAACACTTGTTATGCGCTCTATGTAAGTTTCCCCCCCACACACATGTTTTGTTAATCTTCACTGCAACCTTTGAGACTATAAACATCCCTTTTCACAGATGAGGAAATGGAGGTTCAGAGAGGTGAGGTAATTTTCCCAAGGTCACACAGCGAGGGAGGGAGGGGCAGAGCACAGAGTACACCTGGTTCTGCATCTTGCGTTTTTCACCCCGTCACGTGTCTTAAAGAGGGTTTCACCTGTGATCATGAGCACCAATGACATTCGTTCATTTGACAGCCCCTTCCTGGGGTGGATCTGACGGTCCCCTCCCAATGAGCAATTTGATTAGATCCCCTTCTGCTGTGAGGAGCGGGGCTGCCGTGAATATCCTGGGGTTTAGATCTTTGGGCTCATGGGGGAGTTATCTGCAATTCTAGAATTGGAGTTGCGGGGTCAAAGGGCACGTGCCAGTGGTGACTTCCCCACGGAATTGAGTTCACCACCCGGCAGGCGGAGGAGGAGAGAATGACGACAGGGGCTGAGTCTTCCATGGAATTTCCAAGTGGATCCGACGGGGTCCCTCTCCTGCCTCTTCCAGTTCTGGTTGATGGGACGGTCTGCGTGCCAGGGACTTTGGATTCATCCTCCCATTGTCCCCTCCCAACAAAAGTACCAGAGAGACACCAACGCATCCTCCTCTGACAGGCGAGAACATGGGGGCTCAGAGAGGGAACGACGCCCCAAGCCACACAGCTCCTAAGGAGCGGAGCTGGGAGTTTGACTCTACAGTTTACGGTCGTTTTTGTTTCTCTTTTCCTTTTTTGAAACTTTTTTTAGGTGTAATTCACATACTATAAAATTCACCGTTTTAACATGTGCAATTCAGTGGGTTTTAGTATATTCACAAGATTGTGTAATTGATGCCGCTATCTAACTCCAGAATATTTTCATGGTGCCCAAAGGAAATTTGCACTCATTAGCAGTCACTCCGCAATCCTCCCAGCCCCCTGGCCCCTGGCAGCCACTAGTCTGCTTTCTGTCTCTATGGATTTGCCTACTCTAGACCTTTCAAATAAAGGGAATCCTACAATACGTGGTCTTTTGTGTCTGATTTCTTTTACTTAGCACACTGTTTTCCATTTTCACCCATGTTGGAGCATCTGTCAAGACTTCCTTCCTTTTCATGGCTGAGTAATATTCCCTTGTGTGGATGGATCGCATCTCCTTTATCCATTCATCCGCTGATGGGCATTTGGGTTGCTTCCACCCTTTGGCGATTGTGAATAGCACTGCTCTGAGCATCTGTGCACACGTTTTTGCGTGGATGTGTCCTCCCATTTCTTTTGCATACATACCCAGGAGTGGAATTGCTGGGTCATCCTGTAATTCTAAGTCTAACTATTCCAGGAATCCAGACTGTTTTCCAGAGCAGCTGCACCCCACCAGCAACGCACGAAGGTTCCAGTTTCTCTACGTTCTAACCAACACTTATTATTACCTGACTTGTGATTATAGTCATCCCAGTGGGTGTGAGGCCGTATCTCATTGTGGTTTGGGTTTTTCTGATGACTAATGGCGTTCAGCGTCTCCCCGTGTGCTTATTGGCCATTTGTGCAGCTTCTTTGGAGAAATGTCTATTCAGGTTCTTTGCCCATTTCTTAACTGGATTATTTCTTTTTTTTTTTTTTCAAAGACTGACAACTGAGCTAACATCGGTTGCCAATCTTTTTTTTTTAAATTTCTTCTCCCCAAAGCCCCCAGTACATAGTTGCAAATTCTAGTTGTGGCATGTGGGATGCCGCCTCAGCATGGCCTGATGAGCGATGCCATGTCCGCGTCCAGGATCCAAACGGGTGAAACCCTGGGCCACCAAAGCTGAGCACGTGAACTTAACCACTCGGCCATGGAGCCAGCCCCTATTTCACTTTTAATTGTTGAATTGTAAGAGTCCTTTATAGATTCTGGACACAGCTCACTTATGAGATCTGTGATTTGCAAATATATTCTTCCAGCCTATGGGGCAACTTTTCACCTTCTTGATGGTGTCTTTTGAAACTCTAAACTTTTACATTTTAATTAAGTACTCACTAGTCCATTGTCTTGATCACTGAATTCTATTGCCTAGTGTTTATTCAGGGTTTTGTTCAGGGGTTCTCACATGCGGGACAGAGACCCAGAGAGAGGGGGACAGAGGCCCAGAGAGAGGGGGACGGGGACCCAGAGAGAGGGGCACAGGGACCCAGAGAGAGGGGGACAGGGACCCAGAGAGAGGGGCACAGGGACCCAGAGACAGAGGAAACTCAAAAAGAGAGAGAAACAAAATGCGGGACTGTGAGTGGGGACAGGAAGGCTCCAGGGTCGCAGAGGGCGGATGGCCCGAGGTGTCCGCAGCAGCCTGGCTCTGTGACTGGAGGGCGGGCAGGGGGGCGGCTGTTGGCAGGGGAGCCCCGGGTGGGGAGGGCATGTGGTGCCCTGACCCTGGGGGCCGCCTCGGGCTGAGAGGCTGAGCAGAAATGGCGCAGCCCCCCAGGGCAGGTGACCGAGTGGAGAGGAAGCTGGCGGGTGGCTGAGGCGGTGCCCCATCCCATGGGTGTGACAGTCCCTGAACTAGGGCAGAAGTGCCCCAGGAGACAGGTCAGGGGCCCCACCTCTGCCTCAGGGCGACGCCCAGGCCCGGACTGGGGTGTGTGTGTACCTGTGTGTGTGCTATTTACTCAGCAGATAGCACAGCACAATATTTTACTTTTAAAGCTCTTTTATTGTGAAATATAACACACGTCCAGAAAAGGACACAACGCATAATGTGCAAGCGACGCAAGTGTCCGTGGACGGATGAAAGAATAAAGACAATGTGGTCTATCCATCCAGTGGAATATTACTCAGCCCTAAAAAAGAAGGAAATGCTGACACATGCTCCCATTTGGATGAACCTTGGGGACATCAGGCAAAGTGAAATAAGCCAGTCACAGAAACACAAACACGGCATGAGTCCACTTACATGAGGCACTCAGAGGAGTTAAATTCATAGAGACAGAAAGGAGAATATCGGATGCTAAGGGCTGAGAGGAGGGGAATGGGGAGTTGATGCTAATGGGTATGGAGTTCCAGGTTTGCTAGATGAAATTATTTCTAGAGATGGATGGCTGTGATGGTCGCACGATGATGTGAATGTACTTAATGCCCTTATACTGTATGCTTAAAATGGCTTAAAACGGCAAATTTTATATTGGATATATTTTACCACAATATCTTTTATGCTTTTTTTTTTTTTTTTTTGGTGAGGAAGATTGGCCCTGAGCTAACATCTGTTGCCAATCTTCCTCTTTTTTTTTTCTTCCCCAAAGCCCCAGCACATAGTTGTATATCCTAGTTGTAAGTACTTCTAGTTCTTCTATGTGGGACACCGCCACAGCATGGCTTCATGGGTGGTGTGTAGGTCCACACCCAGGATCTGAACCTGCAAACCCCAGGCTGTCGAAGCAGAGTGTGCAAACCTAACCGCTGGGCCACAGGGCTGGCCCCTAAACCCCTTCTTAATTCCTGACCCACAGAATCTGTGAGAGAGCAAACACTTACTGCTGTTTTCAGGCACTGCGTTTTGGGGTTATTTGTTACACAGCAGTAGGTGATTGTCACACTGCCCCACCAGGACAGCCGGAGGGAACTGCTTGTAGATTTGTCTGCTCTCTGAGCCAGCCCCAGACTCACCGCACAAGTGGCAGAGCTTAACCATTAATTAATTAATTCAAACTCGGGCAGTCCGACCCCAGTGGTCCCCTTGGCCACCTGGTTCACAGGAAAGCTGGCGTTGGATTTAGTTCTTATTTACTTATTCCATTTCGCCCTCACCACCTCCTCCTTCTCCCCCGCCCGAGCCGCCCTCCTGTTGTAAGCATTGTGCATCCTTCTGTTTGCAGCTGTTCCTACACACTGTGTAATTTTGGCTGGGATGCAAGAATCTTAAATTTGTATCAAGGGTATTGGGTGGGAGGTCTCGCCGTTTCTCACTGTTTTCAGCCAAATGCATGTCTGTCGCCGTGTGCACGGTGCAGCCTGTTGCTTCCGCCCCGGACGCCCCCGGGCACCCGCTGCTCCCCCCGTCGCCTCTGACCCGGCCCCGCCTCCATCAGCCGCGCCGGAGGAGCATCGCTGCCCCCGAGAGGGTGGAGTTGCCGGGCTGCGAGATCTGCAGGCGCTTCGTTGAACCGAGTTTTGCAAAATGCACTCTGGCGTGGCCGCATCGGCGGAGGCACAAAGCCGGTGCTCCCTGGTCCTTGCTGCCTCCCACCCGGAGGGCCCTTCTGGCAGCTCCTACTTAGGGCACACGGCAGCCCCGTGCACAGGGCGTGGTGATGCAGGAAGAGGAAGGGATGCGCGAATTCATCTCCCAGTTCGCGTCTCGGAGAATGGTCTCCACCGCGGGAACCGCTCTGATAAAGGCTCAATTCTGGGAGAGGCGGGCTGGGGCAGCAGGAAGCCAGGGCGGGCCTCTCTCTGGTCCGGAGAGAGGAATTTGAACCGGGTGCGAGCACCCCCTTGTGGTAGGATCACCCCATTACACGCTGAGGGCTTCTCTTCCCCTCCAGGAACCGCCAGCTAATTCAATTCAAATGATAAGTGTCGGGCGCGGTCTACGGGCTGGACCAGCGATGCCCAACGGAAAGCTAACGCGAGCCCCATATGCAATTTCAAACTTTTTCTTAACCACGTTAAAAAAGTAAAAAGACATAGTGGTTGGGTTCCCGCGTTCTGATTCGGCAGCCTGGGGTTGGTTGTTGGATCCCGGGTGTGGACCTACACACCGCTCACCAAGCGAGGCTATGGCAGCGGCCCACATACAAAATAGAGGCAGATTGGGCACAGAAGTTAGTTCAGGGCCAATCTTCCTCACCAAAGGAAAAAAAAAAGTAAAAAGAAACCGGTGACAGTAACTGTATTAATAAACTTTATTTAACTCAGTATTCCAAAATATTATCAACACACAAACAATATAAAAATTATTCATTACGTATTTTACCTTTGTGGAGTAAGGCTTTGAAATGTTCTCAGGACAGCGCATGTCAGTTCATACACAATTTTCATTAAAAATACTCGATCTCTATTTAGATTTTATAACATTTACGGTCGAACAAGTAGATTCACGTACTCCAGTTGTTCCAAACGTGTCTGAAGGTTTCCCACTAGCTGAATGGAAGATCTGGTTTTGAAAATGTAAGTTTAAATTAATCACAATTAAATACAGTTAAAAGTCAAGGGGCCGGCTGGTGGCCTAGTGGTTAAGTTCTCAGGCTCCACTTCGGTGGCCCAGAGTTTCGCTGGTTCAGATCCTGGGCACGGACATGGCACCGCTCATCAGGCCACGCTGAGGCCGCGTCCCATAGAAGAACTGGAAGGACCTACAGCCAGAATATACAACTATGTCCTGGGGCTTTGGGGAAGGAAAGAAAACAAAGTTCTGTTTCTCAGTCACGGCACCTTTCAAGCATCCGATAGCCACACGTGACCAGTGGCTTACGTCTTGGGCAGTGCAAACCTTTTTATGCCATTTCACCCTTGGGATAAGGTAGGTGTAGTATGATGTCCACTTTCCAGAGGAAGAAAGTGAGGCTGAGAAAGGGAAACTGGCATTTTCTTTTTTTTCATTCAACAAACATTTATTGAGCACCTATTGTATGCCAGGTTCCTTCTAGGGGTTGGAGACATCATAGTGAGCAAGACACACAGGGTTCTGGCCTCCAGGGGTTTATTGGATGATATGGGAGAGAGACACACCAAAAAAGAATTATAAATTGTCATTAGTGCCATGATGGAAACTGACATGATAATGAGTTAGAGTTGATGGCAAAGTGTGGCCCTCAAGCTAAGAACAGTATTTACATTTCTAAATGGTTAAAAAGCGTCGAAATAATATTCTGTGACACGTGAAAATTATATGAAATTCAAATTTCAGTGTCCATAAAATAATGTTTTCTTGGAACACAGCCTCGCTCATTCATTTCCATATTGTCTGTAGCTGCTTTTCTGTTACAACAGCAAGAGAACTATGGCCGCAAAGCCTGAAATATTAACAGTCTGGCCCTTTACAGAAAGTATTTGCTGATCCCGAAAGTAGAGAATAACAGAGGCAGACATACTTTCCAGGGGGTAATCTGGGAGGACTTCTCGGAGGAGGTGATATCGAAACAGAGAAGAGTCAGGAGGCCTTTGGGAAAGTGGGAATGTAGTTGAACCCATCAAATCCATGTTAAATGTCCTGATGAAACCGGGGGCCAACTTGCTTTAACTATACTCAGTTGTCTGTTTGCAAAAGAATTTAGATAATATGTTAGTAAATGCATTACTATAGATAACAGCTCTGATGCCCAGGTCACCACGGTAACAAGTGCTTCAGTTGTTTTTCAGGAACCGAGAGTCGACTCCTCATCCAGTTCACTCGGTCCGGTTGAGACCACTGACTCATCCACTGGGCCTGCACGAATGCCCCATAGGTGACACTTTGACGTCAGGGAAGCTGAAAACTCTGCCCTCAGATCATGCTAATGCCACCACCTTGTGAGCATGCGTCCTCTGAGGAGCCATGAGGCTTGACTACGCCTGCACAGATCATCAGGGACCTCACTTCTCCTCTCCTCCAACCATCTATCTCCACGCTTCAGACCATCCTGCCCCTTTATCCCATAATACCCCTAATCCCCATATTCAGGAGGCAGATTTGAGACTTGTTCTCCTGTCTCCTCACTCAGCTGCCTTGTGAATAAACCCTTTCTCTGCTGGAAACTCGTCGTCTGGGTGATTCGCATGCTATGTGGCGGGCACGACGAACGTGGCTTGGTTACCCTGAGTGTGCGTTTGACCACTCTGGACACTCCATGTCCCTCACATAAGTGGACTCACACAGGGTCTGTCTTTTTGTGACTGGCTGATTCCACTCAGCACAATGACTCAGGGTCCATCCACGTAGGAGCGTGTGTCAGAATTTCCTTCCTTTTTAAGACTGAATAATATCCTACGGTGTACACGTACCACATTTTGTTTATCCGCTCATTAGCCGATGGACACTTGGGTTGCTTCTGTGTTGCAGTTTTTGTGAATAACGCTGCTATGAACAGGGGCGCACAAATGTCTCTTTGAGTCCCTGCTTTCAATTCTTTTTGGCATAAACTCAGAAGCAGAATTGACGGATCTTATGTTAATCCTATTTTTAATTTATGTGAGGAAGCGCCATACTGTTTCCACAGCAGCTGGACCATTTTATATTCCCATCAAGAACGCACAAGGGTTCCAATTCTTCCACATCCTCCCCAACACTTGTTATTTTGTTTTGTTTTGTTTTGAGGAAGATTAGCCCTGAGCTAACATCTGCTGCCAATCCTCCTCTTTTTGCTGAGGAAGACTGGCCCTGAGCTAACATCCGTGCCCATCTTCCTCTACTTTATATGTGGGACGCCTGCCACAGCATGGCTTGACAAGCGGTGCCATGTCCACACCTGGGATCCGAACTGGCAAACCCCAGGTCGCTGAAGCGGAACGTGCAAACTTAACCACTGCGCCACAAGGATGGCCCCTATTTTTCGCTTTTTTGATGCTAGCCATCCTAATGGGTTTGAGGTGGCATCTCATTGTGTTTCCTTCTTGTTTTTTTAACATTGGCACCCGAGCTAACATCTGTTGCCAATCTCCTCTTTCTCCTTCTTCTTCTTCTTCTTCTCCCCAAAGCCCCCCAGGACATAGTTGTATATTCTAGTTGTAGGTCCTGCTGGCTCTGCTACGTGGGATGCCGCCTCAGCATGGCTTGGGTGCTAGGTCCTCGCCCAGGGTCCAAACCCACAAAACTCCGGGTTGCCGAAGCAGAGCACGAGAACTTAACCACTCAGCCACCGGGCTGCCCCTCGTGGTTTTGATCGCATTTCCCTAGTGCTCAATGATGTTGAGCATTATTTTCATGGGCTTATTGGCCATTTGTACGTCTTCTCTGGAGAAATGTCTCTTCAAGACCTTTGCCCATTTTTAATCAAAATTAACGTTTAATTAATCTTTATACAATATATTATGTATATGCAGAGAGGTACAGCAAATGCAAAGTGTTAACAGGACATATTCGACTGTTTATTGTAGCATTCTTGAAACTTTTCTCTCGACTTGAAGGTTTGCAAAGTAAAAATTCCAGGGGAAAAAAAACAAAGGACATTTCCCTCCCTGTGGATTCATTGAATTTGATATTTATTGAGCAGCTAGCACATGCCAGCCATTGGACTAAAGCAGGGAGCCCAACAGCCAAAACCCTGCCTGCCCTCAGGGTATTAGCCTGCCAGAAACTCTCTTCTCATATCACACTGCTTCTCTCCCTCCCAGCAGTTAATGCAGTTTGTCATTATCTTTTTCCTTCTTTCTTTCTCTCTCTCTTTTTTTTTTTTTTTTTTTTTTTGGTGAGGAAGACTGGCCCTGAGCAAACATCTGTTGCCAGTCTTCCTCTTTTTGCTTGAGGAAGATTGTTGCTGAGCTAACATCCATGCCAATCTTCCTCTATTTTGTATGTGGGATGCCTCCACAGCATGGCTTGATGAGAGGTGTGTATGTCCGTGCCCAGGATCCAAACCTTCAAACTCCAGGTCGCTGAAGCAGAGCGTGTGAACTTAACCACTAGCCCCAGAGGCCCCTGTCATGATCTTATTTACTAATCTGTTTACCAGGTTTTACATTTCTCCTCCCACCCCAGCTAGACCACACCCCGCGAGCCAGGACTGTGCCCACCTCATTCAGCCTGTCCCCAGCGCCGGGCACGTGTCCTAGACCCACACCTGGCACACAGGTGCGCAGCACCCCCGCGCCTGCGCACAGCGTCTCTCCCGGCCCCCGCCCTTCCCCGGGGGTGGGGGGTGGGGGCGGGGCTGCGGGTTCCCTCGGGGACGTCACAAAGGCCCTGCCATGCCTCCCGCCCTGGCCGTGCTGCTGCTCTGCGGCCTGCTGGCCCGCGGCCGGGGCTGCCTGCAGTGCGAGCCCGCCGCGCAGGAGGCGCTGAGCCAGCTGCGCGCGGCCCTGGGCCCCGAGCGCTTCCAGCACGAGCGGCTGCACGCGCGCGCGCAGGCCCTGATGCTGGGCATGGAGGGGCCTTTCTTCCGGGACTACGCGCTGAACGCGTTCGTGGGGAAAGTGGGTGCGTGCTGGGGCGGGGGGCGGGGGGGGCGGGGAGCAGGGTGCCAGCCCACGGGGATGGGGACCCCGGGGCAGCCTTAGGCTGGTGGGGGAGACAGGCCACGCCCCCAGGACGGCGAGGGCGGGGCCGGGCACAGGATGGTGGAGGCAGGCCACGCCCCCAGGACGGCGAGGGCGGGGCCGGGCGCACGAAGATGGGGCGGTCACGTGGCTCTCTAGCCTTTCCTCCCTCTCTGCCCCCAGGAATAGGCGACCTAGAACTTGTGGCGTCCTTTCTCAAGAATCAAACAAGCCACTTAATGTCTAGTTCTCTCAAAGGTAGGAGTCGAGAGACAAAGCCTCTCCCAGCCCCCTTTCCCCTCCTTCCTGCCCACGGGGCCACCACGCCTCCTCTTGATAGATAAATAAAAGCAAGAGCGCGTACAGCCTTGACGGTGAGTCTGGCAGGGTTCTAAGTGCTTGGAAAAGTCGAGGAACCTACACACCATTTGCTAATGTTTCTCCACGTTAACATACTGCCACAGTTGCTCTGTGTGCGTGTGTGTGAACCATTTGACAGTTGCTGGCACACATCACAACACTTTAACCCTGAAATCTTCTGCAGGTGATCTCCTAACAAGGAAAGACATTCTCTTATGCAATGAGTGTGACTAGGAAATTTAACATCGGCTCCACACTGTCATTGCATATTCGGTCCTCATTCAAATATCCCCAATTGTCTCAATTGTGCCCTTCGTTGCTTGTTTTCTTTCAATCCTCGGTCTCTTCTGGGGTCACACATTGCATTCAGTTGTCTTTCATGACCCTGATGTTTTGAAACAGCCCAAGCCAATCATTTTACAGACTATGATTATGTTATCGGGGAGGGTCAGTCACATCCTATGGAGCGTCTGTGTGACTGACCTTAGCTGCCCATCCTCCAGACCCTCCAGAGGTGGAGCTGCTACCACGTGACCCAAGGCTCCTGAGTAAGGACACTCTTAACAGGCAGGATATTCCAAGGACTCAGAGGTCCCCTCCCAGGAGCCAGGCAAGAGTCAAACCTTCTTTGGGAATGTGCAGGGTTTGGACAACCCAGACCTGCTGAGTTAGCCCTCCAGGGCACAATATCATATGCCCAGTGGGGACAAATACTATGGAGAAGATAATAAAGCAGGGACCAGGACCAGGGGGTAGGGCGCGCTGGGAGCAGAGTGGGGGTTGCAGTTCAAAGCAGGGCAGCCAAGGACATCACTGAAAAATCAGCACGTGAGGGAAGACCTGAAGGAGAGGGGAGCAGCCGTGAGGGGTCTGCGGCAGAAGCTGCAGGCAGAAAGCTAGTGCACTCCCCAAGATGGGACTGCGACGGGCAGATTCACAGAACCTCAAGGAGACTAGAGCGGAGAGAGGGAGAGATGCGGGAGATGAGGTCCTAGAGGGAAGGGGGGAGCGGGTGTGTAGACGGGGAGGGCCTTCTCGGCCACCGTGAGGTCCCGAGTGGACAGTTGGATATATGCCTCTGGACCTCAGCGGGCAGTCTAGGCCCGTGATGGAAACGTGGGAGGCATCCGTGTGTACAGAACAGCACTGTCCAATGGAAATATGATGGAAGGCGCCAAGAGGAGTCATATATGTCATTTTAAATTTTCTAGGAGCCACGTTTTTTATTTATTTATTTATTTTATTTTATTTTATTCCTTTTTCTCCCCAAAGCCCCCCGGTACATAGTTGTATATTTTTAGTTGTGGGTCCTTCTAGTTGTGGCATGTGGGATGCCGCCTCAGCATGGCTCGATAAGCGGTGCTGTGTCCGCACCCAGGATTCGAATCGATGAAACACTGGGCCGCCTGCAGCGGAGCGCGCGAACTTAACCACTCGGCCACAGGGCCAGCCCCTAGGAGCCACGTTTTTTAAAAGGTGAACAGAAGCAGGTGAAATTGATTTTAATATATTTCATTTAACCCAATACCTAAAATATGACCATTTCAACATGCAATCAATGTGAAAATTATTAAGCTATTTTACAGTTATTTTTTTCATACCATGTCCTCATAATCCAGCAAATATATATATATATATATATTTTTTTTTTTTTTTAAAGATGGTCTGTATGCATTGTAACTTTTTTTAATTTAAAAACATTTTTTTTTTTGGTGAGGAAGATTGGCCCTGAGCTAACATCTGTTGCCAATCTTCCTGTTTTTGCTTGAGGAAGATTGTTGCTGAGCTAACATCTATGCCAATCTTCTTCTATTTTATGTGGGATGCTGCCACAGCATGGCTTGACGAGTGGTGCTATGTCCACGCCCGGGATCCAAACCTGTGAACCCCGGGCCACCAAAGTGGAGCACGCGAACTTAACCACTACAGCACCAGCCGGCCCCTCCAGCATGTTTTATATTAACAGCACATCTCAATTCAGAGCAGCCCGTTCTGCATGCTCAGTAGCCATGCATGGCTGGTGGCTGCCATGTTGGACAGTGTAGGTCTAGGCAATATAAAAATATTTCGTGAGGCTGGATGAAGTCATGAGGGAGGGAGGGTAGACAGAGAAAAGAAGAGGAGGGAAGGGCAGATCAGAGGACAGGAGAGGAGAGGTGATCAAGTCACTCCTTCTACCACTTACCAGACGAGGAAACTGAGGCCAGGAGAGGGTGGTTTAGCCTGGGGCCGCACAGTGGAGGCAGCACCTCCCAGGTCATAGATTTGCCTCTTGGACCCTGACTAATACCTCGTCTTGGTCACTCCTGGCGCATGATAAAGAGCTTCCTCATTCCTTCTCTTTGAAGCTGCAGACGGGCTGGGCTTGTGGGGGGCCTCCCACCCCACCGGGATCTCCTTCTCTCCTCCAGATGGGCCCCTGCTGGAAGAGCTCGTGGCTCTTAGGGAGAGGGTAATCAAGGAACTGAAGAAAGCCTTGAGGTCGTATGAATTAAAAGGTGCATGGTTCAGCTGCCCCGCCTCCCCCACACTCCCTTTTCGCCTTCTCCAGACTTGCTCCTCCCTCCCTCTCCTTTCCTCTTCCCAGGAAACTCTCAAATAACTCCCAACTTAGCTCACCTCAGCTCTTTTCTCTTGCAGCCTGCGATCGCAAAATTTGCCGTGAGTCCTGGATTTATTGTCTGTCTGTCCCTCCCTTGTCTACCCTCCTACACCTCTTTGCTCTGTCTCCCCCCGGGTTGTCACGCCTCCTCCATCTGGTGGTTCCCCCACCCCAAAGCTATAGTATCGATGGATAGCTGACGTCTGAGGGCTGGCGAAAGTGGTTGCAACCTGCAAAAAAAGTATTAGGGGGATGTTGTCAGGATAGGATGGGCTATGCCATCGTAACAGGTAACACCCCTCCCCCCATCTTAGTGGTTTCAGAAAAGAAGGGTTTATTTATTTCTCTCTTACCCAAATTCCATTGAGAGGTGAACAGTTCTTCCAAGGGGTGACTCAGGGATCCGGGCTGCACCCATGCTGTGGCTTCAGAAAAGAGAGAAAATAGACAACCCCATAGGGTCTTTTAAGGCCAAGGCTGGAGCTGGCCCGCACGCCTTTGCTCACTTTCCATTGGCCGGAACTCGGTCACATGGTTGCAACCTAACTGCAAAGCAGCCTGGGAAGTGTAGTCTTCCTGTGTGGCAGGAAGAGGAGGAGACCGTCCCGTGAACATCTAGCCTGTCTATGCCGCAGGGAGCTGCAAAGTAGGAATAGAGCAGTGCAAACTTTCTGTTTGGAGACATATAATTAATTTCATTAATCAAATATCTCCAAACAGACAGTTGCGTCAACTGGGCAACTGCAACTCACTTCAACTCTTCAGTGATTATATAAAAATTATTTTTAACGTGAATCGTCCGTGCATTTTGGTCCCCTTGCTCTGCTGCTCGTGGGACCTCCAAATTCGGGAGGACTGAGGGACTCCATCTCCTTCTTCCCCTTCTGCCTTTCTGCCCCTTGCTGGTCCTCTGATATCTTCCCTCATCCCGCTTCTCCGTGTCCCCTTGTCCAGGCTTGCAAAAGGAAGAGGTCTTAGACTGTTTACATTGCCAGAAGATCAGTCCCAAGTGTATCAAAAAGAAGTACTGTTTTGGTAAGCTCCGGGGGGTGGGGGGAGACGCGGGGCAGATGCGTGAGAGATGAAGACAGCCGTGTCCCAGTGGATGTGGGTTTTGAGTTCTCCCACATGCAGACTTGAGTCCTGCCCTAAACGCTTGCTAGCAATGTGGCCCAGAAGTTGCCTCCTCGTTCTGAAATTCACTTTCCCCCTCTCATTAAATAGGAAGACTCCTCTGTCACTTTACAATGCCGTGTAACTTTACATGGCAGGGGCTAGAAAAACATTTTCTTTTTAACCAGTGCCCTACCATTCCGGGGAGTCTGGAAGGATGTGCTGAATTCACTCATTTATTCAGAAATTTTTAAATATGTATATCCTTACAGGAGAGAGAATAGTACAATGAACCCCCACATATCCATCGAGATTGAATTGTAATGCTGGAATTTTTCACATGCTGTTCCCTCTCTCCTCACACTGTTCCTCTCACTCCCTCATGTCAAGAAAGTCTCAAAGTTCATCTCCTCAGAGAGGACCCCCCTGACCATACTCTCGAAAGTAGCACTTTCCATCAAATTGTGTTGACAATGAACATTCCTCCCCCGTGGCTTCACTCATTTATTGCCACAGTATTTTGAAAGAAATCTGGCGTTGTGAGATTTCACCCATACATAGTGTGGACCTCTAAAAATAAGGAATTTCCTACATCACCACGATGCCATTCCCATGCCCAACAAACCTAAGGACAATTCTCCAAGAACAAATAATTCCAGCTTCCCTAATTGTCCCCAGAATAGCTTCCACAGCCGATTCATTCAAACCAGGCTCCGAGGAGAGGACTTCTCATGTCATTCAACTGCTTGGCTTTCCCACTTCTTCTTCTCCTTTTTTTAATCTAGAAGACTTTCTCTCTCGGTTTTCCCTCCCATGGCATTGATTAGTTGAAAAGAAGAGATTCATCTGTTTGCTCCCTTAAGATGCTGTTTAACTACAGCAAATATTTTCGGCACGCTGGAATGTCCCTAACTGAGGACCAGCAGAATGGGAGACAGTTGTCTCCCGGATCCCGCATTTTAATGGGGTGAAGGCTTAGACTAGGGTTTCTTGGCACCATTGACATGTGGGGCTGCGTCATCCTGTGCGATGGGGACCGTCCCGTGCGCTGTAGGATGCTTAGCAACACCCCCTCCCCTCCACCCAGTAGATGCCAGTAGTACCACACCCCAAAGTCAGGACAATCATCTCCAGTCTCCAGACCTTTCCAAATGCCCCCTGGGGAACAAAATTGTCCCCAGCTGAGAACCACGGTTAGATGATGATTACGTGAACAAATACATGGATTAATTCCAGATAGCAATAGTGCTGTAATGAAAACGAAGCAGAACGGTCTGATAGAAGGTGCCCAGGGTGGGGGTGGGGGGTGCTTCAGAGAGCGCAGGTGACAGGCGTCTCTGAGGAAGTGATGTTTGAGATCTAAAGGAAGCGAGGGAACAGTGTGAAGGACAGAGGGAACAGCAGGTGCAAAGATCCAATAGGGTTGAGCAACAAGAAGGACGCTAGTGTGGCCAGAGACGAGTGGATGAAGCGGAGGGTGGTAGGGGAGCAAGTCACGTGGTGAGCAGATCGTGCAGGTCCTGGTAGACCGTGGTGAAGACCTGGGCCTTTATTCTCAATGAATGGAGAGCCACGAGAAGAGGGTCGTAGGCGGACGTAGGTGTTAGCATGCGCCCTCTGGCGGCCATATTGGGAACTGTAGGGTGGTGAGGAGGAGGCAGCCCCGTGAGAGGAGCGACAGTGGAGGCTGGACCAGGCGGACCGGATTCTGGATAGATTTTGAAGGTCGAGACAAGAGGCTTTGCTGACAGAAGGGAAGAGCTGGGGGAAGGGGCGAGTGGAAGATGCAGAATGCAAGGCCACGTTCAAGGCCACCAGCTAGGATGCAGGCTAGCTTTCCATCTTGCCTGAGATCGTCAGCGTTTTGCATCCTCCTCTCATATTCATGGGCAGTTGAACCACCCAAGTCCTCCCCCCCAACCCCCCCGTCCGATGAGATGCACGTAGCGCTGGGCTCTTGACTGTCACTGTTGACGTGCTGTGTAGATCTCAGGTGCCGTGAGGGCGGGGATGTTTGCACAGCAGTGTCCCGAGCGCCTAGAACAGAGCCCGGGACATATAATTTGAGGAAAGGATGCACCGAGAGTCAGACCCCAGGAGAGGGAGGGGCCACGTAGGGAGGAGGGAGCGAGAGTGAGCAGGTGGGTGGGTGCAAGGCCAAGGAAGGGTGGTGACCTGGAGGTGGGGGCTGTCCCCTCCACCCACCCCCCAAGTCGACGGGCAGCCCCGCATGACCCTTCAGTACCAGAAGGCGAGCGGATACTGGCGGAATCAGGCCCTGTTTGGCACCATCACGTCCGTGTGTCTGGCTGTCTTCCTCTTCGGGATCATCGTGGCTTCGTGAGTCGTCCCTGCCCGCTCTTGAGACCCCCCCCCACCACTGCCCCACTGGGCCCCTCAAAACTGGCACTGCCCTCGATCGGTCACTCCTCCCCCGTCACTTGATGTCTCTGCCTCCCTCTGTCTCTTTTTCTCTCTCCCTCTTTTTTCTCTGTCTCTCCTTCCCCCTCTCCATCTCTTTTCTCTCTCTCATCTCTATCTCTCTGTCCATCTCTCTATCTATCTCATCCCCTCTTCCCCCCATCCCTGGACCACATTATGTCTTTCTCGGGTCCTCAGCACTTTTGGCTTTGTGAGTCTCCTCCTCCATAAAAAAATACTACAAAAAAAAAAAAAAAAGGGTTGGGGGGAACCGGCCCCGTGGCTTAGTGGTTAAGTTCGCGCGCTCCTCTCCGGCGGCCCAGCGTTTCACCAGCTCGGATCCTGGGCGTGGACATGGCACTGCTCATCAGGCCATGCTGAGGCAGCGTCCCACATGCCACAACTCGAAGGACCCACAACTAAAATGTACAACTATGTACTGGGGGGATTTGGGGAGAAAAAGCAGCAGCAGAAGAAAAAAAGATTGGCAACAGTTGTTAGCTCGGGTGCCAATCTTTTAAAAAAAATACTACAAATTATATTTTGTGAATGGCTGGTATGAAGAGAGACGGAATCCAAGCTGGATACATTATTATATATTCTTCAGCAGCAGCAGCACTGTTACATTAATTTATTTTCTTCTGCTTTTCAAAGTATTTAAAAGGAAAACATCTCATGGGCCCTGAGGGGCGAATTCGGTCTCACCTCCTCTGAGCGTTCTGTCGGGTCCCCTCCGCTCTCTTCCTCTCTGAAACTCTCCCCATCTCTCTGCCTCTCCCGCTGGGCTTTCTCCTCCCCTCCTCTGTCCCGTCCCAATTCTGCCATCTCCTCCTGCCCCTCCCTTACCCCCAGGTGAATCTGTGTCCCTCAGTCTCTCTCTGCCTCTGTCTCTCCCCGTCTCTGGGTCTCTGTTTCTGACTCCCACCCAGCACCCCGCAGACTCTCTCCCTGTCTGTCAGCCCCTCTCTGCATCTTTGAATCTCCGCTGCCGCCGCCTCCCTTCCCCTCCTGCCTCCTCTCTCTTCCTCCAGCACCTTCCCCACAGCTCACCCTCCTCCTCCCGTGTTTGAACGTCTCTCCCTGTCTTCACCCAGTCTTCATTTCGCTCTCGCTCTGTCTTCCCCTCTCCCGTCTCTGGATTTCCCTTTTTGTCTTCAGTTCTGCTTCTCTCTCCCTCAGCCTCTTGCCTGAGTTCGGTGTCATCTCTCCATCTCTATATTGCAGGACCCTCTCCCTGTATCTCCATTTCCTGTGGCTTCTCTAACCAATGACCACAAACTGGGTGGCTTAAGGAATTTCATTCTCTCAGAGTTCTGGGGGCCAGAAGTCCAAAGCCAAGGGGTTGTCAGGGTTGGTTCCTTCTGGGGGTTCTGAGAGAAAATCCATTCCATACCTGTCTCCTACCTTCTTTTGGCTGCTGGCATCCTTGGCTGGTGGCTTCTGTCCAATCTCTGCTTCCGTCTTCACATGGCTTTTTCCTCCATGTCTGTGTCTCAGATCTCCCTCCCCTTTCACTTATAAGGACACCAGTCTTTGAATGTAGGGTCCAACCTCAGCCTAAATCCAGAGTGATCTCATCTTACCTTAATTACATCTGCAAAGACCCTATTTCCAAATAAGGTCATCACGGGTACTGGAGATTAGAACTTGAATAGATCTTTTGGCAGGACACAGTTCAACCCAGTACACTGGCTTCTCTCTTTTCCTCATTTCTCTCTTTCTGTCTTTCCCTTCTCTTTGAGTCTCTCTCCCTGTGTCTGTGTCTCTCAGAGTCCCTTCCTGTCTTTTTCCACTCTTTGTGTGTGTGTGTGAAGAAGATGCACTTTGAGCTAACATCCGTTGCAAATGCTCCTCTTTTTTTTTTTTTTTTACTTGAGGAAGACTAGCCCTGAGCTAGCATCCATGCCAATCTCCCTCTACTTTGTATGTGGGATGCCTCCACAGCATAGATGATGAGTGGAGTAGGTCCACACCCGGGATCCAAACCTGAACCTGGGCCACCAAAGTGGAGCGCGCAGAACTTTAACTACTTGGCCATGGGGCTGGCCCCTTCCCGCTCTTTCTGTTTCCAAATTTCACCCTCACTCCCAGTCCCAATTTTTCTCTCCTCTCGCCTCATGTGCCAACACTGATTGGCTGAGGACCCTAGACATCTGCCCAGAGACCCGTGATGTCACTGGCTGAGCCAAATAAGGCCAATGATTGGAGGGAAGTTTTGGGGGGGGGTGTCGGTTGATCTGGAAGAGCCTGAAGTTCTCTTTCTAACCTCCAGGCTTTTTCTCTCTGACCAGGGCGATGACGTACAGGCAAAACCGAAAACTCCTGCTGCGCTAGGGCAGTGGTTTGGGGATTTGTAAGGGGAAAGGGAAAGAAATCTAATAAAGTCTATGACAAATTCCTAAATGTCTCCATCAGTTTCTGGAGGACCCCCCCAATTGGTGTCCAGCTCTGGACACTGGACTGGGCGCTCCTCAAGTATTGGGACCAGGTCTCACCCCTCTGTAGACACCAGTTACCTTAATTCAAAGTAGAAGTGATTTGGACCCTCTAGAGGGATGGACAACCTACAGTGAGGGCTGGAAGGACCATTCCTACCTCAGGGGGGAATGCATCTCAAAGGAGATGATGCCATGGTGAGACCCTCCAGGACGGTCAGGCAGAGGAACAGCAGTGGTCCATGTGAAGAAAACAGGTTTCCCCCCTTATCTGAACTCTTACATTTTCACCTCTATGTTCCTGAATCGATTCGGTGGAAACTTTAGCTAAATTGGAGTCGGGAAGGCCTGTAGGGGGAGCTCTCACACCCTATGACACATCAGTCAATTAGTCCAAACCGGAAGAGACAGAGCTTGCATCTTTGGCAAGAAGTAAGGAAGATTTCCTTCCACGCTGGCAACAGCTCAGCCAATGAGAAAGCCCGCAGCTCAGCCAATGAGAAACCCCACAGCTCAGCCAATGAGAAACCCCACAGCCCAGCCAATGAAAAGCCAGTTGCTGCCCTGAACTGCTACTTTTCCCCAATGGACTTCCATTTAGAATGTCCTGTCCCTACTCCCCCTTTTTCTCTATAAAGGCAGCTCCCCTCCTTTTTTTCCCCTCTGGATTTGCCTATGGTTTGCCACAGCATGCGTGTCTTGAATTGCAATTCTTTTGGCTATTCCCAAATAAATTCATTTTGAGGTAAAAATAACAGACAAATTTGCTTTTTAAGTTGACAGTTCAGATATATTTTCATGTAAATCTTTTGCTGTCTGAACTCTTGCTGCTCGCTAGCCCGAAGCAGGAGGCAAACAGGTTTGGATAACATGGTATCCTTCTGTTTCTGGACCTGCTGGCAGAACTGTTGCTGTCTCATTCAAAATTCGGATAAATGAGGATCTTTGGGAGGAAAGATGGGGGTTGATAAGACAGGCTGAATTTAGCTAAAGATTCAGCGCCTGGCACTATACTTGACCCAGAGCAGATACTCCGTAAATATTTGTTGAATAAATGAGAGTGGTGGTGTTGGAGGGGGAAATCCTACCAAGTCAGTATTGATCCACACACTGAAGGGCTTTAAATGCCAGGGAAAGGAACTTGGTGGTTTTCCCCAGGGTCTGGGGTTGAAACCTCAAATATCTTCTGGGTCCCAGTAGATAAAGTAGACAAATGCAAGTCTCATTCATAGAGGATAGAAAATACTCAGCTCCATCCTATTGCCGTCATGGTGAAATAACAGATCCAGTGTTTTCAGATGTTCAGATTTTTCAAGCGAATCCAGAAATTCAAATTTTTTAAGGTGAAATCTCTCGATAAGTAGTGTGGACAACTGATGTTTCCAAATACTAAAGACCAACTCAAGACACGTTTTGCCACTATTGTGAGGTGAAGGGGAAACATCTGGGGCTGGGTATTGCCTATGTATTTTATATTGGCGGGAGTTTAGCAAAGCAAAGTTTGGGTGTTGATGGATCCCGCAGGAGTCTCTAATTAACTACATTTCCCAGAATCCTCTGCCTCCCGCAAAAGCGTCCGTTGCCACAGATACTGTCCTTCCAGTCTAGTTAAAGGTAGGAGGGTGTGCGCGTAAAACTCGACTTCTGATTGGCCGAAACCTTGACTTCCTCGTTCCAGCCACCCGTTGCCAAGATACCAGTTTTCGCACATGCGTAGTAGAGCACGCTTTGAATGGGGCGGTTTTGAAGATGTGAAGCCGAGGCTCCAACCTCTGAAACAGACCCAGCGCCAACCGAGAGGATTCTGTAAATGATAGTGTTGGCCTCCCCCCTGCGCAGGCGCATTTCCTTGGAAGCGGCAGACGCTGGTTGCCTTGGCTACGGCGCTCCTAGGGCGCATGACGTCACCGACACCTGCTCGCCGGCCGGGGGCGGGGCTTCTGCAGGGTACTCCAGCTCCTGCTCGCTCTTTAAGCTGGTGGCCGGCCCGAAGCTTACTCTGCGAAAGGCTCTAGCTTGGAGGTCGCAAGCTAGGGGCCTCAAAATGCTTTTTGCTTGGGTAGTAGTGTTAATTGGGGTTTTTAAATGTCTTCACGCTCCAGCTCGAGCTACTCCCTTAACTTCCTGGGAATTTCCTGGGAGCAATGCACAATAGACAGATAATTAAATTGTGCATAATTGATAGTGTGATAAGATCTCGCGGAAAACGCAGAGTCTGGGGCGGGAGAGACAGACGGTCACCAAATAATTACAATATAACAATTGCTATAATGTCGGCGCTAGGATGCTGGGACGTTCCTGTGGGAACCCGGGGCTGGGGGCGGGGGAGAGTTGCCATCTCCAGCTGGGCTGTGTGGGAATAAGGGAAAGTTTCCCACAGGAATGGCTGTAAGAGCTTGTTCTTGCAAAAAAAATAGGAGTTTTCCCAAAGAAGTAGAGGAGAAAGGACATTTTGGACAGAGGGAACAGCAAATTCAAAGGTCAAGAGGTGGGAACTACTAACTTGTTTTTAATAATGCTGATAGCAAGCACGTAGGTGGTGTTTTCTTTTATATTCTGTTCTCATGGCTTTACTTATCAACCTATTCGAATCTCATAACCCAACGAAGAGGGTATTTATTATCTCCCCATGTGCAATGAGGAAACGGAGCACAGAGCGGTTAGTGACTTTCACTTTAAGACAACAGATAAGTGGGATTAACTGTTATGCTCTTTTGCGCTTGTTCCAGGACCCTAGGCTAAGTGAGCAAAGCGCTGTGCTGAACGACTTGTGTACAAGATCAAAGTTAAGCCTCGTTAAGGCTTTAGGAGATGCTTGTGTCAGTCAGGATGGGCTAGTTATGCCACAGTAACAAACAGCCCCCCAATGGCTCAGTGACCTACAGCAATGGTTTACTTCTCGTTCGTGTGACATGCCTATCACAGGGCAGCTGGGACTGTGTTCCATGCCATCTTGACTCCAGAGTCCCAGCTGACAGAGGAGCTTCTGTGTGGGACGTTCTCAGGCATCATGATGCAAGGGAAAGAGGGCGAACTTGGCAGCTGTCAAAAGTAGTGGTTGCACAGATGGGCTGGGCCTGCATTCAACTTCTGCCTCTGTCCTTGACTAGCTCTGGGCCTTGAGTGGGTTACATAAATCCTCCGTCTTGGCGTCCTTGTCTAAAATAGGGGAGCAATGCCTTCTTCATAGGGTGGCTATGCAAGTTAAATGAGCTCCATGACTCATGTCACCTCCATCTGTAGCTCATTGGCTGAAGCAAGTAGCATGGGTGCAGCTGAATGCATACAGCAACCCTGGGGAAGGGTCCTGGTTGGTCCTGCTTGGGTCTTGGGCCCACCCCTTGGACCAATCACTATTGGTAAGATTGGGGTACATGATAAAGACATGGTTACAGGCAGTTAGGACCCAGTGTCATATATGCGCTTGATGGGGATAGCCCAGGACATTGTATGAGGTCAAAGGAGGACTCCAACCCAGCCTGGGCAATCAGCAAGGTCTTTCAGTGGAGGTGTCACCTTGGCTGTAACTTAGAAGATAAGAACCAATGGAATAAGAGACGTGAATGTGACTGATGAAGGCAGAGAGTGAGGTGGGCTGTCCCAAGCAGAAGCCTAGAGGGGAGAAGGGTATATAAGTAGTTCTTCGTGGCTGGCATGCAGGGTGGGATGTGGGAATGTGCTGTGGGCTTAAGGTTTGTGTTCGCTCACAATTCATGTGTTGAAGCTCTAACCCTCAAGGTGACTTTATTTGGAGATAGGGCCTTTATGGAAGGAAAAGTTAAATGAGATAATAAGGGCAGGGCCCTGATCCCATAGGAGTAGTGTCCTTATAAGAAGAGGAAGAGACACCAGAGCTCGGTCTCTCTACATTCTCATGCATCGAGGAAAATACCATGTGAGGATATGGCAAGAAGGTGGCCATCTACAAGCAAGGGAGAGAGCTCTCACTAGAAACCAACCATGCTAGCTCTGTGATCTGGGACTTCCAGGCTCCAGAACGTGAGAAATAACTTTCTTTTGCTGAAGCCATTCAGTCTATGGTATTTCATTATGGCACCGGAGCTAAGCTAGAGTGGGACGAAGTCAGGCAAGGCAGGCCCAGGGCTCATGGGGCTTCAAATGCCAGGCTAGGGCCTGGACACTTTCCAGGGGGATCCTGAGAAAGGGGAAGAGCTTTCTGCTCTGGGGCTGTGTGGGGGACAGACTGGAGGGGAGACACTGGAGGCCAGGACGTTTGGGATGAGACTGGAGTGAGGTTCCAGGGTCACAGCACAAGGCCTGAGCCAGGGCCAAGTTCATAGGCATGGAGAGGGCAGCAGGGCTGGGGAGCCTGGAAGTGAGAAGGGGGGTTTCCCTGGACCCACCAGTGTTAGCCGGGTCTTTGAGCCTCGGGGCTGCAAAGGTCTCCCAGGGGCTGCCTGACACACCTTCATAGGGGGGTTGTGCCAGTTAAATAAGCTAGTAAAGCCCACTGCATGTTGTCAACAAGTGACAGCTGCTGTTGTTTCTTTTTGGCAATGACCCATCTAGCTTCACTCACGTGTGTACATATATTTTACACTTTTATAAACATGAAGGATATGTAACTTTGCTACTTTTGTCCTTTTAACGTTTGTTTGCAAGCATTTCCCCATGTTATCGTGTCGTTGGCATAATTATTTCAGGGCTCGATAACATTTCCTGGGCAGGCTGTACCGCCATTTATTTAACCGATCCCCTGAGTCTGTATAATTGAAAATAACTTTTTGTTCTCTTTTTTCTGATTGGAAATGGCCCTCCTCTGACTGACATTCAGGGACCTAGGCTCCTTCCGTCTACAACGGGTGACTTCCAGGGGCACAGTCCTTCTGCATCGACAGAAGGGAAAAGACTGTGAACCGTGACAAAACACGCATGTCACTTCTCACATTTTATTGGCCAGAATTTAGTCACATGGCCACCCCAAATTGCATGGGAGGCTGGGAAATGTAGTCCAGCTGTGTGCACAGGAAGCAGAGGAAAGGATTGGGAGAAGAGCTATCCAGTCTTTGCCGCACGTTATTCCAATGAGAGATTACAGGCACACCTAGGAGATATTGTGGGTTCAGTTCCATACCTCTGCAATAAATCAAATATTGCAAAAAAAGCAAGTCACATGAGTTTTTGGGTTTCCTAGTGCTCATAAAAGTTATGTATACACCATACTGGAGTACCCTTAATTGTGCAATAGCATTGTGATTTAAAAAACAATATACATACCTTAGTTTAAAAATACTTTATCATTAAAAAATGCTAACCATCATCTGAGCCTTCAGTGAATCATAATATTTTTGCTAGTGGAGGGTCTTGTAAAAAATGCAATATCTGCAAAGTGCAATACAGCAAAACACAATAAAACGAGGTATGCCCGTATAGAGAAGAAAGCCTAGATCTGGAGAGTGGAAAAGAACTGCCAAGATCACAGAGAGATTAAAATCTATCAGGAAAATATGGCACTAAAATCCAAATAACCTCTTTTTCATTAGATTCCTCATAATTCTTTTTGAAAAGAGAAAACCTATCGTTTTTATTGATTAATTTTTTACCCAGTAATTTTACAAAGTTATCTTACTGCCTTTCTTAGTATTTCAGTTGCTTCTCTGATTTCCAGGATCTCAGTCATACCACATTCAAAGAAGGATGAAAACTCGGACTTCTCTGTTCCAATGACGTCTTTTCCTTCTCCTGTCTAACTACATCGATAGTTCCTCCAAAAGTAGTAATGGTGGACATTATGTTTTGTTTCTGACTTTAATGGGCAATCTTTTGGTGTCTTACCATCAAACCTGATCTGAAGCTTTGATTATATGAATTTAATTAAAAACAAGGAGAGGCCAGTAACTCCTTAAGATTGTTATCATTACTGTTCTATGCGAGCCTATTCTTGGGGCCAGCCCCATGGCACAGTGGCTAAGTTTGGCGTGCTTCGCTTCAGTAGCCCGAGTTCGCATATTCCAGTCCAAGGTACAGACCTACACCACTCATCAGCCATGCTGTGGCAGCAACCCACATACAAAATAGACGAAGATTGGCACAGGTGTTAGCTCAGGGCTAATCTTCCTCAAGCACAAAAAAGAGGAAGATTGGCAACAGATGTTAGCTCCAGGCAAAATCTTCCTCAGCAAAACAAAACAAAACAAAACAAAAAAACAACAAAAAAAGCCTTTTCTTAATTTATTAAGTTTTTATAGAAATAGCGCATTACTGAATGTTCTGAAAACCCTTTTCACATCTATGTACGTGATTGTATTATTTTGATATATCAGTAAGCAAATTATATAATAGCCTAATATTAAACCATCCTTGCATTTCTGGACATACACCTCTCAGCTCTCACTATAGGGGTCTAGTTCCTCTACCACACTACCCTTTAAGAGGTGATAGGTGAAACTGAGGCAAACAGGAAGGCGGATGCCCGGGGAAATTGAGGATTAAGTGAGGAGCCTAGATGCATTCACCATCAGTTTAGATGGGGGCGCCTTGCATGTGTCCTGAAGACCTGAGAGAAATTTGGGTTAGTTGGGTTAAATGGACTATGACGTCGCCTCCCGTGGAAAGCAATGAAAAACACTCTGGCTAGAGTGGGAATATTCGCGGTGTCAATACAGCCAGACATTTCCCAAACACCATATTTCCTCCAGCTGCAAAGCCGCTCTGCATTTAGAGCATTCTTTGCCGCGCCCCACAGCCTACTCCCAGACTCCATTTCCCAGCATTCCCCTGCTTCAGGGTTCTGCCGGGAGGAGCGCGGACCGCAATGGTTTCTGGGAAATGTAGTCCAGTTGCGAAGCCGAGTTTAAAGTACGTACCCAGACTTCTAGTTCACAGAGGGCGACCGTGCAGGCGCAGTCAGCGGCCCACCAGGGAAGGAAGGCTCGGCAGGCTGGCGCATCCCGCGGGGGACGCACAGGTGAGTCCCGATCTGGCGGACCCGGGCGGAAGCGGGTGGGTGCGAGCCGGCCCAGGGAGGCGGGCGCTCAGGGGGCGGGTCCGCCTCCTGCCCAGGTGGGAGGGGGAAGGGCGCTGTGGGCAGTGCCTCGCCCCCTGCTGTCCTTCGCGACGCGGCCCCGGTGTCCTCCTGCGGTCCTCGCGGGTCGGACGATCTCCGCGCGCAGGAATTGGGCGCCTGCTGTTTGCCGGGAGTGCGGCCGATCGCGGGACCGCTGCGATCTCCCCGAGGAGGTACCTTTCCTCATTCGCAGGTGAAGAAACAGACTCTCCCGGGTCACAGTGCTGATAAGTGGTCTCCTGGGATCCCACCCGGGGATGTCCGACCGAGGGCCCCAGCGTACCCTGCACAGCCACGGCCTCGGTCTCGGTCCTCCTTATGCTGAGCATCTGTTCTCCTCCCTCTGGGTCTCTCATTTCTCTGATCTGCCCCCACCACCCCAACCTCCGTTCTGTCTCCCTCTCTCTCTCTCTGGGTCTCTGCTCTCCTATCTCTGTATGTCTCTCTCCACCTCCCCGTGTCTCTGTCCTCCCCTCTCTGGGTCTCTGCACGACCCCTGCCCCACGGGAGTCTCTGCTTTTTCTAAAAACAAGATCATTTTCTTTCAAAACCATAGCGCCATGATCACATCAGGAAATTGACATCGATACAATGCTATGAGCTCATCTACAGACCTTCTGCAAGTTTTGCTAATAGTCCCAAAAATGTCCTCAATGGCAAAAGAAAATCCCATGTCACGCACTGCTTGATTTGTCAGGTCTCTTTCATCTCCGGTAGCCTGGAAGAGTTCTTTGGTCTTTCTTTGACTTTCGTGATCTTGGCAATTCTGAATTTTGCAGACGGTGTCCTTCTGGAATGTCCCACACTTTGGATTTGCTCGATGTTTCCTCATGATTAGATTTAGGGGGTTTTTTGGTAGCAATGCTTTAGGGGGCCAACCCGGTGGTGTAGTGGGTTAAGTTTGCACGTTCCTCTTTGGGGGTTGGGAGTTCTTGGGTTGAGATCCTGGGCACAGACCTACACACCGCTCATCAAGCCATGCTGTGGTGGCGTCCCATATACAAAACAGAGGAAGATTGGCACAGATGTTAGCTCAGGGCCAATCTTCCTCACCAAAAAAAGTAAAGAAGAAATGCTTTAGGAGTGATGCTCTGACCTTCTCATCAGATCAGGAGCCTGTGAGGTCTGTTTGGCCATCACTGGTCACGTCAACCTGGATCACTTGGCCAAGGTGGTGCCTGTCAGGTTTCTCCCTCTTCTTTTGGTAACTTGTAAGTGACTTTGGGGAGCTGGTTAAGACTCTGTTCCTCATTGCCCCATCAAAATGCCCCCCGCTGGTTTCGGTCTTCAGGGGCGTGCCTCCCTGTGTACCTGGGTGTACGTGTGGCTGTTTGCCTGGAAACACGTGTGAAGCCCTGAGTCTTTATTTCTGGACTGGTTTCCCGTTGCTGCTGTAACAAATTACTGCAAACTCAGTGGCTTCAAACAGCACGGTTTTTGTAAGAGAACACTGTGCTCCCTCGCAGTTCTGGAGGGTGGGAGTCTGAGATGGGTCTCACTGGGCTGAAGTCAAGCAGAGCCGTGCTCCCTCCCGAGGCTCCAGGGGAGAATTCCTTTCCTGGCCTTTTCCAGCTTCTAGAACCACCTGCCTCCCTTGGCAGTGTCCTCTCTCTGACTCTGCTTCTCTTTTTCTGTCACATGGCCTTCCCCTCCACGTCAGATATCCCTCTGCCTGCCTCTTATAAGGACTCTTGTGGTTACATTTAGGGCCCACCTGTTGGTGTTGTGATTCAATGTACATACCAGGATAGATGCGCAGAGGGCTGATGGCCACTCTGAGTTTATTAGAACCAGCGTTTCAGTATATACATAGCTTATCTGTTAAACATACACAGGTGTTCTGGACAATGTAATTAGCAGATGCCAAGAATTCTTAGTGATTTCTCAAGGAGCCCTCCCTTGGCCTCTGTTTTGATATTATCATGTTATCGCTGTGCTCGTATATTTTATCTCAGAGCATGCAAGGCCTCCTAGGCAACGGCCCCTCCTGCTCCCGATATCGTGTCTCCGTCTGTGCCCCTGGGTGGCCGTGTCTGGCTTAGGTTGCCTCCCCCTGGAGATCTTACCCGTCTTTGGCTAACCGGCCTTCTCACGTCCGGGTCACAGTTTGTTGGCAAGCCTTTTCCAGTGATTATTAACCCTTCCTGTGTCAGGGGCGGCTACAAGAACCCAGCATGGAGCCTGTCACTCACAGGGGGCTCAGAGGTGTTCGATGAATGAATGGGGGTGACCACACTCTGAACACCAACTTCTCTTTGACAGGGACGCTCAACCTTTTTGTTTAAATTTTTTTTATTGGGGTAACATTGGTTTATTGCACTATGTAATTTTCAGGTGGACATCATTATATTTCTTTTTCTGTGTGGATTACATCACGTTCACCACCCAAAGTCTAATTATAACCCATCACCACACACATGTGCCCAGTCACCCCTTCCACCCTCCCCCCTTCCCCTCTGGTAACCACCAATCCAATCTCTATCTCTCTGTGTTTGTTTGTCGTTGTTTTTATCTTCTACTTATGAGTGAGATCATATGGTATTTGGCTTTCTCCCTCTGACTTATTTCACTCAGCATAATACCCTCAAGGTCCATCCATGTTGTCACAAATGGCCGGATTTCATCATTTCTTATGGCTGAGTAGTATTCCGTTGTGTATAAATACCACATCTTCTTTATCCATTCGTCCCTTCATGGGCACCTAGGTGGCTTCCAAGTCTTGGCTATTGTGAATAACGCTGCGATGAACATAGGGGTGCACGGATCTTTACGCATTCGTGTTTTCACATTCTTTGGAATAAATACCCAGCAGTGGAATAGCTGGATCATATGGTAGATCCAGTCCTAATTTTTTGAGGAATCGCCATACTGATTTCCACAGTGGCTGCCCCAGTTTGCACTCCCACCGGCAGTCAACAAGGGTTCCCTTCTCTCCGCAAGGGATGCTTAAACTTTATTCCAACATCTTAAGCAAGAGTCCAGGATCCTTAAATAGGGTTTATAAGACAGATCGAAAGAACTCTGCAAAATGTGGTCCCTCCGCACAGTGGCATATTATTCAGCCGTGAAAAGGAATGAAGCAGGGATACGCGCTGTAACATGGGTAGACCTTGCACATGTTATGCAAAGTGAAAGAAGCCAGACACACAGGCCATCTGCTGTAGGAGTCCATTTATATGGACTGTCCAGAATGGGCACCTCCATTGAGACAGGAAGATGAGTGGTTATGAGGGGCTGGCGTGGGGCGGGGGGACAGGCAGATTTGGGGGTGACTGGTTAACGGGACAGGGTTCCTTTTAGGGTGATGATGAAAATGTTCTGGAACTAGATAGTAGGGATGGCTGCGCCACACTGAGAATGTCCCAAATGCCACTGAATCGTACACTTGTAAGCGGTTAAAATGGTATATTTGATGTTGTGTGTATTTTACCACAATAAAAAAAAATTATAAGAAAAATAAGAGGGGTTGGCTCCGAGGCCAGACTTCTGGGTTCAATTCCCCTCTGACACTTGCTATCTCTATGACCTTGAGCAAGGGCTTCGACCTCTCGTGCCTCAGTTTCCCCATCTGGGGACAACTGTAGTTGCCTTTCCGAGAGCTGTTGGGGGGGGGGGGGTGCAGTGAGCTGAACCTTTTTTTTTTTGAGGAAGATTAGCCCTGAGCTAACTGCTGCCAATCCTCCTGTTTTTGCTGAGGAAGACTGGCCCTGAGCTCACATCCATGCCATCTTCCTCTACTTTCTATGTGGGACGCCTACCACAGCATGGCTTGCCAAGTGGTGCCATGTTCGCACCCGGGACCCGAACCAGCGAACCCCGGGCCGCCAAAGCGAACGTGCGCACTTAACCGCTGTGCCACTGGGCCGGCCCTGAACCTTTTGATTGCTAGTGGTGGCTGTTACAGGACGGGGGCCTCAGGCAGCACCCCCGTCACGAGGAGACCAGGGCCCCCACTGTCACCAGGCGTCTGTGGCAAAGTGTGTGCCTGTCTGGGCCAGAACTGACCGCTCTCTGCTCCGGGCTCCTCCTCCAGCTCTGCGGACTCAGGCCTGGGCCATTCTCCTGGAGGTGCATGCCTGGACCCAGCAATGGCCACCAGGACCCTGACGGCTGAGGACCAGGTGAGTCTGGGCTCCCTCTGCCCCGGGATGACCATCCCCGTCTCTGCCTGTGGCCTGAAGACCTTCTGCCCCTCCCGATACTGGGAGAGAGGCTGTGGTGGGAGGACCTCTGGGGCTGGGAGGTGCAGGGATGAGAGGGGACAGGTGGGAAGGGGGCAGGATGCTCCAAGCTGGGACATGATGATGTGGTCTAAAAGTCAGTCATCTATCGTCCAGCAGCCTTTTGGTTACTCGGCGAAGTGGGAAGTGGACGGCTTTGCTTCACCCCGAACTTTATCTTTGGAGTCAGGAATGGGCGTTGGGATCAGGGTTGGGGTCTGGGATGGGGTGCAATTTCATAATAGCTCTGGCACACGATGGCTTGATAGCTTTTTAAAAAGTGTTTCTTGGGGCTGGCCCAGTGGCGTAGTGGTTAAGTTCACACACTCTGCTTCAGCGGCGTGGGGTTCACAGGTTTGGATCCCGGGCATGGACCTACATGCTGCTCATCAAGCCAGGCTGTGGCGACATCCCACATACAAAATAGAGGAAGATTGACACAGATGTTAGTTCGGTGACAATCTTCCTCAAGCAAAAAGAGGAAGATTGGTAACAGATGTTTGCTCAGGGCCAATCTTCCTCACCAAAAAAAAAAAAAAAAAAAGTGTTTCTTAGGGCTGTCACATACAGCTGTGTAGGTTACGCACTGCACAAGGGTGCCTCATCTCCGTGGCTGATTTATACTTTCTACCTCATATGTTGGTATATTTATTATGGCAGTTTTCACGCAGATGGCAGCAAATGGTCATACACTAAAAGAATTGGTTTATTATAACAGTTTTCCAACAGATGGCGGTAAAGAGTCGTGTGAAAACGGAGCCTTGTTCTCCTTTCTACCAAGGTGCTGCCCTCGACATCCGGTTTGATTCAGTCGTTCCAAATCTGCCGAGTCAGAATGTTCTAGCTTAAAGTGTGAGGCTCTTGACCCATGACCTCTCCACCCCCAGACTTCTGACAGAAGGTGCCCCTCCACCGTGTCAAATTGGCCCTTGCAGGAATCAGTGACTTTCAAGGACGTGGCCGTGGACTTCACCCTGGAGGAGTGGGGCTGGCTGGGGCCTGGCCAGAGGGAGCTGTACCGGGACGTGATGCTGGAGACCGACCAGAACCTTCTCTCACGGGGTGACGCCCCGCCCCCTGCCCTCATCTCTGTTGTGCCCACCCGCTGCTGGACGGTGGGCCTTCCCTGGGGGTCCCCGTGGTGCCCTCTCTGCTCCTCTCGCCGGTCCCTCCCGAGTGGCCTCTGTCTGTGTCTCTGTCTCAGCGTCCCTGAACCCCGAGTCCCCTGCTCGTCCCCACCATCTTCCACCTGTGCCCCCGCCCTCTTCTCAGGCTCCAAGAGCCCCCCGATGTCCCCATTCAACAGGCTCCATGTTGGAATCTTCTCCCCAAAGTGCATACATGCTGTTCCCCAAAGGTGTCTCGAGTCCTACACTTGTCCACCCGCCTGCGTCCTGACCCCCCGCGAGGCCCCTCGCGTTCCCCACACTCACCCTGCGCTCACGTCTCCACGCTGACCTGCTCCTTCTGCTCCTCTGCTCCCCGTCTCTGGTTGGCTCCGCATCCCCCAGATTGGTTGGACCAGACCCCCGGGCACCATCCTCAGCCTCCCCTGCCCTCCCTGACTGCCCCCGACTCTCTGTGCCCACAGCCCCGCCCCGCTCAGGCCTCATCCTCTCCCCGGACCCCCCTCCAGCCTCCTCTTGGGTCTGTCTCCTTCTCGCTCCATCTCTTCCTTCTCAATCCCTTTCTCCGGCTCCTCTGTCCCTCCCTTTCCCTGTAAACCACGGCTGTCCCCAAGGCTGCTCCCAGGCTCCGTGATCCACTGGGAGGACCCACCGGCCTCAGCGTGTCATCGTCCTCACCCCCGGATTCATCACAGCGAAGGGACACGGAGAAGTTGGTAGAGGGATGGGACGCACGGGGTGAAGTCGGGGAGACCAGGCCCGCTTCCAGAGTCCTCTCCCCGTGGAGTCACACAGGCCGGCCCGATTTCCCCCACGTGGAGGTGTGACCACACATGGGAAATGTCAACCGGGGACACTTGTTAGAGACCCGGCACCCAGGGTTTGACAGGGGCTGGTCCCATAGGCCCCTCTGCCTGGCACGTACCAAAATTGCAGATCCCCCAAAGAAAGCGGAGGCTCAGCTTAACAGGTTGGGCACAGGGAGGCCCTCTTACTGGTCAGAGAATGCTGGAACCCTCCCGAAATCCAGGTTTGCAGCCGCCAGCCGAGGGCTACCTTGTGGGCAGGCCCCTCCGAGGACAGCAGCCAGCCTGCCGCGTTGCCCTTTTTCTGCACAACTTGCACGTACAGAATGAGGTCCCTCCAGTCTGTCCCCTGAGCTCCGACTTTGTGCAGCTGGTGGCCTCCAGGACCCCTCCCTGGGGAGGTCCCGGCCCCCAGACTCCCTGTGCCCACCGGGCTCTCCATGTACCCCCAGACCCACTCCTCCTCCGGGTCCCCCATCTCAGGACCATCCTCCGCCCACCTGGGCACCAGGCCAGCCCCGGGCACTGGCTCTCCCGGCCCTTCCTACCCTCGTGTCCCTGCGTTTGCCCCACTCTCCGCCTCCAGCTTCACGTGGCCTGTTTCCCTCCACGTGTGTGTGTCTCTCCTCTTATGGGGACACCAGCCGCTGGCTTTAGGTCTCTCCGTCCCCCTGTAGGGCCTCATCTTAACTCGTTACATCTGCAAAGCCGCTGTTTCCAAATGAGGCCACATTCTGAGGCTCCTGTGGACGTAATTTGGGGGGGGCCGCTGTTCAACCTACTATAGGAAGAGGGAAATTAGTGATCTTGAAGACAGCAGACTGAAAAAAGTAAAAAGAAGCAGATGAAATTAATTTTAGTAGTATGTTGTTTCACCCGATGGATCCGAAATACGGTCATCTGGGCACATGTCGAAATCATAACCAGTATACAAATTATTACAGCGAAGAAGATATTTTACACTTTTTTGCAGATTAGGTCTTTGAAATGGGGTGTGTATTTCACACTCAACTTGAACAGCTCAGAGTAAGAGCCTTCAACAGGGATGGCAGGTATGCAGTAGGTGCTCAATAAATGAGTCCGGTGTTGACCACTAGAACCTCTAAACATTAGGCACCCAACGTATGCATCCCTCCTGCAGATCCGGGGCCTGGGGCCCGGCCCTGAGGCCTCCCTGTGACCATGGCACCCACAGCCAAGTCTCGTGTCTTTTCCACGGGGAGGGCTTCCGGGGTCCAAACCGGATATGATCTTCTGTCTGGAGCGAGGGGAGGAGCCCAGGATGGAGGAGAGAGAAGCCCGGCGAGTTACCCGTCCAGGTGGGTGAGGCTGTCCAGCGAGTGCAAGCCATCCTCCCACCCCATCTGTCATGATCAGACATGTCAAGAATGAGGCAGGGGCCAGCCCAGTGGCATAGTGGTTAGGTTCGCACACTCCACTTCGGTGGCCCGGGGTTTGCGGGTTCAGATCCCAGGTGCGAACCTACACACCACTCATCAAGCCACGCTGTGGCAGCGTCCCACATACAAGATAGAGGAAGATTGGCACAGATGTTAGCTCAGAGCCAATCTTCCTCACCAAAATAAAGGGGGGGGCAGGGTGACACGTGGGCCATAATCATGAGTTCTGTGTTCATATCCCAGCTCCACCACTTCCTGGCTCTGTGACCTTCAGGCAAAATATTTAGCCCCTCTGTCCCTCAAGTTTCCCATCTGCAAAATGGTGACAATAATCGTACAGTATTCCTTGGGAGGAATAAATGAGTTGACACATGCAGAGTGTGGCCCAGCGCCTGGCACACAGTGACAGAATGGGTCAGAATAGGCTGTGACGGTTATTGTTAGGATTATTCTATGGGAATCGCCTGTGTAAAGACCCAGCAGTGGTGCCTGGCCTGACCTGTTGGGGGACAGGAAGAAGCCAGAGTTTTGCCCCCACTCGCCCCCGAGCTGCATCAGAGGAGGGGGTGGAAGCATCTTTGTTTCTGCCACTGTCCACCCTGTTGTGGGGCCACACCTTGCGCCCTCCTTCCCCGTCACCCACCACAGCCTGTCAGTCCCCAGTCCCACCCCTCCTGCCCATAACTTCGCCCAGTGCCCTCCTCTCTCCCCTGCAGTCTGGGCTCAGGCCTCAGCTTCCCTCACCTGGACTCTCACCCCAATCTCCACCCTGGCCCCTCAGCCTCCAATCTTAAGCCCTCCAGTTCATCTCACACACAGCCCCGGAGGGGTCTTCCTTCGCCGAGAGCTGATACTGTCCCTCCCCTGCTCACAGCCCTCCCATGGCTCCCCAGTGCCCCTGAGTCGAACACCTGGCCCCTAAGCCTGGCACTCGAGGCCCTGTGTGTCCTCATCTCTCATCACCATCCGCCTGTGGTTGTACCCCATGCCCTGACCTCATGGAAGCACCTGTCCCTACCTGAACTTGAATGTGTATTCCCACCTTTGGGGCTTTGCACATTCTGTTCCCTCTGCCTGGAACACCCTTCCCTGCTTTGTCTGCCTGGTGAACACCTTCATGTTCCTCAAGATGAAAGTTACAGCTCATCTCCTCCAGGAGGCCCTCCCTGACTCCCAGGCTGAGCGACCTGCCCCTTCTGGGTGTTCTCACAGCTCCTTGCTTGAGCTGCCATTACTGCACTTGCTTATGTTGTGATTAAGAGTGGGGGCCCTGGAGCCAGACTCTCTGAGTTCAAACCCCAGCTCTGCCGCTGACAGGCTGTGTGACTGTGGGTAAGTGGCTTAACCTCTTGGTGCCTCTATTTCCTTATCTGTCAAGTGGGGACACTAATACTACCCACCTCGTTGAATTTTGAGGGGAGGCTAAATTAGTTAATATATAGAACAGTGCCTGGCACGTAGGAAGCATTTAATGAATATTACTTATTGCAATAATTATTATTAGTATTCTGTTACTATTACTGAATTACCTGATGTATTAATCAGGACTCGCATGTAAAAAAATCAAAATAGCTTAAGCAAAATTAGATTTTTTTGGACCCGTATAAGTGGGACGACTTCAGGCATATGGATCTCAGGCTGTGAATGGGCTCGCTGGGTCTCTCTCCCCTTCCCTCCCCCGCATGTTGATTCCACCCGTTTCTAGCTTCAGTCCATCTTCAGGCCTTTCCAAGTGGTGCTCGGTATGGCTGCCCATAGTCTCAACCTTCTATTCTGCCTAGCAACACCATATACCTATCTCAGGGAAGACTCTGATTGGCTGTGCTTGGATCTTGAACCAATTATAATTGGCCTGGGGGATGGGCTATTCTGATTGGCCAGCCTGGGTCTCGTGCCCACTCCTGAGGTGGGGATGGGGGAGACTGACGTTAACAGCCCCACCAGGACTGCAGGAAAGGGGAGCCATGGTTCTGCAAAGGCAGGGATGCTGAGGAGAGAAGGAAGAAATGTCCAAAATGTCTGAGTAGGAGCCCACCCCAGCCCCTCTCTGAGGGCAAGGGTCAGAGGTCTGGCTCAGCACAGTCACCCACCCCCAGCACTGTGGTTGGCACATAGCAATTACGTGATTAATGGGCATCCCGTGAACAAATCTACCAGCATCGAAAAGTCAGTCCCCTTCAGCAAATTCCAAATGGTTTTGTTTCCCGTTCATCATCTCCTGTCTACATCTCCCTTTCTCCAAATTGCAAGATTGTGCCATTAAAGTTTCATATACATTAGATATTTGTGGATATCTTTTGATCAAATAAAAGTTATATGTGTTCTTCATAGACACCTTGAAAATCTCAATACGAATAAAGCAGGAAGTGAAAATCCCCCAATAATCCTGCTTATCTCTAAAAAATTCACTTTTAAGATCTTAATGTAGTTCCTTCAAGAATTTTCACTCCAATATCTTTACTGCGTTTTTTAAATATTTTATTTATTTTTTTCTGCTTTTTCTCCCCAAATTCCCCCAGTACATAGTTGTATATTTTAGTCGAGGGTCCTTCTAGTTGTGTGTACTTTTTTAGTTACAAAAGTAAATAATAACATAGATGAACCATGGAGACATATGCTAAGTGAAATAAGCCAGACCCCAAAGGACGAATATTATACAATTCCACGTACACGAGGTCCCCAAAGGAGGCAAATTTGTTAAGACAAAGTAGAATGGTGGTTGTCACAGCCTTGGGGGAGGGGGAATGGGGCCTTAAATGAGGACAGGATTTCAGTTTGGGAAGATGAAAAAGTTCTAGAGATGAATAGTGGTGATGGTTGCACGACAATGTAATGTACTCATGCAGCTGGACTGTACACTTAAAAATGGTTTAAATGGGGGCCGGCCCCGTGGCCGAGTGGTTAAGTTCTCACGCTCTGCTTCAGTGGCCCGGGGTTCACCAGTTCGGATCCTGGGTGCAGACATGGCACTGCTCATCAAGCCATGCTGAGGCGACATCCCACACAGAAGAACTAGAAGGACCTACAACTAGGATATATAACCATGTACTGGGGCTTTGGGGAGGAAAAAAAAGAGGAAAATTGGCAGCAGATGTTAGCTCAGGGCCAATCTTCCTCACCAAAAAAAGCATACTTAAAAAAAGTGGTTTAAATGGGGGCCAGCCCTGGTGGCCTAGTGGTTAAGTTAGGCTCCACTTCAGTGGCCCAGATTCAGTTCCCAGGCACAGACCTACACCACTTTTCAGTGACTACACTGTGGTGGCAACACACATACAAAACAGAGGAAGATCAGCAACAGATGTTAGCTCAGGGCAAATCTTCCTCAGA
Organism: Equus przewalskii; assembly: GCF_037783145.1. Classification (NCBI taxonomy): domain Eukaryota; kingdom Metazoa; phylum Chordata; class Mammalia; order Perissodactyla; family Equidae; genus Equus; species Equus przewalskii. The sequence goes on along the minus strand of NC_091839.1, from coordinate 19,222,988 downwards.
AAAAAGAAAAAAGGTGTAAATGGTCCATTTTATGTTATGTGTATTTTACCGAAATAAGAAAAGTAAATAATAATAAATTTAAAACCCACCACCACACCACGCATGTGCACACATACATTCCCACACACATAAATTTATGGAAAATCTCTAGAGAGATTCACAATTAGAAACAGTGTAGGAACAAGGGAAGGAGAAGTGTTTCCTTTTCACTGTAATCACCTAGGAAAAACTTACTGTTAGTTTTCAATATTTATAATGAATAAAACATTTCAAATGTGTAATGTAGAAAGGGAAATTTCCCTCTAATCTTATTTATTTAATAGTTTTATTGAGATGTAATTCACTTACCACACAATTCACCGTTTAAAGTGTACAATTCCGTGTTTTTCAGTCTGTTCACTGAATTGTGCCTCCATTACCACGATCCATTCCAAAACATTCTCATTACTCCCCAAAGAAACCCTGTACCCCTCAGCCGTCACTTCCTATCCCCCAGTGAACCCTGGGCCCCCAAAGCAGGACGTGCGAACTCAACCAGTGCACCGCTGGGCCAGCCCCTGGCTTCACTATTTTATTAGATTGTTTCTCTTTTTCGTATTGATTTGTCAAAATGTATTATATATTACGGCTAACAAACCACGGTGCATATCAACGGTTTTGCAACTCGGTTCTTTTCATTCTTAGACTCTATCTTGGCCGTCTTTTCATGTCACCACGTGAATCTATGTACCTTGTGCGTTTTGAAATAGCAGCCTAAACTTTGAAACTTTTCTTTTTGAGTTTCCCAATGTCAGTTCTAAAACATCAGCTTCCTTTGTCCTGAAACGGACGATATTCATATTTTCCATTTCTTTCCGATTTGGAGGCAAGCTCTGCAGCTACTCAGGAGATGCTTCCGAAAAAGAGCGTTTCTGAAGAGGCAGCCTCCCCAGGGGGGAAGATGGAGGGCATTTTAAGGGCTGTGCTTGGAGATGCCAAGTTGGGGGAATCCCGGACGTGTGGCCGTCGACGGGAGGACCAGGGAAAACAGGAGAGGCCTCTGAGGGGTGCCTTTGCTGCCCCCAAGGAAAACATCTGCGGGGAGAGAGGCCTCGGCCGGAACGAACTTGGGAGAAGCTTCCGGCGGACCTCAGCCTTCATCAGGAAGCAGAGAGCGCCTGGGGGAGAGAGGCCGCAGAATTGGAACGGGCCACGGAAGAGCCTGAAACGCCAAAGGACCTTCGTAGGAAAGAAGCCATTTAACTGCACGGAATGTGGGAAGGCCTTCAGTTACCACTCAGACTATATCCTACACAAGAGGACTCACACTGGGGAGAAACCCTACAAGTGCGACGACGGCGGGAAGGCGTTCAGCAAGAGCTCGTACTTCATCCAGCACCACACCATCCACACGGGGGAGAAGCCCTACGCGTGCAGGGAGTGCGGCAAGACCTTTACTCAGAGCTCGTCACTCACCGAGCATCAGAGGATCCACATGGGAAAGAAACCGTACCGATGCAAGGAATGCGGGAAGGCCTTCACCCAGAGCTCCTCCCTCATCAAACACCAGCGATGCCACACGGGGGAGAAGCCCTACAGGTGCCACCAGTGTGGGAAGTTCTACTCGCAGGTGTCCCACCTCACCTGCCACCGGAAAATCCACACGGGTGAGAAACCCTATTGATGTGGCGAGTGTGGGAAAGCTTTCTGCCACACTTCCTCCCTCACTCGGCACCAGACCACCCACACCGGGGAGAAACCCTACAAATGTAACAAGTGTGGGAAGACCTTCAGCCAGAGCTCAGCCCTCACGCAGCATCAGAGGATTCACACGGGTGAGAAGCTCTATGTATGTAACACATGTGGGAAGGCTTACATGCAGATTTCCCACCTCATGAGGCACCAGAGCATTCACATGGGTGAAAAGCCCTATGTATGTAATGAGTGCAGAAAGGCCTTCGGTCATACGTCATCATTTATGCAACACCAGACGATTCACACCAGCGAGAAGCCCTACAAATGCAATGAGTGTGGGAAAACCTTCAGCCAGAACTCGTCGCTTATGTGCCACCAGAGGATTCACACCGGCAAGAAGCCCTATAAGTGTCAAGTTTGCGGGAAGGCCTACATCCAGATTTCCCACCTCATTCGACACCAGAGGATTCACACTGGAGAGAAGCCGTACAGATGCAGCGAGTGTGGGAAAGCCTTCAGCCGGAGCACCCACCTCATCGAGCACCAGAAAGTCCACACAGGCGAGAAACCCTATAAGTGTAAAGAGTGTGGGAAGACGGTCCATCTCAGCTCGTCCCTCACTCAGCATCAGAGAATTCACACCGGCGAGAAGCCGTACGCCTTTGAGGAGGGTGGCAAAGCCTTCAACCAGAGTCTCCACCTTGTTCAGCATCAGAGGGTTCACACCGGGGAGAAGCCCTAAAAATGCAACAACTGTGGGAAAACCTGTACCCAGATTTCACACCTTATTCAACACCAGAAAGTCCACACGGCTGGCAAATGCTTGTTGGGGAGGATTTCCACTGGGGTTCACACCTGGCTAAACATCAGAGACTTCACACCGTGTACAACGCCTGCATCTGCAATGATTCTGAGCAACCCTCTGCCTGGAGCTCAGAGCTTGCTGATCATCAGAGAATTCACGCTGACTAGAAGGCCTGGGACCATAACAGACTGCCCGTGCCACTGCTGGGTTCAGGTCTGGCTTCATTGGCACTAGTAACTTCCTCCCAGAGAGGAACCCTAACCTCGTGTATTAAGAAAGTTGGTTTCTTTATCTCTCCGAAGGAGGCCGGCGTGATGTCTCACCAGCTGGGACAGCTTCTGCTCATTTTAGGAGCTTCCTCCCCATTTCTCATCCCGACAATGTCCCCAGATAGTGGTACTTAGGGGTGATCTAAATGCAATGCAACTTCATCTGAGATCTTTAATAAGGCCTCTCTGAGCTTTTTAAATGTATTGATCATTCATTAAATTGGAGCCTGAAAATTCAAGAAAAAAAAAAAAAACACAGCTGGGAAGATTAACCCTTTGGAGAAACAGTCTCAAATATGTGTCCCTGAACACGACTGCTAGACGATTTTAGTTTCCTTTATGACTTGAAGCTACAAATTTCATGGCAAAATCTGCAGTTGGCTTAAACACTGACTATTTTTCACACATTTACAGCCATTTTTTATGTCCTGTTGTCCCTGTCTTTTCCATTTCCAGAATTTGTGTTTTACAAAGCAGTTGGCCTATTATGCATCATTTTCTGATTTTATTTGTGCCCAAAGGGAGCACACATAATAAGACCTCATATTTTTTAATGTATCATTTATTTTTTATTATAAAAACAATACGCATGTGTTTATAACGGGAAAAAAATTTTTAAGTAAAATAACGTGCTCGTTGCAAAGGATAATTTGGAAAGTGTAGAGAAGTATGAACTAAAATGCTAATTCCCCATAATCCCACAGCCCAGTCATTTTTGGGTGTATTTCTTTCTGGTTTTGTTTTACTCTGTATTCCATATCTTTATTTTTCAATGTTGAAAAATTTGGATCAAAAAACAAAACCCAGGGCCCAGCCCGGTGGCACAGCAGTTAAGTTTGCACGTTCCACTTCAGCGGCCTTGGGTTCGCTGGTTTGGATCCCGGGTGTGGACACGGCACTGCTCATCAAGCCATGCTGTGGTAGGCGTCCCACGTATAAAGTGGAGGAAGATGGGCACGGATGTTAGCTCAGGGCCAGTCTTCCTCAGCAAAAAGAGGAGGATTGGCAGCAGACGTTAGCTCAGGGCTAATCTTCCTCAGGAAAAAAAAAAACAACCATATACTCACCTACAGCTTGGCCACCCTCAGAAGTCATATTGTTCTGATTTTTTTCCTATTTCCTTCCAAGTAGCATTTCAAAATAAATGTAATTTTTTAATTGTAATCGGAGCATAGAAACAATTTTGGC